>NC_063374.1:4116241-4118559 GCF_021869965.1 Rhincodon typus | reverse complement strand
GTGTGGTACAGTAGCCTACAGGTAACCGAGCGACTGCAAATACTGTATTCACACTGTGGTGCAGCAGCGTACAGGTAACCGAGCGACTGCAAATACTGTATTCACACTGTGGCCTTGATGGGGCCGGTGTTGGACTGGGGCGGACAAGGTCAAAAAATCACACGACACCACCTTGTAGTCTGGTAGGTTTATTTGAAGACACCAGCTTTCGGAGTCTCACCCCTTCAGGTGTCAGTCTTCACTGCTCTCTGCTCTTGGGATCTTTCTGTGCTCAAGCTTTGCCCATGTTTCAGCAGGAGCTGCAAGAACACCTCTGTGTTTATTAGACACCTTTTAATTCACAGGAGCATTGCCAAAGGCTTGCCCCAAAAAGGAAATATTAGGTCTGGAACAGCTATGATCTTATTGAGTGGGGCTGAATGGCCTACTCCTGCTCCTATTTCTTATTGTCTTGAGTGTCTTCACTGATACCTGAAGAAGGAGTGAGCTGGTATCTTCAAGTAAACCTGTTGGACTATAACCTGCTGTTGTTGTGATTTTTGACCTTCACATTGTGGTACAGCAGCTTGCAGGTAACCCAGAGGCTACAAATCCTGTCTTCACACTGGGGCCAGTCAAGTCACCAGACCATAGGGCCCACCTCTCATTAGAGAGAGAGAGAGAGAGAGAGAGATAACTGGTGCGGAGTTTTAACCTGAGGATCACCACAGTCTCAGGCAAGGGGAGACAGGTCGAGAAGGAGAGTCCTTCATGGTAACTTCAGCTGGTGCAGGAATCGAATCCACGCTGTTGGCATTGCCATACATCGCAAGCCAACCATCTGGCCAACTGAGCTAAACTGACAACTCCCCCCCGCCCCACTTCACATTGGGGCACACACCTCCCCACCAAAAAAAACCAAATACACCACCCCCTCCCACCCCCAACCCCAGCATTACTGAGGTGCAAGCAAGGGGTGCACGTGCTCGAGTACCCCATGCATCAAATGTTTTTTTTTAAAAGCTAGTGTGGGATATTCTTGTGCCAATTTCACAGCCGGGGGGGTGGTCAAAACCCGCATCCCTCAACAATTGCCTCTTTCTTTCAGTCTTAGATAACCCGGTCTCGATCGGTTGAAATAAACATCCAGATAACTGTTCATGTATGTGAAGAAATGATTTTTGGTTTGGATGTTAATAGTGCGCATGGATAAGGCAGGAGAGTGGCACTGGGGAGTAGAGCCGGACAAAATATCCGAGCTGGTGCGGGCATGGTGGGCTGAATGGCCTCATTCTGCACCCCATCGATTCTGTGGGGGGGGGAGAAACCAAAAATGTGATTTTTTAAAAAAAAAATATATGTGCACATGAAATAGAAAATATATTAACCACTATAATACATCCTGCATTCTACAGCCAGAACTTACCCTCTCCAATTTTTCATATGCCAGACGTACCCCAAATGATGTGAATCCAAAAGAAAAACACACTAAAGCATGAAACTTAAAATACTGCTCTGACCTGTCTCACCTCATTCAAAATTGAGTTTCATGAAATACAACTGTGCGGTCGCAAACATATGACCAAGGAACACTTGGTCCTTCCAGTCAGCTCCACCAATCAATAAGATCATGGCTGGTCCAAATAAATCTGTGCATTTCCGCATATCACTGACATTCTTTTCCCTTCTGGGGCCTAATGCACTGAATCTGAGCATGTTCCTGGGGGAGGAGAAGGGGAGAGAGCCTGTTGGAAACCAGTATAACTTGGAAATGAACTTATTGCTTGTACTGGAGTTGACCAGGAAGTATGGGAATCACTGACATCCTGGTGTTTGGAACGCCCCTGAAAAGAGGTCTCCAATTCTGAGACAGTTGACAGTGGGCGAACCACCCTCCAGGACTGACTGCCAGCTGGGATGAAGGCCATTCAGCTGCCACTTGCCTCATGTCCTTCCTAGCCCACTGCCAGCTCTCACTGGAGCCGCTGCCTCCCGCCTGTTAGTGGTTTCTCATCTTTTCGTTCCTTGGCGCTGCTGCAGCCAAGGCTGCCAAAGATTGACTGGCCGGATTTTCCTTCTCTAGGGTTTTGCTTGTGGTGCAGAGGGAGGCCGTTCGGTCTGTCGCACCCATACTGGCTTTCCCAAGGAATATATCTCCTAGCAACACTCCCTTATGCCTCATCCCTGCACTCCTGCCCACTCGTCCTGTTTAGATAATAATCCTGACTCCCTCTTGAAGGCCTGGATTGAATCTGCCTCCCCCTAACCACTCGAGTGAACCTGCCTCCCCCTGCACTCTCAGACAGTACATTCCAGACCCTAACCCCTCGAGTGAACCT
>NC_063374.1:4113972-4116231 GCF_021869965.1 Rhincodon typus | reverse complement strand
ACCTGCCTCCCCCCGCACTCTCAGACAGTACATTCCAGACCCTAACCACTCACTGTGTGAAATTTTCCCTGAGATCCTTTTCTCTCGTTTTCAATGTCCTCTTGTTCTCCATTCTTTCCCCTGTGTGAATGGTTTCTCCCCACTGACTATGCAGACCCCTCAGGACTTTGAACACCGCTATTGGATTTCTTTCCAGCTTTCTCTTCTCCATCATTCCCAACTTTTCAAGTGTTGAGAACTGATGTTCCTCATCCCCAGAATCACTCATATCAGTCTCTGCTGGTAGGGCATTACTGTGGGAGTGCTATATTGTCGGTGGTTCCATTCTTGTCAATGAGGCATTAAGCCAGGGTCCCAGCTGGCCGTTGAGTGAAGCTAAAAGATCCCGTGGATGCTGTTGAGAAAGGGAGAGGTGAATGGGAGACCTTGTTGGAGTGTTGACCAACATTTTACGCCACACCCACCCTCACTGAGACACGATCTGCTCATTAAACCTCATTGCCGTGTGTGGGATCCCCCCCCCGCCCCAGCTGAAAGCGCATCACTGGCCGCGAAATGCTTCGTGACGGTTGCAACAGAAAAGCGGGTCTTCCTCCTGCATTTTCGGGCAGCATTTGGAGTGGGAGGACAGCAAGTAGAGCCCTGGTGGAGACAGCAGTTGGAAAGGTCGGAGAGAAAGCAAACAGTGTGATGCCGATGTAGGGTGGTGGCTGAGATAGCTGAAATTCTATCAACATGAGTCAATAGGGAGTAAGCCAGGTACGAGATGTGACATGTTGGACGTGATGTTTGCGCAGTGTGTTCTTATGTGGTCTCTGGAAAGGTGCAGCAAATAACTTCAACAGCCGTACTCAGCATATTTTTGACTAAGTACTCGGAGCATGCAAATTTATAAGACCGTTGGGGAAGGATTGGGATTAATCGGACAACGTGGGTAATTGCTAGAAAGTTGTGCGTCTCGCATTCTCCAGGGAAAATTGCAAGAATACCCAATTTCAAATGGTCGCAACAATTTGTACCACAGGAGAACAGGTTGTTTGGCAACTCTGGTCGAGATGCTGCCACAGAGAAGGCACCAGGCACCTCAAACTCCTGGGTAATCTCACAAAGTCTTGAGTATATTTCTTTTGTTTGCAGAGGATGTGCCCCTGCGTGCATCACTTCAAGCGAGCGTAAATAATCCACATTATGGGCTTGACCAATTATTTTCAACTAGTTCTTAAATAGTCATTTTGCTGCCTGTTGTGTCAGGTTAGTGTGTTAGGCAACATTGGTTTCTTTTCACCCATATTCATGTACTGCCAAGTTTCAATTGGATAACTCTCATCATTGAGCTGGCACGGGCCCTATGGGCTGAATGGCCTCATTCTGAGCTGACTGCTTCTATAAAACTCCACAGGAGCAGGTGAGGTCTGGCTGTATATTTTAAGACCGTAAGACGTAGGAGCAGAAATAGGCCATTCAGCCCGTCAAATCTGTTCTGCCTTCAACAAGATCATGGTTGACTTCAACTCTACTTTCCTGCCTATTCCCCATAATCCTTGATTCCCTTCCTGTTTTAACAATCTTTCTATCTCAGCCTTGAATGTACTTTATGACCCAGCCTTGACATCGCTCTGTGGTAAAGAATTCCACAGATTCACTCCTCTCTGAGAGAAGAAATTCAAATCATCTGAGACTTAGATGTGTGACCCCTTATTCTGAGATTATGCCTTCTGGTCCTAGACTCTCCTATTAGGGGAAGCAGCCTCTCTACAGCTACCCCATTAAGTCTTGTAAGACTTATGTTTCAATAAGGCCGCCTCATTCTTCTAAATTCCAACAAATACAGGCCCAACCTACTCAACCTCTCCTCATAAGACAGTCCCTCCATACCTGTTATCAGCCCAGTGAATCTTCTCCAACTGCCTCCAATGCCAGCGAAAATTCCCTTAGATAAGGGGCCTGAAACTGTTCCCACAGTATTCCCACTGTGGTCTGACTGGTGCCCTGTACAGTTTTAGCAAAACCTCACAACTTTCCTACCCCATTCTGTTTGCAATGTAGGCCAATATTCCATTTGCCTTCCTTATTACCCATTGAAATTGGATGCTTGCTTTTTGCACAAGATTCATGGAGAAGAGCTCCACAATCCCTCAGTTCCGTAGCATTCTGCAGTCTTTCTCCATTTAAATAATATTCAGTTCCATTCTAAAATAACAAGGTGTAGAGCTGGATGAACACAGCAGGCCAGGCAGCATCAGAGGAGCAGGAAAGCTG
>NC_063374.1:4094498-4108972 GCF_021869965.1 Rhincodon typus | reverse complement strand
CCTGCTGTGTTCATCCAGCTCTACACCTTGTTATCTCAGATTCTAGCATCGGCAGTTCCTACTATCTTTCAGTTCCATTCTGTCTGCCAAAGTGCGTAACCTCACATTTTGCCACATTATATTCTGTGTGCCAAATTTTTGCTCAGTCATTTAATTTATCTGTATCCCTGTGCAGACTCTGTGTGGTCATCCTCAACACTTGCCTTTCCACGTATTTTAGTGTCGTCTGCAGATTTGGCGATAGTACGTTCACTTTCCTCATCCAAGTCGTCAATATCATAGAATTCCCATGGTGCAGACAGAGGCCATTTGGCCCAATGAGTTTGCACTGACTCTGAACAGCATCCCGCCCTATCCCCATAAGCCTGCATTTCCCATGGCTAACCCACCTAGCCTGCACATCCCTGGACATTGTGGGGTAATCTAACACAGCTAATCCACTGACACCTGTACATCTTTGGACTGAATTGAGAGAATGGGAGAGAAAATCAATACAAATGAGACATGGATTATAAGGAGAAGCTGGATAGGCTGGGACTTTTTTTTTTACCCCTAGAGTGTAGGAGGTTGAGGGTACCTTTTAGAGGTTTATAAAATGAGGGGCATAGATAAGGTGAATAGCAAAGATCTTTTCCGAAGGGTAGGGGAGTTCAAAACTACAGGGTATAGGTTTAAAGTGAGAGGGGAAGGACTTGAAAGGGACCCTGAGGGGCAACATTTTCAAGCAGAGGGTATGGAACGAACTGCCAGAGGAAGTGGTAGAGATGGGTACAATAACAACATCTAAAAGACATTTGGACAAGTGCATGGACAGAAAAGGTTTAGAGGGACATGGGCCAAACGCAAGCAAATTGGCCTAGTTTAGTTTGGGATACCTGGTTTGCATGGACGAGTTGGACCGAAGGGTCTGTTTCCAGTTGAATGACTCTATGAATAGGAAGGGTTTAGAGGATATGGGCCAAATGCTGGCAAATGGGAGCAGACTAATTTAGAATATCTGGTCAGCAGGGACGAGTAGGACCAAAGGGTCTGTATCAGTGCTGTTGGACTCCCTAGTGAAGAGTCACTGGACGAGAAACGTTAACTCTGTTTTCTCTCTCCCCAGACCTGCTGACTTTCTCCAGCCATGTGTTTTTTTTTTGTTGTTTCAGATCCCCAGCGCCCGCAGTCCTTGTTACTTCCACGTCACGTCGCCCCCTCCCCCCCACCCCCCAACAACCCGACTTCCCATCCATCTGCCGTTCGTCCTGATCGGGGAGGATGGAGAGCGTGAAACTCAACAACGGGGTGGAGATGCCGCTGCTGGGCCTGGGCACCTTCAAGCTGCGGGGGTACGAGGCCGTGTACCGGGCACTGGACTCTGCCCTGGGGCACGGCTACCGCTCCGTGGACACGGCGAGCGTGTACGGCAACGAGGCGGACATTGGGCAGGCGCTGGCGGAGCTGCTTCCGAAGCACGGCCTCTCCCGGGCCGACATCTTCATCACCAGCAAGCTGTCACCGGCAGACCAGGGGGAGCGGGCGGAAGAGGGTGCCTTACGGAGCCTGGAGGCCTTGGGCTGCCAATACCTGGACCTCTACCTCATCCACTGGCCTGGCAGACAGGGCTGGAAGAGTGAGGACCCCCGTAACCGGGTCTGCCGGCGCCACAGCTGGGAAGTGCTGGAAGGCCTGTACGAGAGCGGCCGTTTCCGTGCCATCGGTGTCTCCAACTACACAGTGGGCCACCTCCGAGAGATGCTGGAGCACTGCCGGGTGACGCCCGCTGTGCTGCAGGTGGAGTATCACCCGCGCCTGGTGCAGAGCGACCTGCTGGCCTTCTGCGCCGAGCGCGGCCTCCACCTGCAGGCCTACTCCTCGCTGGGCTCCGGGCGCCTGCTGGAGGAGCCTCAGGTCCAAGCCCTGGCCGTCGCCTACGGCCGCAGCCCGGCCCAGGTGCTGCTGCGCTGGGCCGTGCAGCAGGGAATCGGCGTCATCCCCAAATCGGCCGAGCCTGAGCGTGTGGCCGCCAACGCCCAGCTTTTCGACTTCCGCCTGAGAGAGGAGGACGCTGAGCTACTGAGCAGCCTGCAGTCCGACAGCCACTACTGCTGGGACCCCCGGGCTGTCGTCTGAGCAGAGCCGGACATCTGAGTACTGACTTACCCCCTCCCCACCCACCGCCCCGGCCCCAGCCCCGGTCCCAGCTCCTAACTCAAACTCGGATGCACCAAGGATGTGACAGGGGTTGTAGCGTTCGCACCTCTGGGCCAGAAGGTTCAAGACTGCCACCCCCCCAACCCCCACCCGTTGCTCCAGAGTTGTGTCGCCTCATGTCTGAAAATAAACGTTGATTGTAAATATTGACAAGACTTTGTTCTGGAATCTGTAACGCACAGGAATAGGCCCTCCCCCACCCCAATCCTTCACCCCCCCCATCCCTTCCCCATCCCCTCCCCCTACACCCCCCTGATCCCCTCCCCTCCCCTCCCCTCCCCTCCTCCCTCCCTTCGTAATCTTTGGATCCCCTTTCCAATCAAGAATCTGTCAATCTCAAGCATAAGGGGAGGTGGTGGCTTCGAGGTATTATCGCTGGACTGTTAATCCAGAGACCCAGCACCTGGGTTCGAATCCCAGATGGTGAAATTTGAATTCAATAAAAAAAAGGTCTGGAATTAAGGGTCTAATGGTGACCATGAAACCATTGTTGGGGAAAAACCCATCTGGTTCACTAATGCCCTTTAGGGAAGTAAACTGCCATCCTTACCTGGTCTGGCCTACATGTGACTCCAGACCCACAGCAATGTGATTGACTCTTAACTGCCCTCTGGGTAATTAGGGATGGACAATAAACACTGGGCCTAGCCAGCAATGCCCTCATACGTGAATGACTAAATTAAAAATTAACAGAAATTGCTGGAAAGTCTCAGCAGGTCTGGCAGAATTTGTGGAGCGAAAGCAGAGTTAACATTAAAGGTCCATTGACCCTTCTTCAGAACTACCGTTTCTATCTCTGTCTTAAAGACACTCGGTGAATTGGCCTCCACAGTTCTCTGCAGCAATATGTTCCACAGATTCACCACCACCCCCCCTCCTCATCTCAGTTCTAAAGGACCGTCCCTTCACTCTGAGGCTGTGCCCTTGGGTCCTAGTCTCTCCTACTCGTGGAAACACCTTTTCCACGTCCACTCTATCCAGGTCTCTCAGTATTCTGTAAGTTTCAATCTGATCCCCTTCTCATCCTTATAAACTCCATCGAGTACAGACCCAGAGTCCTTAACTGCTCCCCATGTGACAAGTCTTTCATCCCTGGGATCATTCTTGTAAACCTCCTCTGGATCCCCTCCAAGGCCAGCACATCTTTAATTAGATTTGGGGATCAAAACTGCTCACAATATTCCAAATGTGGCCTGACCAGAGCCTTACACAGCCTGAGCAGTACATTTCTGCTCTTGTATTCTAGCCCTCTTGAAATGAGTGCTAACATTGCATTTGCCTTCCTAACTGAACCTGCACGTTAACCTCAGAGAATCCTGAACTTGGACTCCCGAGTTCCTTTCTGCTTCAGATTTCCGAACCCTTTCCCCATTCAGAAAGTAGCCTATCCTTCTATCCTTCCTACCAAAGAGCATAACTTCATACTTTCCAACATTGTATTTCATCTGCCACTTTTTTGCCCACTCTCTAAGTCTATCCAGAAACTTCTGCAGCCTCCCTGACTCCTCAACACTACCTGTCCGTCTACCTATCTTTGTGTCATCTGCAAACATAACAGCAATGCCCTCAGTTCCTTCAGCCATAAAATTATTAAATATTAACGTGAACAGCTGCGGTCCCAACATGGACCCCTGCGGAACTCCACTAGTTAGTGGCTGCTATCCTGAAAAACAACACTTTACCTCCACTCTCTGCATACTGAAGGGCTTTTATGAGCCAGATGGGGCTTTACAGCGATTGATACTGTTTTGTTTCAAATAAAATGGTCTTTTGTTGCATTCATCTGCTACAGCAGGATTTGACCCCACATCCTGCATTACTCTGAATTAATAGTCTAGCAATAATACCACTAAGCCATTGCCTCCCACCTCCTTAGCTCTAGAACAGATTAAACAGTTTCAAACTGAAGATCCATGAGGTGTCCTCGGCGTCCAGCAGAGTTGCATTCAACCTGGAAGAACATAACAGCTAGGAGTAGGCCATTCGACATGATCTTGGCTGATCTCATCTCGGCCTCAACCCAGTTTCCTGTCCCGCTCCCTATAACCCTTTACTGATTGAAAATCTGTCCGTCTCCCCCTGAAATTTACTCAGTGTCCCCCACGCACACTCTGGGGCGGGGTGCGTGGTAGTGAATTCCACAGATTCACCCACCTCCCCCCACTTTGAGAGAAGTCATTCATCCTAATCCCTGTTTTACATCTGCCACCCCATATCCTGAAACAATGACCTCAAATTCTAGATTGTCCCACTTGAGGAAATGTCCTCAAGAGCGACGTTCAAGAGCAAACTATATGGTAAATGGAAAAGCCCTGGGGAAAACTGATGCACAGAGAGATCTGGGTGTTCAGGTCCATTGTACATTGAAGGTGGCAACGCAGTTCGATAGAGTGGTCAAGAAGGCATACGGCATGGTTTCATTCATCGGACGGGGTATTGAGTACAAGAGTTGGCAGGTCATGTTACAGTTGTATAGGACTTTGGTTCGACCACATTTGGAATACTACGTACAGTTCTGGTCGCCACATTACCAAAAGGATGTGGATGCTTTGGAGAGGGTGCAGAGGAGGTTCACCAGGATGTTTCCTGGTATGGAGGGTGCTAGCTATGAAGAGAGGTTGAGTAGATTAGGATTATTTACATTAGAAAGACGGAGGTTGAGGGGGGACCTGATTGAGGTCTACAAAATCATGACAGGTATAGACAGGGTGGATAGCAAGAAGCTTTTTCCCAGAGTGGGGGACTCAATTACTAGGAGTCACGATTTCAAGGTGAGAGGGGAAAAGTTTAAGGGAGATATGCGTGGAAAGTTCTTTACGCAGAGGGTGGTGGGTGCCTGGAATGCGTTGCCAGCGGAGGTGGTAGAGGCGGGCACGATAGCGTCATTTAAGATGTATCTAGACAGATACATGAATGGGCAGGGAGCAGAGGGATACAGATCCTTGAAAAATAGGCGACAAGTTTAGATAGAGGATCTGGATCGGTGCAGGTTTGGAGGGCCGAAGGGCCTGTTCCTGTGCTGTAATTTTCTTTGTTCTCTTTGTTCTTTGTCCTCTCTCCACCTACTTTGTCAGTCTCTTTCAGCCTTTAAAATACCTCAATTAGATCTCCTTTTATTCTTCTAACCTGCAGGGAGTGTAGGTCTAAACTGCTCAATCTCTCTTCGTAATACAAACCTGATATCAATCCTAGTGAACTTCTAGTCAACTGATGGTCAGGTGTATTCCCCCCATTCTGCCATTCTTACACCTCATTGTGGCTTTCTGTGTGAACCCTGGAGGTGGGAAATGTGAGCCTGGTGTTGGATAGAGGCATACAGCATGGAAACAGACCACTCGGTCCAACCAGTCCATGTCTCCCTTAATCCCAAATTAAACCAGTCTCACCTGCCTGCGTTTGACCCAAATCCCTCCAAATATTTCTTTTTCGTTTACTTATCCAAATGTCTTTTAACCGTAACTGTACCCACATCCACCACTTCCTCTGGACGTTCATTCCACACACGAACCACTCTGTGTAAGAAAGTTGCCCCTCAGATCCTTTTTAAATCTTTCTCCTTTCACCTTAAAAGTCTGTCCCCTGGCCTTGAAGTCCCCTACCCGAGAGAAAGGACACTGCCATTCAACTTATCTTTACCCCTCTTGATTTTATAAACCTCTATAAGGTCATCTCTCTACCTCCTACACTCCAGTGAAAAAAGCCCCTGTCAGTCCAGCCTCTTCTTATAACTCAAACCCTCCATTCCTGGCAACATCCTGGTCAATCTCTTCTGAACCCTTTCTAGTATAATAATATCCTCATAATATCTACAGAAAAGCCCTGGGTTTAGATGTAGCAGCACAGTGCCTAACACTAAACCATCTGGTGTAAAATTCACACATTACTTAACCATTATGAAAATGTTGACGTGGCTCTTGAAAGTGAAAGGATGAACAACTTTGAGCAGGTCCCAGATACACCTCCCACTTCACTCAATCCAGTCTTCTTAAATGCAAGCAGGGTGACCTCTTTGCAGAACACCTCCCTTCTGTCTGCAAAAATGACCCTGAGCTTCCCACTGCCTGCCACATCAACCCATTACCGTGTTTGCTGGCCAACATCTCTGACTCAGGCTTGCTGCAGTGCTCCAGCGAAGCTCAGCACAAACTGGAAGAACAGCATCTCATTTTCTGCTTGGGAGCTCTTCAACCTTCTGGGAATCTGTACTGAGTTCTCGCATGCCACTACCCGAAACCCCACACACTAAACCTTGTCATCACATGGCCTGCTACCACAAACAACCCATTGCCAATAGTCCCCATTAGCAGCCACTCATTCTCCCAGACTGACCATTACCCATTCCTTTGTCCAACTGTTTCTCTCTCTATCTGGGCTCCATCCCAGCCTATCATTTACTCTTTCCCTCCACCCTTTCTCTAGCATATATCCTAACATTTCCCTTGCTACATTCAATTCTGAAGAAGGGTCACTGGACCCGAAATGTTAACTCTGCTTTCCTCGCCCACAGATGCTGCCTGAGTTTCTCCACCAATTTCTGATTTTGTTTCTGACAATGCAGCTTATTGGCAGAGTGTGTTATTAGGGGTTTGATGAGTCAGAAAATTAAGCTTAAGGGTTAACTTCTTTTTTAAAAAGTGAGACGTAACCTTGCTTGCTTGCAATAAGCATTTTATTGGAAACACTTGAAGTTTCTTCCAGATTCGGACAGGGGTAAGGAATCTCGGTAGCTGCAGGTAGTTAAGCATTTCGTTAAGTAACTGATCTTGATTTGGTTTGCTTCACAGCTTCCTCTTCTGAGTCTCTTTTCACATAAATGAAGGAGGTGCACAGAGAGCAACACAAGGGGTTAGCTGAATGAGGGAGTTAAGACAGGAAAGGAGGAGTCCATCCCTTTTTCAAGCATGGCCAGCCTTCAGGAGTGAAGGGGTAGAGAAGCTGCACGGGAAGGGGCAGGGAGACAGTAGGAGTCTGCTCCTCCCAACCAAAAAACTGCCAATGGAGAAAATGAAACAGGTAAGTGATTGACTGGTGAGTATTTTGCTCACTTGTCTTCTAAAACCTGGGAAATCAATTAGTAATTGTAAGGATCTGTTCCGGAAGTAGGAAGTACACTAGCCATAATAAAGCTATGTCAGCTTGTTCATTATTAATCAATAAAGGGAAATTAAGGTACAATAAACGAGGCCGGACAGGCGGTGTGTTGTGACTGCAGAGAGTGGAAGCTCCTGGATACTAACAAGTATGTCCAGCTCCAGGGGTATTGGCTCAGAGTCAATGAGCTGGAGGCCAGTCTGTGGACACTGATGCATTGGGGGAGGTGTTGGGATCACAACTTTATTCAAGGAGGCAGTTAGGCCCTTTAGGGTAGGGTCAGGAAGATATAACAGCAGCTGCGAAAGGTCTGGGAGCTAGAACTCTCTGCAAATCATAGAATCTCTACAATGTGGAAGCAGGCCATTCGGCCCATTGAGTCCACAACGATCCTCCAAAGAGCATTCCACCCCCTATCCTATGCCTGCTGGAGGGTCAGTACCAAGGGAGCGCCGCACTGTTGGAGGGTCAGTACTGAGGGAGTGCTGCACTGTCGGAGGGTCAGTACTGAGGGAGCGCCGCACTGTCGGAGGGTCAGTGCTGAGGGAGCGCCGCACTGTCGGAGCGTCAGTGCTGAGGGAGCACCGCACTGTCGGAGGGTCAGTGCCGAGGGAGTGCTGCACTGTCAGACGGTCAAAGTGAGTTGTCTTTGGTCCTGTCACAGAAACAATTTTCGGGATGTATAACAGCTGATGAGATTCCTGGGTCTGTCTGAGTGCATCAGTGAGAGCTCTGAAGAATCTTTTTGCTGTAGTTTGTCATCTATCCACATGATGTCACTGTTCTGCTGGGATGTGGGCCTGTCCAGACTGAACAACTCCCATTTTGAAGATATCTGATAGTTTGCAAGCCTGCAGGGCAACATCTAAAACTCTTTCTGTGTCTGTGTCTGTGTGTATGTGTGTGTGTGTTAGATGGTACACCCATTCTGCGCTCTGTATGTGGGTTAGATTTGTACACCCTTCTCCACTGTGTGTGTGCTAAACTGGTACGCACTGTTAGGAAGGGGAGGTCGAAACCCTCTGATAATTGAAATCGAAACACAAGCCCCCAATCTGTTACAGCAGGAGTAGAGGTCCCCTTCTAATAATTAAACCTGAAACACCCAGAGAAGATCACCTCACCTAAGATAACAAGGTGTAGAGCTGGATGAACACAGCAGGCCGAGCAGCATCAGAGGATCAGGAAAACTGACATTTCGGGTCTGGACCCTTCTTCATTTTCTGAAGAAGGGTCCAGACCCGAAACGTCAGCTTTCCTGCTGTGTTCATCCAGCTCTACACCTTGTTATCTCAGATTCTCGAGCATCAGCAGTTCCCACTATCTCCCCTCACCTAATCTGTTATACTGTTATGGAGAAGGGGAGGTTAAATGAAAGAAAATCCCTGATGTTCATTTTATAAGTAACAAGTAACAAATGTATTTATTTACCCTAACAGTGAACAAATTAACCGAACTGAACTAAATTCTACTGGTATGCAGTTACAATAAATGTAAGGCCCACTTATATAAACCCAAGTAATAAGAATATAAATTAAAATTTAGTCTCTCCAAGTCCACATGCCTTTCTTCTGCTGTTCTCAAGTCATAAACCCTTTCTTCCGCTAATCTGGCCATCAGGGAAGTTTACTCTGTGAAGTCTTCTGTGAGAGCTCTTAGCTAGAAGCACCGTGGTACATTTTATGGATAGATGGTGCTTTCTTAGAGAGCTTCACGATTTCTTGTGAGAGCTAGATGCTTATTTCTCAGGTGGCGGCTTGCTCTCATCCTGATTTTCAAAAACCCTCTCTGTATATACCTTGGATGACATACCAATTTCCTTACAATAGCATTGGTCTGAGGTTGTCAAAACCATTAGATTTAAATTGAATTCGCTTTCATTCGCTAAGTGCTTGGTGTAAATTAATTGGCTGATTCCAGCTTGTTATCAAAACAAGCTTAAGGTTTCCAATCACACGGGCAATTGGTACATGTTTCCATTTTAGAACTGGCTGCACATCTTCAGCTGCTTAGGACATTTTTGTATAAATCTCTTTAAGCTTAGAAAAGCACTTTACCTCTTAAAGGAGCCATGCACACTTCTCCCTTATCATTTTTTTTTACAAACAAATTCTAGCTTCCTGCCTTCCAATTCATGGTTACTGTACACAACTTCGTAACACCTCCCTGCTTAAGGAAAAAAAATGAACCATCATTATGAAAAGATGGCTTCATTTTTTAATAAATCTCAACACCATCATAACGAGATACATGGGTCTTTCATACTAATTCTGCATATATATATATATATAACATTGGACTGGACCAGGTCTATCTTATCTACACATTTTCTTTTAAACCCACTGTAATGCATGACCTGCAACGGGTACAATCTGTAAATTTAAAGCCTATAACATAAGACTCCAATGAAATAGTCTCATATTCTTGTCCTGAAATCTTTGCAAAAAGGTGAGAGGGTTGTGGTCTGCATACACAACTGGCTCCAAAACATTGTAAGATAAATATTAAAATGTTGTTGGGCCAGTACCAAACCCAATAACTGTTTTTCAATGGTGGAGTATTTTCGTTGCTGGATATTGAGTATCTTTGAAAAATAATCAATTGATCTTTCAATTCCACCATCATCCTCATGCATCAACTCAGCTCCAACCCCTCCGATGCTGGCATCGATAGTCACTTTAAAAGGTTTCAAGAAATTTGGTGTGGCTAGAACTGGTGCGGTGGTTATATTAAATTCAAAAAATGCCTCCTGCCATTGTTCTGTCCACTGAAATTTCATTTTCTTCTTCAGCAAATCTGTCAGTGGAGCTACCACGCTACTAAAGTTTGGTACAATCCGCTCAGTCCCAAAAATCGAAATACCTCTTTCTTCGAGGATGGTCTTGGAAATTCCCTGATGGCCTTCGTCTTCCCGTTCCTCAGGGTCATCCTTCCATGACCGATGTTGTGTCCCAAAAACATCACTTCTGTCTTCGTGAATTCAGATTTGGCTAAATTTATAACCAGTTTTGCCTCCTGTAGTCTTTGAAAGAACTCTGCCAAATGCACCATGTGATCTTTCCGTGAATGGCTAAAGATCACTAAATCATCTATATAGACAGCATAATTAGTCAATTCTGCCACAACTCTGTGCATAAGCCTTTGAAATGTGGCTGATGTGTTCTTCACTCCAAAGGGCATTACTTTAAATTGATACAGCCCATTTGGGGTTACAAACACAGAAACTTCTTTCACACAGTAACCACGCAGTAAGTCTAACTTTGTGATGTAAGTGGCTTGTCCAACTGTTTCCACACAGTCCTGCAGACTTGGAATTGGCTATGAGTACGATTCAGTTATGGCATCGACCTTCTGATAGTCCACACAGAATCATTGAGTACCGTCAGGTTTGGGAACTAACACAACTCCATTCACTTTGACTCGGCTCGATACTGTCTTCTTGGAGCATCGCTTCCAATTCCTTCTGTACCTTTTCAGCTTTGAGGGGATTAAGCCCGTAGAGGAGTTGTTTTATTGAAACAGCATTCCCTACTTCAACCTCATGTACCATAATATAAGTCCTCCCTATTCTATTCCTACACATGTCCTCATATTGCTGCAACAAGCCTTTCAATGCAGTTCTCTGTTCCTGACACAAATAGCTCACTATCCCATCCCATTCTCCAAGGACTTCCTCATTATTTAACTTATTTTGAAGCACCTCAAAATCCAAACCATCTGGATTTGATTCCTCACTCTGAGGAGCAGTAACTAATATCTGTTTCTCTGGCTCCCTGTCCCTGTCATATTCATATGACATGCCCGATGAAGTTTTCTCCAATCTAGCTTCTTTACCAGATAATTCACCTGACTCAACATCTTCTCAATAAGATAAGGATGACTAAACCTTACTTTGAAGGGCTGTCCTACCCACTGGACAGCACCAATACTTTATTCCCATGGGCAAATATACGAATTTTAGATTTCTTACCTGCTTTTTGCTTCATTAGATGCTGTGCCACCTTCAGATGTTGCCTAGCTAATTCACCTACTCTGTTTAATCTTTCTCTCACCTCAGATACATAATCCAACTGTGAGATCTCTGACTTCAAACCTATCAACTTTTCATTAATTAATTTTAAATGCCCTTTTACTTTGTGTCCGAATATCAATTCAAATGGAGTAAACTGAGTTGATTTGTTTGGAGCATCTCTCATAGCAAACAATATAAATGGGATACCTTTATCCCAATCGTTTGGGTAATCTTGGCAATAAGCCTCAGCATGGTCTTTAGGGTCTGATGTCACCTTCCCAATGCTCCCTGGGATTCAGGATGGTACGGAACTTGAAAAAGTTTTGGACCCCTAAACTATCCATGACCTCCTTCAATAGTTTGGCAGTAAAATTGGGCCCTTGGTCTGACTGAATCTCCCTGGGTGGATCATAATAGGTAAAGAAAGTAAGAAACTCCTCCACAACTTTTTTTTGCCGTAACATTCCGTAATGGAATCGCCTCCGGAAACCTGGTAGACGCATCCATTATGGTTTGGAAATACTGGTTCCCTCTTTTGGTTTTAAGGAGGGGACCTACACAAGTAATCATAGTCTGCATGAAAGGGTCTTCAAATGTGGGAATTAGCATCAAAGGCGCTGGTTTTATTACTGCCTGTGGCTTTCCCACCGTCTGATACGTACAGCAGGTACGGCAAAACTCAACCACATCCCTATGTAATCCAGGCCAATAGAAATGCTTCTGTACCTTAGCCTGAGTCTTCCTCACCCCTAGATGACCTCCCACAGGTAATTTGTGTGCTACCCACAATGTTTCCTGTCTCTACGTTACTGGTAACACAATCTGGTGAACTTCCACCCATTTCTCCTCTGCACTAACCTGCCACTGTCTCCATTTTCGCCTTAGGATTCTATCCTTAAGATAATAACATTAGGGAATACATTCTGTTTCCTTTTCTGGGTAGGCTTTATGATATAAACCTTTTATTGTCTCATCTTTTTGTTGTAACTCCGTTAATCTTTCAGAACTAAACACCTCTGCCTCATCCTCCACCTGTTCAGGTTTTTCCTTTACCATTTCATCCAACAGGACGTCAGCTAACTGGACCTCAACTCTTTTGTCTCTCTCTTTGGTTTTTCCTTCTTGCTGTAACTTATCACTGTGGGATCTCGTAGCTATACAGTCTGGAAAAATTCCAGGGTATTTTTCTTTTAACTCCTCAGTTCTCTGGTTTTCCATTGGCTTCTTCACTACAAAGGGCGTCATTCCCACCTTTGATCCTGCTGGGTCGTTTCCAAGAACAAACTGTATTCCTGGAATAGACACTCTTTCAGTCACTCCCACTGTCACTTCCCCAGTCTTGGTTGGACTTTCCAACCTGATCTTACACAGGGGAACGCAAAATCTCTCTCCATTTATTCCACAGATTACCACTCTTCCGGGTAACATTTCAGAAAGAGTGCAAATACTTTCATCTCTTACTATTAGAGAGTGGTTATCTCCCTTACCTATCAGTATTTTAACTCCTTTACCTTCTCCCCCTGTTCTTCCTGAGTAACCCTTACCCACTGAGGTGAAGTCTTTGTAGAGATCAGACACTGTCTCACTATCCAGCCTGTGACTAGGCTGTGCACGTTCCTGCAGCTCCTCAAATTCTTTTGGGATTTCCTTCACTACCTCAACTAATCCCACTGGTTTAGCCTATTTTACGACATCCTTTTTCCCAGTGCCTTTTTTAAACCACCAGCACTGCGACTTTGTGTGTTCCACTCCATTACAGTGAAAACACCTGATGCCTTTCACCTCCTTCTCACCCTCTTGGGTTTTGTTTTCCCCTGTGACAAACTGTTCCCAGTGTGGTCTACTGTTTCTCATTGAAGAGTCTCCCTTTTTCCCAATTTCTATCCCTCACGGAATGAAATTGTTGTTGGAATCTAGATTTTGATTTGTACATGATGCGTAATCAATTGCCACCTTAGCAGCTCCCCTCTGTTTAAACTTTCTGTTCCTCAACATGAGTCCTCATCATTTCTGGAAGTGAGTCTTTAAACTCCTCCAGCAGGATAATCTCTCGAAGATCCTTATATGTCTTTTCTATATTTTATGCTCTCACCCATCTATTCGACACAAGTCTGACCTGGTTCCTTCCTTATATTTCTGAACCGTTGTCTCTGTGCTTCTGGTACCAATTCATAGACACTCAAAATAGCCTGTTTTCACTTGTTCATAGTCTCCTGACACCTCCCCTGACAGCGCTACAAACACCTCACTAGCCCTACCTACCAACTTGGTCTGAAATAACATTACCCACACATTCTCTGGCCAGTCCATCTGACTAGCCAATTTCTCAAAAGAAATAAAAAAAGGCTTCGACATCTTTTTCATCGAACTTTGGTAATGTTTGGACATATTTGTGTATATCCTGACCAGGATGTTGCCTATGATGAGTTTGCTCATCCTCACTTCTATCTTGTACTTTTCCCTCTGCTATTTGAAGTCTTTTTGCTTCAAGTTCCAAGTTCAACTTTTCCAACTCGAACATTCTTTCCCAATCTTCCCTTTTTCTTTTTGCTCAGCTAAGAACCTTCTCTCCCTTTCTTTATCTTCTTACGTGGCACTTCTTTCCGTTTCTTTCTCTTCTAACTCCAATTGTCTAATTTTCAATTTTATTTTCTCTCACTCCACTGCACTTGCCTGTTTCTCTGGTTTACCTAAATGCTTGACCAACTCCATTACAATTTCATCTTTCCCCTTATCCCCGGTTAGACCCAATTCTAGCCTGTTTGCTAAGTCTAAATGTATATCCTTCCTCTGTCTGTCTAAAATGTCTTGGCAAACTTGGGAAGCATCTTCAAACCCCAGAGATAACGCAGTGTGGAGCTGGAGGAACACAGCAGGCCAGGCAGCATCAGAGGAGCAGGAAAGCTGACGTTTCGGGGTCGGGACCCTTCTTCAGAAATGGCTTTCCTGCTCCTCTGATGCTGCCAGCCCTGCTGTGTTCCTCCAGCTCCACAATGTGTTATCTCTGACTCCAGGATCGGCAGTTGTGTGTTATACTGGTACACCCATTCCCCACTCTCTGAGTGTTAGAGTGGTACACCCATTACCCACCCTGTGAGTGTTAGACTGGTACACCCATTCCTCACCGAGTGTGTGTGTTAGACTGCTACACCCATTCTCCACTCTCTGTGTGTGT
>NC_063374.1:4093071-4094488 GCF_021869965.1 Rhincodon typus | reverse complement strand
TGTTAGTCAGGTACACCCATTCCCCACTCTGTGTGTGTGTTAGACTGGTACACCCATTCCTGACTCTCTGTGTGTTAGACTGGTACACGCATTCCCCACTCTCTGTGTGTTAGACTGGTACACCCATTCCCTACTCTCCCTGTGTTAGAATGGTACACCCATTCCCCGCTCTGTGTGTGTTAGACTGGTACACCCATTCCCCACTCTCTGTGTGTGTTAGACTGGTACACCCATTCCCCACTCTCTGTGTGTTAGACTGGTTCACACATTCGTCACCGAGTGTGTGTGTTAGACTGGCACACCCATTCTCCACTCTCTGTGTGTTAGACTGGCACACCCATTCCCCACTCTGTGTGTGTGAGAGTGGTACACCCATTCCCCACTCTGTGTGTGTTAGAATGGTACACCCATTCCCCACTCTGTGTGTGTCAGACTGGTACACCCATTCCCCACTCTCTGAGTGTTAGACTGGTACACCCATTCCCTACTCTGTGTGTGTTAGAAGGGTACACCCATTCCTGACACTGTGTGTGTTAGACTGGTACACACATTCGTCACCGAGTGTGTGTGTTAGACTGGCACACCCATTCTCCACTCTCCGTGTGTTAGACTGGCACACCCATTCCCCACTCTGTGTGTGTTAGAATGATACACCCATTCCCCACTCTGTGTGTGTTCGACTGGCACACACATTCCCCACTCTGTGTGTGTGAGACTGGCACACCCATTCCCCACTCTGTGTGTGTTAGACTGGAACACCCATTCCCCACTCTGTGTGTGGTAGACTGGTACACTCATTCCCCATTCTGTGTGTGTTAGACTGGTACACCCATTCCCCACTCTCTGTGTGTGTTAGAGTGGTACACCCATTCCCCACTCTGTGTATGTTAGTCTGGTACCCCTTCCGCAGTGCGTGTGTGTGTTAGACTGGTACACCCATTCCCCACTCTGTGTGTATTAGACTGGTATACCCATTCCCCAACCTCTGTGTGTTAGAATGGTACACCCATTGCCCACTATGTGTGTGTTAAACTGTAACACCCATTCCCCATTCTGTGTGTGTTAGATTGGCACACCCATTCCCCACTCTGTGTGTGTTAGATTGGCACACCCATTCCCCACTCTGTGTGTGTTAGTCTGGTACACTCATTCCCCACTCTGTTTGTGTTAGACTGGCACCCCCATTCCCCACTGTGTGTGTGTTAGACTGCTACACCCATTCCCCACATTCTGTGTGTTAGTCTGGTACACCCATTCCCCACTCTCTGTGTGTTAGACTGGTCACCTATTCCCTACTCTGTGTGTGTTAGACTGGTCCACCCATTCCTGACTCTGTGTGTGTTAGACTGGCACACCCATTCGCCACTCTCTGTGTGTTAGACTGGTACACCCATTCCCCACTCTGTGTGTGTTAGAC
>NC_063374.1:4091474-4093061 GCF_021869965.1 Rhincodon typus | reverse complement strand
CATTCCCCAGCGAGTGTGTGTGTTAGACTGGTACACCCATTCCCCACTCTGTGTGTGTTAGACTGTTCCACCCATTCCCCACTCAGTGTGTGTCTTAGACTGGCACACCCATTCTCCACTCTCTGTGTGTTAAACTGGTACACCCATTCCCCACGCTCTGTGTGTTAGTCTGGTACACCCATTACCTACTCTGTGTGTGTTAGAATGGTACACCCATTCCCCAATCTGTGTGTGTTCGACTGGCACACCCATTCCCTGCTCTGTGTGTGTTAGAGTGGTACACCCATTCCCCACTCTCTGTGTGTGTGAGAGTGGTACACCCATTCCCCACTCTGTGTGTGTTAGACTGGTACACCCATTCCCCACACTGTGTGTGTTAGACTGGTATACCCATTCCCCACTCTTGTGTGTGTTAGACTGGTACACCCATTCCCCACCGAGTGTGTGTGTTAGAGTGGGACACCCATTCCCCACTCTCGGTGTGTTAGTCTGGTTCACCCATTCCCCACCGAGTATGTGTGTTAGAGTGGGACACCCATTCCCCACTCTCCGTGTGTTAGTCTGGTACACCTATTCCCCACCCAGTGTGTGTGTTAGAGTGGGACACCCATTCCCCACTCTGTGTGTGTTAGACTGGTACACCCATTCCCCACTCTCTTGTGTGTTAGACTGGTATACCCATTCCTAACTCTCTGTGTGTTAGACTGGTACACACATTCCCACTCTGTGTTGTAGACTGGTACATCCATTCCCCAGCGAGTGTGTGTGTTAGACTGGTACACCCATTCCCCACTCTCTCTGTGTTAGACTGGTGCACACATTCCCCACCCTGTGTGTGTTAGACTGGTACACCCATTCCCCACTCTTGTGTGTGTTCGACTGGTACACCCATTCCCCACCGAGTGTGTGTTTTAGACTGGTACACCCATTCCCCACTTTGTGTGTGTTAGACTGGAACACCCATTCCCCACTCTCTGTGTGTTAGACTGGTACACCCATTCCTGAATCTGTGTGTGTCAGACTGGTACACCCATTCCTGAATCTGTGTGTGTAAGACTGGTACACCCATTCTCCACTCATTCTGTGTTAGACTGGTACACCCATTCCCCACTCACTGTGTATTAGAATGGGGCACACATTCCCCACAC
Organism: Rhincodon typus; assembly: GCF_021869965.1. NCBI lineage: Eukaryota > Metazoa > Chordata > Chondrichthyes > Orectolobiformes > Rhincodontidae > Rhincodon > Rhincodon typus. Next base: position 4,091,913 of record NC_063374.1, on the reverse strand, counting down.
TTTGTGTTTTAGACTGGTACACCCATTCCCCACTCAGTGTGTGTCTGAGACTGGCACACCCATTCTCCACTCTCTGTGTGTTAGACTGGTACACCCATTCCCCACACTTTGTGTTTTAGACTGGTACACCCATTCCCCACTGAGTGTGTGTCTGAGACTGGCACACCCATTCTCCACTCTCTCTGTGTTAAACTGGTACACCCATTCCCCACGTTCTGTGTGTTAGACTGGTACACCCATTCCCCACTCTCTGTGTGTCAGACTGGTACACCCATTCCCAACTCTGTGTGTGTTAGACTGGTACACCCATTCCCCACCCTGTGTGTGTTAGACTGGTACACCCATTCCCCACTCTTGTGTGTGTTCGACTGGCACACCCATTCTCCACTCTCTGTGTGTTAGACTGGTACACCCATTCCCCACTCTGTGTGTGTTAGAC
>NC_063374.1:4090027-4091464 GCF_021869965.1 Rhincodon typus | reverse complement strand
CCCACTCTGTGTGTGTTAGACTGGTACACCCATTCCCCACTCTGTGTTAGACTGGTACACCCATTCCCCACCGAGTGTGTGTTTTAGACTGGTACACCCATTCCCCACTTTGTGTGTGTTGGACTGGAACACCCATTCCCCACTCTCTGTGTGTTAGACTGGTACAGCCATTCCGCACTCTCTGTGTGTTAGACTGGTACACCCATTCCCTACTCTGTGTGTGTTAGACTGGTACACCAATTCCTGAATCTGTGTGTGTCAGACTGTTTCACCCATTCTCCACTCATTCTGTGTTAGACTGGTACACCCATTCCCCACTCACTGTGTATTAGAATGGAGCACCCATTCCCCAGTCTGTGTGTGGTAAACTGGTACACCCATTCCCCACTCTCTGTGTGTGTTAGAGTGGTACACCCATTCCGCACTCTCTCTGTGTGTTAGACTGGTACACCCATTCCCCACTCTCATTTGTGTTAGACTGGTACACCTATTCCCCACTCTCTGTGTGTTATGCTGGTACACACATTCCCACCCTGTGTTGTAGACTTGTACACCCATTCCCCAGCGAGTGTGTGTGTTAGACTGGTACACCCATTCCCCACACTGTGTGTGTTAGACTGGTATACCCATTCCCCACTCTTGTGTGTGTTAGACTGGTGCACCCATTCCCCACCGAGTGTGTGTGTTCGAGTGGGACACCCATTCCCCACTCTCGGTGTGTTAGTCTGGTACACCCATTCCTCACCGACTGTGTGTTCGTCTGGTACACCCATTCCCCACGCTCTGTGTGTGTGTGTTAGAGTGGGACCCCCATTCCCCACTCTCCGTGTGTCAGTCTGGTACACCCATTCCCCACCGAGTGTGTGTGTGTTAGAGTGGGACACCCATTCCCCACTCTCCGTGTGTTAGTCTGGTACACCCATTCCCCACCGAGTGTGTGTGTTGGAGTGGGACACCCATTCCCCACTCTCCGTTTGTTAGTCTGGTACACCCATTCCCCACCGAGTGTGTGTGTTAGAGTGGGACACCCATTCCCCACTCTGTGTGTGTTCGACTGGTACACCCATTCCCCACTCTCTTATGTGTAAGACTGGTACACACATTCCCACTCTGTGTTGTAGACTGGTACACCCATTCCCCAGCGAGTGTGTGTGTTAGACTGGTACACCCATTCCCCACTCTCTGTGTGTTAGACTGGTACACCCATTCCGCACTCTTGTGTGTGTTCGACTGGCACACCCATTCTCCACTTTCTGTGTGTTAGACTGGTACACCCATTCCCCACTCTGTGTGTGTCAGACTGGTACACCCATTCCCCACTCTTGTGTGTGTTCGACTGGCACACCCATTCCCCACCCTCTGTGTGTTAAACTGGTACACCCATTCCCCACTCTGTGTGTGTTAGACTGGGACAGCCATTCCTCACCGAGTGTGTGT
>NC_063374.1:4088555-4089927 GCF_021869965.1 Rhincodon typus | reverse complement strand
TCTCTCCCCCGTATCTCTCCCTCCATCCCTCTCTCTCTGTCCCCTGTATCTCTACCTCAAATGCTCTCTTACCCTCTCTCTCTCCTCTGTGTCTTTCCCTCTAACCCTTTCTCTCTCCCCCATACATCTCTGTCTATCTAAACACTACCTCTCTCCCCTGTATCTCTCCCTCTAACCCTCTCTCTCTCCCCTATATCTCTCCCTCTAACAGTTGCGCTCTCTGTCTCCCCTGTATATCTCTCTCTCACCCCCTCTCTCCCTTGTCTGCATCTCTCCCTCTAACCATGCCTCTCTCTCGCTCTCTCTCCTCTGTATGTCTCCCTCTAGATGTCTCTCTCGCCCTTGTATCTCTCCCTCAAGCCCTCTCTGTCCCCTGTATCTCTCCCTCAAACCCTCTCTCTCCCTGTAACCTTCTCTATCTCTCCCCTGTATCTCTCCCTCTCACCTTCATGCTCTCTCTCTCCCCTGTATCCCTCCCTTTTACCCGCTCCCTCTCTCTCCTGTATCACTCCCTCTAACCCTCTCTCCCTTTATTTCTCCCTCCAGCCCTCTCTTTCTCTCCCCCCCGTATCTCTTCCTCTAACCCTCTCCCACTCACCATCTCTTTCTCCTCTGTATCTCTCCCCCTGCATCTCTCCCTCTAGCCCCCTGCCTCTCCCTCTAACCTTCTCTCTCCCCTGTATCTCTCCCTCTCACCGTCTCTCTCTCCCCTGTATCTCTCCCTCTCACCGTCTCTGTCTCCCCTGTATCTCTCCCTCTAACTCTATCTCCCCTGTATCTATCCCTCTAATCCTCTCCCTCTAACCCGTACCCCTCCCTCTCACCCTCTCGCTCTCCCAACTGTATCTCTCTCTCTAGCCCTCCCTGTCTCACCCGTGTCTCTCCTTCTAACCTCTGACCCCCTACCCTGTAGCTCTCCCTCTCACTGTCTGTCTCTCCTCTTTATCGCTCTCTCTTCTTTGTATCTCTCCCTCTAATCCTCTCTCTCTCTCCTGTATCTCTCTGTCTAACACATTCTCTCTCTGCCCTGTATCTCTCTGTCTAAACCCCTGCTCTGTCTCTCTTGTATCTCTCCCTCTTGTCCTCTCTCTCTCTCCCGTATTTCTCTCTCTAACCCTCTCTCTCTCTCCCCCATCCTGTATCTCTCCCTCTAACACTCTCCCTCTCCCATGTATCTCTCCCTCTAACACTCTCCGTCTCACCTGGATCTCTCCGTCTAACTCCCTCTCTGTCTTCCCTTTATTTTTCCTTCTAACCCTGTCTATCACTCCCTCTAACCCCCATTTTCTCTCTCTGCTGTATCTCTCCCTTTAACCCTCGCTCTCCCCTCCCCTGTATCACTCCCTCTAACCCTTTCCTCTCCCTGTATCCT
>NC_063374.1:4082351-4088545 GCF_021869965.1 Rhincodon typus | reverse complement strand
AACCCTTTCCTCTCCCTGTATCCTTCCCTCTCTCTGTCTCTCTCTCCTCTGTATCGTTCCCTCTAGCGCCCCCTCTCTCCCGTGTCTCTCCCTCTAACCCTCTCTCCCCTGTAACCCTCCCACTAACCCTCTATTGCCTCCAACACTGTCTCGCTGTCTCCCTTCTGTGTCTCTCCCACTGACCATCTCTCCCCGTGTCTCTCCCTCTAACATCTCCCTCCCTCTATCTAAACTCCCTCTCTCTCTGCTGTATGTCTCTCTCTAGCCCTCTCTCACTTTCTCCCCTTTATCTCTCCCTGTAATCCCACCTCTGTCCGCTGTATCTCTCTAACCCCGCCTCTGTCCCTTGTATCTCTCCCTGTAACCCCAGCTTTCTGTCCCCTGTATCTCTCTATCCCTCTCCCCTGTATCTCTCTAACCCCGCCCCTGTCCCCTGTATCTCTTCCTCTCACTCTCTCCCCTGTATCTCTCCTTGTAGCCCCACCTCTCTGTCCCCTGTATCTCTATAACCCCCTCCCCTCTGTCCCCTGTATCTCTCCCTCTCTCTGGTTGACAAGGCTGTGATGGAGCTGTCTGCTTTGCTGTTGCAGGTCAGGGTCAGTCTGTTCTGTGGCCCTCGCAGGGAGGAGATCGAGATCTTTACAGCTGGGTCCTGTCGCTGTGACATGTGCCGCCTGTCCCGATACTGAAACCCCATTGTGAGCACGGCTCCCCCAGCCCTGAGCTCAGGACCCTCGATGGAACATCGTTCATGGCCTCTGGGCACCTGTTATTACAACCAATAAAATGATCAAGTATCATTACTGTTACCGTGTAGGAAATTGGTCAGCTGGAGTTGGTGCACAGCAAGATCCCACACACAGCAAGCAAAAACAAGTCCGATCATCTGCTTTTAGTGATTTCTTTCTCCCTTTATTCCTTTACGGGATGAGGGCGTCGCTGGCTAGACAGCATTTATTGCCCATTCCTAATTGCCCAGAGGGCAGTTAAGGGTCAACCACATTGCTGTGGGTGTACCACGGGGTCTTTGGAAATGGTGTCCCCTTAAAGCAGGCTATGGGGACGTGGCCAGATGCTATGCCAAGTCTAGTTGTTGTTGGAAGGGCTCGAACAAAATTTCTTTGTGAATCAGTGGTGGGTGGGGGGGGGGGGGGACACTATCCCAATGACCACGGTCAATATCACTTACTGAACGAACAAGGAAGGCACCTGGTACACAAATCAAAAACACTCAGCACATAGGTACAGCAACTGGTTCGGAAATCCAACAGCGTGGGATAGGAAAAGAGAGAGCCTTGGTGAGACCACATCTGAAGTGCTGTGAGCAAGGTTCATTCAACAGATTCCTGGGTCAAGCAGCTCCGTTCCACACAAAGAATTGCCCAAAGAGAGCCCCACATCCATGATTAATCACACCAGATCTTGAGATGACTGGACAGGGCAGATTTTGTAAGAAATAGGACAGGAGTAAGTCGTTCGGCCCCTCAGGCCTGCTCCGCCATTCATTAGGATCGCAGCTGATCTGACACCTTGTCGCCGTAACCCTTGATTCCCTAGCTGATCAAGAATCTCTCTATCTCAGCCTTAAACATACACAAGGACTCTTACCTCCACAGCTCTCTGTGGCAAGGAGGTCCAAAGACACTTAACCCTCAGAGAAGAAATTCCTCCTCATCTCTGTCTTAAATTGGTGCTCCTTTATTCTGAGACTGTGCCCTCTGGTCCTAGACTTTCCCATGAGGGGAAATATGCTCTCAGCATTTCCCTGTCAATCCCCTTAAGAATCCAATCTGTTTAATTTTTGCTCATAAGGTAATCCCTCCGCATTGGGGATCATCCTCGTGAACCTTTTCTGACCTGCCTCCAATGAAATAATACCTTTCCTTAAATAAGATGAGGTGCTGAGAGGTTGTAGAGCAACATGAACAAGGGGGCACTGTTGAAAACTGAAGCTCCCACACTTTACAAATCGATCACAATAAGCTCAGCACGAGATAGCACTGATCCTACATCAAGCCACACTCCAGGCTAGTAACACAGGGGTTCAGAGTGACTAGACCCACATTAGACTTCGAAACTAGAGCAGAACAGGGGGTATAGGAAGATCAAAACTTCAAATGCCTCTCTACTGAGTTTTTTTTTGAGGGTGCAGTCACAACACAGTGTAAAACCAAGAGATACATTCAGCAATAATTAACTTGGTGCCTTGACAACTCCAAAAATCAGGGTATCATCCAAGATTCAATTGGTGTCACTCTCATGGTGTAGAGATCACTCCCATACACAGCACTGTGCTGATGGAGTGCCCTGCCAGAGAGTCAGCGCTGAGTGCACAGAGACTTTCCAGATGAGGACTTTGTCAGACACCCATCTGCCCTGTTGGGTGGATATAAAGATCTCAGCATCCCAGCTGGAAAAACAGGAAGACTCTGCCACCCACCCCGCAGTGTCCAGACTGACACTGAGCTGTTAACCAGTACCTGTGGAACAAACTTGCTCAGTAAGTCATTACAGTGAGCGGACCCTGGTGTGCAGTGGCTGACCATTGATGTATGTAGATCTCATACCCTTTGTATGTTAGGATGTGCATCTGTGTGTGCTCATGTCAGTCAGTGCAAGTGTGCACCAACAGCGTGTCCTCAAGTCACAGAGCTATGCAGCACATAAAACAGACCCTTCAGTTCAACTTGTCTACACCGACCAGATTTCCTAAATTAATCAAGTCCCATTTGCCAGCATTTGGCCCATGTGCCTCTAAACCCTTCCTATTCACGTACCCATTCGGGTGCCTTTTAAATGTTGTAATTGTACCAGCCTCCACCACTTCCTCTGGCAGCTCATTCCATACACGCACCACCCTCTGTGTGAAAAAGTTGCCCCTCAGGTCCCTTTTAAATCTTTCCCCTCTCACCATAAACCTATGCCCTCTGGTCTTGGACTCCCCCACCCCAGGGAAAAGACCTTGGCTATTCACCCGATCCATGCCCCTCATGATTTTATAAACCCCTGTAAGGTCACCCCTCAGCCTCTGACATTCCAGGGAAAGTAGCCCCAGCCTATTCCCTATAGCTCAAACCCTCCAACCCTGGCAACATCCTGGTAAACCTTTTCTGTCAGCGTGTATGTCGGTGTACAACATTGCAAAAAGAGAGAGACAGGCCTCAGAGGGCAGTGGAGGAGGTTCGCCATTTCGTGGTTTTTATTGCACTTTGAGGAGGGGGGAGACACACAGAACAGAGCGAGTTCAGTACAGCTCCCACCCTGAGCTCCTCTCTACAAGTGGGCAGACCCCAGGCCACATCAGACTCGGGGTGGGGTTGGGGTTGGGGTTGGGGAGAGGGAGAGGGCACAGTAGCTCATCAGTAGTGTACAGTAACTTGTAAGTGAATCTACTCATATCTACACAACGCACCGGGATCAGGGAGGGGGAAATGCAGCAGCATGGGGGGGGGGAGGTGGGGGGGGGGGGGGGCTCGGTCTCTAATTCACCTGTTCGTCTCCCCCAATATATCTGGAATAAAATAACAGTCATTAGTGTCCTGACAGAGGTTGGGGGGGGGTGGGCTGCACACGATCTTTGAGTCCCTGGGGGATCTGCTGGGATCAGGAAGGCTCGGAGAGAGAGGGAGCGAGGTCTGAGGTCATCTCATTTATCTACAAGCCCCTTCCTCCTTCCTCCCACTGCTGACCCTCAGTGGTGGTGGGGAGGGGGAGAAACTGGGCAAGGGGAGAACCAGCGTCGATATCTGTGGGGTTTTCCTTTCCAATTGGAATCCACACACACACTCCGTCTCTCCCTCCCTCACCAACAAGCCCCACACCCACCCACTCACAAACAGAGTCCCCTCTGGAGGGGACCACATCCTGGGGTTGGGGGTGGGGGGGGGGGGGGGGGCGGTGTTGGAAGGGTCAAGTTTGTGGGGCGGGGGTGGTTCCTGCCCACCATTTCATGTTTGAACACTAACACCTCCTTCCCCTTCCCCACCCTCCTAGCTGCCCCCAGACCTCTCTCCTACATTAACCCCATTCTCCCAGACTCTGTAGGTCATAATCTCAGACACTCCTCCCACTCTGACACTGGGTTTGGGAAGGTATTCTGTTGACCCCTCTCCACTGACACCTTGTGCTGGGCAAGACCAGGAGTTCACCCAGACAGCTGGGCATGTGTTTGGGGGAGGGGGTGGCACATCCTATTTCCCCCCCTCCCCCTTCATGCTCTTGGGTGCACCCCTCCTGCCCCCAAGCCGCCCACATCAGGCACATTCTGCCCTGGGACAGTGCGTAGCTGTAAGGAGGTTAGGGGGCTGGAGTGGGGGGGCGGAAGAGGTGACACAGCCCCTTTGCTTGAACAGTGACAGATCGCTGATAATCACCATCTGTCCTACAACAGAAGGGGGGGGGGTGGGGGGGGGAAGGTGTCAGGGAGACAGCCGGCCTGGGGGTGGGTGGAGGATGTAGGATAATGCTTACACAGCATCAGGAATATCACCCCACCCCCACTCCCAACCCAAAACCCTCGGTTGGGGGGGGGGGGGGGGTGGGGAGTTTAAGCAGGATTCCCAGAAGTTTGATACTGCACCCCCACCCCACACAGACGGACAGACACGCGCACACACAGTCTCCGGACCTCTCCCCATGCTGAACGATCCTCCCCCCTCCCACTGTTAACCCTCTGTGCAAACCCCTTCCCCTAACTGCCCCAGTTAGGCTAGGAAGGTGCCAATCCCCAGTCTCAGTGGGGGTATTGGTGAGGGGCAGAGGGAAGGGATGGTCAGACCTCCCCTCCCCCTCCCTTCCCTACACTACGTACAAGGCAGCCCTAATAGCACGGGCTCCAGGGCGAGCGAGAGAGAGAGAGAGAGAGAGAGAGAGAGAGAGAGAGAGAGAGTGTGTGTGGGAGAGAACGAGTCTGAGAGACAGGGCTGCTGGAAGAGTTTGTCTACACTGAAGAGGGAGGCTGCAAGAAACATCCCCGGAACTCCAATCGACCCACAAAGCACCATATTTAATAGATTAAAAAACAAGAAAGGGGTTTATTCTCTGCTCCATCCGAGTGGGGGTGGGGGTGGGGGTGGGGAGTGGAAGATGGGGAGATAGAGACGCGAAGACCCAAACACAGGGTAAGATTCTCTGGGGGTGGGGAACACCGAACTAGAATAACTGCTTCACGTTACTGACTCTGCTCTGCTTAAAGGAGGCTGTAAAATACACTTTTGTTTCGTCTCCCTGACAGCCCGGGAGAGAGGGAGTAAGTCTAGAAACCTACAGGAGTTTGTACTGACACGGGGGCTCGGAAGGCCCCACTGACACAGACTTGGCTCCGTGTTCACCGATACCATCGAGGTGGTGGGCGGGTGGGGGAGAGGGGGAATGGGGCAATGCCTACGATTCCTAGTTGGCACTTTTGGGGTGAGGGGGGTGGGGATTAGGGAAGTTGGGGGGTGTGTTAGTCGGGGCAGCTGAGGCTGGGTTTGTTGGGCACGTTGTCGAGGTCTTCAATACTCTTCATCTTCCTCAGCTGCAGGTCGTCCAGCTTCCGCCACAACTCCTCACGTTCCCGCTCCTTCTTGATCTCCCTGTGGGAGGGGGCAGGGGAAGAGAGAGAGAGAGAGAGAGAGAGAAGGAAATGTTACACCTCCCCATGACGTAGACAGAAAGCACAACCCTTCTCCACCCCTCCTCTCCCCACCCCTTCCCTGAACAGCCCGTGGTGAGGGGAGTATCAGTATCAGTACGTACCGCTGTCGGTCCACTTTGTAGGAGGCAGTCAGTTCATCAAACAGTGTACTGTTCATCTCCATGAAGGTCTTCAGCACATTGTAGATCAGGGAGACTATCGTCCTGGGGAAAAGGGGGGGGGGGTGGTAGTGAGAGACAGACAGGCACAGAGAGATGTGGGGTGGAAGAGTGGGAGGAGACACAGAAAGAGAGAGACAGACAGACATACACACAGACACAGACGCGCAGAGAGAGAGACACAGACATGCACGTGCACAGAGAAAGAGAGAGAGAGACACAGACATGCAGAAAGAGAGAGAGAGACAGACACAGACTCGCTCAGAGAAAGAGAGAGAGACACAGACATGCACAGAGAGAGAGAGACAGATGTGCACAGTGAGGCAGAGACACAGATGCGCACAGAGAAAGAGAGACAGAGAGAGAGAGACACAGACACGCACAGAGAGAGAGAGAGA
>NC_063374.1:4081920-4082341 GCF_021869965.1 Rhincodon typus | reverse complement strand
AGAGAGAGAGAGACACAGACACGCACAGAGACAGACACAGACACAGACACACACAGAGAGAGACAGACAGACACGCACAGTGACACAGATACGCACAGTGAGGCAGAGACACAGATGGGCACAGAGAAAGAGAGACGCACAGAGAGAGAAAGAGAGAGAGTGAGGCACACAGAGAAAGAGACACATACACAGAGAACAGTCAATACGGAGGGCATTTCAGCCCCAACAATAGCTTGTAAGTGTGTCAGTATTTACAGGGGGGTCCTGGGGAGGTTTGGGGGGGAGTGTGTCAGTATTTACAGAGAGGGACACGGGGAGAGACAGAGAGAGAGAGAGACAGAGAGACGGAGGGAGAGAGGGAGGGAGGGAGGGAGACAGGGGACAGAGAGAGAGGGATGGAGGGAGAGATACGGGGGAGAGA
>NC_063374.1:4081433-4081820 GCF_021869965.1 Rhincodon typus | reverse complement strand
AGGAGAGTTGGGGGGAGCACAGTGTCAGTATTTACAGGGGGGTCCCTGGGGTGGGGGGAGAGGAGAGTGGGGGGGAGTGTGTCAGTATTTACAGGGGGGTCCCCAGGGTAGGGGTTTGGGGGTGGGGGACAGAACTTGCCAGGTCTGAACTGCCTGTTTCTGTCAGTACTTACTGATTCCAATGCTCTTTCGAGACTCGGTACAGGGTCCCGAACATGATCGGTAAGATACCCTGACAGTTCTCCTCGATGAGGCTCAGGATATACTCATTGTTCCAGAAATACAGAGCTCTCTCTGCCACCTGTAGGAGATCAGACCAACATCAGCTAAAGCACCTTCACTCAGACCCTCACTCTCTGATTCACACCATTACCCAGTATCCCATCA
>NC_063374.1:4069899-4080797 GCF_021869965.1 Rhincodon typus | reverse complement strand
TCTCTGTAACCTCCTCCAGCCCCTACACCCCTCCCTATCTCTGTAACTGCCTCCAGCCCCGACACCTCTGCCTATCTCAGAAACCTCCACCAGCCCCTACACCCCTCCCTATCTCAGAAACCTCCTCCAGCCCCTACACCCCTCCCTATCTCAGAAACCTCCTTCAGCCCCTTTACCCTCTCTGTGTGCCCCCTGTCTGCTGCTATTTCCATGGCTCCCCCTGTAAGTGGATGTGCCTCCCTCTGCCTGCCTCCTTGGTGCCAGACTTCCTTTGCTAAACCTGTCCACTTGCGCTACCATGGCCCTCCTGCTATTCAATGTTCCTTGCGACCGGCTGCTTTCCATCCTCCCTGACTCTCAATCTTGGGAGTGACTACAAGGGAGGGCAAGCCAGTGATGGGGGTTTGGAAATGGTGGTTGAGTGAGTGAAGCAGCTTAGGGAGAGGGGAGAGGACGGGAGTCTTACCGAGGTAATGGAGCAGTTTCTGTGCCCGGTTCTGTACTGGTCTCGTGAGGATGAGGTCAGGATTCTCGTCGATGAACTGAGTGTCGACAGTGCCGTACAGAAATTGGTCGTTGCTGAGCACGTTCTGCAGGAACGGGATATTCGTCTGAAAGAAAGACAGACCACGAGAAATTTATCTGGGACAGTGTGCCACAGGTAGAGCCACAAACACAGCAAGAGAGCAGCTGGTCCTTTGGCCCCTCTGCCCTACCATACTAGCACATGGCCAATCAACACAATTATCCAGCACTATCCTCATACCCCTTCATATCATTAGTTTCTAGAAATCTACTGACAATTGATTGCTGTCTCTCTTTCTTACTCAATTGCTGAACGTTCCCATTCCTCAGATGTAGAGAACTCCAAAGATTTACCCTCTCAATTGAAGACATTTCACCTTATCTCAATCCCAAATGGCATGTCTCTTATACCCAGATTTTGTTTTTAATTCATTCATGGAATGTGGGGATTGCTTGGCTGGGCTGGCATTCATTGCCTGGGCAAGATGGAGGACCTCCTCACCGCTCTGCCCTGGTCCTGCCCATAAATGTGGTCCCAGGAGGAGGGTCCTGAAGGGGGTAGGGGCATGGGGCTTCAGTTACCGCCATGCTATGTCCCTGGGGAAGGAGTCACATACTGCCCAGAAGCCTTCCGCCAACCAGGGGCACCGTTATGACATTTCACATTCCCCGTGTGAGATTTCTTCGAAGATTGTTACAGCGCTGTCTGGGGGAGCGATTGGTCCTTTTGGTCTAATTGTTTCGTTTTAGATCTTTCAAAACTGTCTGAGGAGGAGAGCCTGGGGCAGAGGGTACTTGTGGCGCAGTGGTAATGGCATCACCCCTGAGCCAGGAGGCCCGGTACCTGCTCCCGAGACACGTAGTAACGTCCCTGAATAACTTGACGGGGCAATACCAATGAAGAGAACCAGGTGGTACATGAGTAGTTCATTCAAGGGATGTGGGCATCTCTGGCCAGGCTAACATTTATTGCCCATTCCTAATTAGGCAATTAGGTATCAACTACATTACTACATGTCTGGCGTCACATGTAGGCCCAAGCAGGTAAGGATGGCAGTTTCCTTCCCTCAAGGTCATTAGTGAACCAGAGGGGTTTTTCTGACAATTGACAGTGGCTATCACTAGACTCTTAATTCCAGATTTTTTATTGGATTCAAATTCCACTATCTGCCGTGGTGGGATTTGAACCCAGAACATTATCCAAGTCTCTGGATTAACAGTCCAGATATAATACTACGAGGCCATTGCCTCCCCCTAAGAATATACCCACTAAGAAGGTAAAAAGATTCATGTTGTGTCCTGTATGTCACCCTCTTTTGAAGCTATTTCATTCAGAACTGGGGTGAATTCTGCCACACTACTGGCAGCATGGTGGCTCAGTGGTTAGCACCGCTGCCTCACAGTGCCAGGGACCTGGGTTCGATTCCACCCTCGGGTGACTGTCTGTGTGGAGTTTGCATATTCTCCCCGTGTCTGTGTGGGTTTCCTCCGGTTTCCTCCCACAGTCCGAAGAAGTGCAGGTTAGGGTGGATTGGCCATGCTAAATTGTCCCATCGTGTCCAGGGATGTGCAGGTTAGGGTGGACTGGCCGTGCTAAATTGCCCATAGTGTTCAGGGTTGTGTAGATTAGGTGGGTTATAGGGGGTTGGGTCTGGGTGGGATGCTCTGAGAGTCGGTGTGGACTTGTTGGGCCGAAGGGCCTGTTTCCACACTGTAGGGGATTCTATGACATTCTACTACTTACAAGCCCTGGCGCTTGGACTATAAAGACCCAGAAACGGAGTTCTCACGCTACAGTCACGTGTGAAAGGTCACTAGTATTCCTGAGCCTGTCAGCTAAATCAGACGGACGTGGTGCATTGCTCGTGTGGTTTCTGATGGTGAGACAGTATTAAAATAGAATGACCTTCTGCTGGGCACTGGCATTAAAATTAAAACACATTTTCAACTATGCCCCGTCACTGAAGGCAGAGAATTGCTGCAGGCAGAAAAATATCTTTTTTCACTTATTCCTGGAATCACAACACTGCCCTCCTCCGTCCCTCCCCCCCAGAGCCTTCTGAAAGAATAAAATATTATTTCAACTGCTGGCAGCTCTGACCGCTTCCTGAATATACCTGGTGATATTCCATCTTTCTGAAACTGCAGGATTTGGAAATATTTTAATTCCTGTCTCCTCCTCTGTCTCACCACCTCAGATGAGAGGAGATGCCACAGCAGATATACAATATACAACTATAATACTCAGATTTACAATTTGCAGATACATTATATGCAGATATATGATAAACAGATATATCATAAGCAGATACATAATTCATAGATATATGATACACTGATGTATATTTCGCAGATTTTTAAAACATTGATATATGATATGCAGTTCACAGAAATATGATGCGTAGATGTATGATGGGCAGTTATAGAATTCACAGACATATAATTCACAGATATTTGATATGCAGATATATGATTCACAGATATATAATTTGCATATATGTAATACACAGATATATGATATGTAGATATATAATTTACAAATATATGATATAGGGCAGCATGGTGGCTCAGTGATTAGCACAGCTGCCTCACGGTGCCAGGGTCCTGGGTTCAATTCCAGTGCTAAATTCCCCATAGTGTCCAGGGATGTGCAGGCTAGTTGGATTAGCCATGGGAAATACAGGGTTACAGGGATAGGGTGTAGGTCTGTGTGCGATGCTCTTAGGAGGGTCGGTGTGGACTTGATAGGCTGAATGGCCTGCTTTCACAGTGTAGGGATACTATGAGATAGATCCTGGATCAATTCGGAATGGGTAACGATGTGAACCTGGATCAATTCGGAATGGGTAACGGTGAGAACCTGGATCAATCTGGAATGGGTAACGACGTGAACCTGGATCAATCTGGAATGGGTAACGGTGAGAACCTGGATCAATCTGGAATGGGTAATGATGAGAACCTGGATCAATCTGGAATGGGTAACGGTGAGAACCTGGATCAGCCTGGAATGGGTAACGGTGAGAACCTGGATCAATCTGGAATGGGTAATGATGAGAACCTGGATCAATCTGGAATGGGTAACGGTGAGAATCTGGATCAATCTGGAATTGGTAACGATGAGAACCTGGATCAGCCTGGAATGGGTAACGGTGAGAACCTGGATCAATCTGGAATGGGTAACGGTGAGAACCCGGATCAATCTGGAATGGGTAACGGTGAGAACCCAGATCAGTCTGGAATGGGTAACGGTCAGAACCCGGATCAGTCTGGAATGGGTAACGGTGAGAACCTGGATCAGTCTGGAATGGGTAACGATGAGAACCTGGATCAGTCTGGAATGGGTAACGATGAGAACTTGGATCAATCTGGAATGGGTAACGGTGAGAACCTGGATCAATCTGGAATGGGTAACGATGAGAATCTGGATCAAATGAACAGTCGCATGGCAAAATGTGGGTTAATTTGGGAGAGACCGTGTGGATTTATTGAACAAAACCTGTGTCTAACGAATTTGCTGGAGTTTTTCTGAAGAGGTAACAGAGAGGGTTGATGAGGATAACGCTACTGATGTGGCGTCCATGGACCTCCAGAAGGCTTTCGATGTAGTGCCACATGACAGACTGGTGAGAAAGGTTATAAATCATGGAATAAAAGGGATGGTAGGAAATTGGATCCTGAATGATCTCAGTGATAGAAAACAGACAGTCACTCTCAATGGATAATTTGGATGGTTTGTAGTGGAATACAACAGGGTTATAGGGACCCTTGCTTTTCCTGATATACATTACAGACCTAGATATTGCTGTGCAGGGAAGATTCCAAAGATTGCAGATGGTACAAAACATGAAAGCATTGTAAACAGTGAAGAGGACAGTGTATAACTCCAAAAAGTCAGTAACATGTTGGTAGAGTGGGCAGGAAGGTGGCAGATGAAGTTTATTGTAGATAGCTGTGAGGTGATGTACGTTGGTAAACTGAATGCGAAGAGACAGTATAAAATAACAGGTACAATTCTACACAGTGTGCAGGAGCAGAAAGATGTGGGTGTTTACATACAAAAGTCGTGAAAGTTTGCAGGAAAAGTGGAGAGCACGATTAACAAAGCATTCAGTTTGCTATGCTTTATTAATATAGGTATAGAGTACAAAAACAGGGTTATGTTGAACTTCTCTAAGAAATCTCCCCATCCCCAGACTCATCCCATGACCAACCCTCTCTCTCATCCTCGCCTCCTTGACCTGTTCATCTTCTCTCCCAACTATCCGCTCCTCCCACCTCACTGACCAATCCCCACCACCCCCATACCTGCACTCACCTATCACCATCCCACCTACCTTGCCCACCCCCACCCCTCCTCTCTCTATTTATTTCCGAGCTCCCTTCCCCCTCACCCATTTCCGAAATGTCAACTTTCTTGTTCCTCTGATGCTGCCTGGCCTGCTGTGTTCCTCCAGCTCCACACTGTGTTATCCCTGGACTATTGTCACAGTTCTGGGCGCACGTTATAGGAAGGACGTGAATGCATTGGAGAGAGTGCAGAAGTGATGTACCAGAATGGTTCCAAAAATGGAAAACTTCGGCTTTGAGGTTAGATTGAGGAAGGTAGGGACTGTTCTCCTTGAACAGGAGAAGGCTGATGGATGTTCTGATGGAGGTTTTCAAAATCATGAGCTGGACAGAGTGGTTAGGGAGAAGCTTTTCCTGTTCACAAACAATCAAAACCAGCGGTGGCAGATTTCAAGTGCTTTGCAAAGGAGGTAAAAGCAGATCAAGAAAAATCATTTACACCCAGCGAGCAGTTAGGGTCTGGAATATACTTCTTGGAAAGGTGGGAGAGGCAGGTTCTATTGAGGTATTAAAGAGGGGCATTACATGATTACTGAAAAAGAAAGAAGGTGCAGGGTTGCAGGGGAACGGAAAGAGATTGGCACAAAGTTATGATATGCCTTCGATGAGCCAGGGCAGGCATGGCGGGCAAATGTGGCGGTGCTAAATGAATATTTTTCGTCAGTATTCACACAGGAAAAAGACAATGTAGTCGAGGAGAATACTGAGATACAGTCTATTAGACTAGACGGGATTGAGATTCATAAGGAGGAGGTGTTAGCAATTCTGGAAGGTGTGAAAAAAGATAAGTCCCCTGGGCCGGATGGGATTTATCCTAGGATTCTCTGGGAAGCTAGAAAGGAGATTGTAGAGCCTTTGGCTTTGATCTTTATGTCGTCATTGTCTACAGGAATAGTGCCAGAAGACTGGAGACTAGCAAATGTTGTCCCCTTGTTCAAGAAGGGGAGTAGAGACAACCCTGGTAATTATAGACCAGTGAGCCTTACTTCGGTTGTGGGTAAAGTGTTGGAAAGGATTATAAGAGATAGGATTTATAATCATCTAGAAAGGAATAATTTGATTAGGGATAGTCAACACGGTTTTGTGAAGGGTAGGTCGTGCCTCACAAACCTTATTGAGTTCTTCGAGAAGGTGACCAAACAGGTGGATGAGGGTAAAGCGGTTGATGTGGTGTATATGGATTTCAGTAAAGCATTTGATAAGGTTCCCCATGGTAGGCTATTGCAGAAAATACGGAGGCATGGGATTGAGGGTGATTTAGCGGTTTGGATCAGAAATTGGCTAGCTGTAAGAAGACAGAGGGTGGTGGTTGATGGGAAATGTTCATCCTGGAGTTCAGTTACTAGTGGTGTACCTCAAGGATCTGTTTTGGGGCCATTGCTGTTTGTCATTTTTATAAATGACCTGGATGAGGGCGTAGAAGGATGGGTTAGTAAATTTGCCGATGACACCAAAGTTGGTAGCGTTGTGGATAGTGCGGAAGGATGTTGCAGGTTACAGAGGGACATAGATAAGATGCAGAGCTGGGCTGAGGGGTGGCAAATGGAGTTTAATGCGGAAAAGTGTGAGGTGATTCACTTTGGAAGGAGTAACAGGAATACAGAGTACTGGGCTAATGGTAAGATTCTTGGTAGTGTGGATGAGCAGAAAGATCTCGGTGTCCATGTGCATAGATCCCTGAAAGTTGCCACCTAGGTTGATAGGGTTGTTAAGAAGGCGTACAGTATGTTAGGTTTTATTGGTAGAGGGATTGAGTTTCGGAGCCATGAGGTCATGTTGCAGCTGTACAAAACTCTGGTGTGGCCGCACTTGGAGTATTGCGTACAGTTCTGGTCACCGCATTATAGGAAGGATATGGAAGCATTGGAAAGGGTGCAGAGGAGATTTACCAGGATGTTGCCTGATACGGAGGGAAGGTCTTATGAGGAAAGGCTGAGGGACTTGAGGCTGTTTTCGTTAGAGAGAAGAAGGTTAAGAGGTGACTTAATGGAGACATACAAGATGAGCAGAGGATTAGATAGGGTGGACAGTGGGAGCCTTTTTCCTCAGATGGTGGTGGCTGGCACGAGGGGACATAGCTTTAAATTGAGGGGTGATAGATATAGGACAGATGTCAGAGGTAGGTTCTTTACTCAGAGAGTAGTAAGGGCGTGGAATGCCCTGCCTGCAAAAGTAGTAGACTTGCCAACTTTAAGGGCATTTAAATGGTCATTGGATAAACATATGGATAATAATGGAATAGTTTAGGTTAGATGGGCTTCAGATTGGTTTCACAGGTTGGCGCAACATTGAGGGCCGAAGGGCCTGTACTGTGCTGTAATGTTCTATGTTCTCACTCACACACACACAAACACACACACACAGAGCAAGCAAGTGACGGAGAGAGAGAGATGGATAGATATCGGGAGACAGATAGACAGGCAGACACACAGTCAGGCACACATACTCACTCACACACCCACCCACATACTCACACTTGCACACACACACACACTCTCATACACACACATTCACACACACACTCACATTCACTCACATATACACACAAACACACACACAGAGCAAGCAAGTGATGGAGACAGGGAGATAGATGGATAGGTACAGGAAGACAGATAGACAGACAGACATAGACACACATACAGACACACACATAGACACATAAACTCACACAAACACATACATGTACACACACTCCTAAATTCACACACACACATTCATACATTCTCTCCCATACACACACTCACACACATACTTTCACACATTCACATTCTCTCTCTCACACACACACTCATACATTCTCACACACACACTCTCACACTTTCACAAACACACACACATACACAAACACACACACACATTCTCTCTCACACACACTCTTTCTCTCACTCCCTCTCTTTCTCTCTCACACACACACACTCATACCTACTCTTACACTCACACACACACACACACAGACACACACACAGACACTCATACATTCTCTCACACATACGCGCACACACACTCTCAAACATGCACGCATACACACTTACATTCTCTCACACACCACTCTGTCTCACTCCTTGTCTCTCTCTCTCACACACACACACACTCATACATTCTCTCTCTCACACACACAGATACACACACACTCATACATTCTCTCACAGACACACAGACATACACTCACTCACTCTCCCTCTCTCTCACACACACTCATACATTCTCTCACACACACACACACTCATACATTCTCTCTCTCACACACACTGACACAAACACACACACACACGCACACACATACATTCTCTCACACACTAACCTCTCTCACTCCCTCTCTCTCTCACACACACACACTCATACATTCTCTCACAGAAACACAGACACTCACTCACTCCCTCTCTCTCACACACACACACACACACACTCTCCCTCTCTCTCACACACACACACACCCTCTCTCACACACACACACACACTCCCTCCCTCTCTCTCACACACACACACTCCCTCTCTCTCACACACACACTCCCTCTCTCTCTCTCTCACACACACACACACACACAAACACACACTCACATCACAGCAGAGACATTGTGGCAGGTAGAGGACAGTGAGGGAGGGAGACAAGACAGGAAGAGAAGAAAGGATGATAGAGAGAGAGAGAGCATTGCGGAAGGAACTGGAGAATGGGAAAGAACGAAACATATTGCTGGAGGAAGGATTCTCAAATGTTTCTCTGAACACTATCCCAGGGGATCAACTCGTGAAAGTTTCAGAGTTTCCAACCTGCTTCGTTAATTGAATTCCTTTAACTTCCACCCCCAGCACATAGCCTGCAGCAGTACTCTCCAATTGCTTTAACTGCACTGCTGTAATCATTTAAGGTTTAAAAATGTCACTGGAAATGAATCATTAATGTGGCTTGGTCTGCCTCCCAGTTTACCTGCTAGCTTTGCTAAGCAGATGATTCCTTTCTGTCTGAAAGAATGTAGTGTTGTTTTTACACTCTGTAACATTGTGCTTCATACAATGATTCACCAAGCACAGGCATTTAATTATTCCCTCTGTTCTTCCTGCTGTTGGTTTTGTTCCCTAGCTAATTTCGGAGCTATAACTATCCCCCCACCCCTACTCCTCTCAAATGCTACGTTGCTTTTAATATCAGCACTACCCTTCGCTCGTTTTTGCTCATCAAATTAAAAATAGACTGTCAATGTGTGGGCAATCATAGAGTCAGAGTTGCACAGCACAGAAACAGACTCTTCAGACCAACTTGTCCGTGCCGACCACATATCCTAAATTAATCTGTTTCTATTTGCCAACATTTGGCCCATATCCCTCTAAACCCTTCCTATTCATGTACCCATCCAGAAGCCTTTTAAATGTTGTATTTGTACCAGCCTCCACCACTTCCGCTGGCAGCTCATTCCACACACGCACCACCCTCTGTGTGAAAAGATTGACCCTCAGGTCCCTTTTAAATATTTCCCCTCTCACCTTAAACCTATGCCCCTCAAGCTTTGGACTCCCCTACCCTGGGGAAAAGACCTTGGCTATTCACCCTATCCATGCCCCTCATGATTTTATAAACCTCTATAAGGTCACCCCTCAGCCTCCGTTGCTCCAGAAAAAATAGTCCCAGCCTATTCAGCCTCTCCCTGTAGCTCAAACCCTCCAACCCTGGCAACATCCTTGTAAATCTTTTCTGAACCCTTTTCAAGTTTCACAACATCGTTTCTCCTAGCAAGGAGACCAGAATTGAACGCAATACTCATGGCCCCAACAAACACAATCAGAGTCGGCTCTGATGAAGAGTCATCTAGACTTGAAACATTAGCTTGCTCTCTCTCCATGGATACTGACTGACCTGCTGGGATCTCCAGCATTTTTTGCTTTCAGTTCACAATGAGAAAGCCATTCCCCCACCTGCTTCAGCCAACGTTGCTTTCAATTTCCACATTCTGCAGCTCAGACCCTGTACAATGGGAAGGTCAAAGCCACGGTACCAAAGGAAAGTTGGAGTGGACCTGAAATATTAACTTTTTTTTCTCTCTCCACAGAAGCTGCCGGACCTGCTGAGTTTCTCCAGCACTTTTACAGCTTTTGATTCAGATCTCCAGCAATCGCAGTGATCTGTTTTCGATCTCCTGTTCCTGAACCTCCCCACTGTTGCAAAAACTCCACTTGCTTCCCACTGACTACTGTCTGAGATCAAACGGGACTCCACGTATCTGTTTTAGGGTCCTTCCCATCGCCAACAGCAACTATTGTCCCCTCCGCAGTACTGGGAAAGTGAAACCCTGAGGGTCTGATTGGCCTACACTTGCTTCTATTTCCTGTCTTTCGGAGTGCGGGTGCAGAGGGGGAGGCTGGGGGATTGCAGCAGAGGTGGGGGGAGGTGGTGGTGTTCCTGTTCCCTGTACACACCACTGGAGGGGTAAGGCTGCGAATGTACCAGTATTTTCAGCTTTGGTCTCAGTTTGCTCGCAGGAACTTCCCAAACTCACACGACGACATAACACAGAGCAACGGCTCAAAGACCCGATTCATGGAAGCAACCTACTTGTGTGTCAACCAATCCCATTTGTGCTCTCCCCATTCTTAATTCTCAGACAGAGAATGGGCCTTGCTTTTGTCACTCTGTAACCTCCTCCAGTCCCTACACCCCCTCCCTATCTCTGTAACCTCCTCCAGTCCTTATACTCCCTCCCTATCTCGGTAACCTCCTCCAGTCCCTACACCCCCTCCCTATCTCTGTAACCTTCTCCAGCCCCTACATCTCTCCCTATCTCTGTAACCTCCTCCAGTCCCTACACCCCCTCCCTATCTCTGTAACCTCCTCCAGTCCCTACACCCCTCCCTATCTCTGTAACCTCCTCCAGCCCCTACACCCCTCCGTATCTCTGTAACCTCCTCCAGCCACTACACCCCCTGCCTATCTCTCTAACCTCCTCCAGCCCCCACACCTCCTCCCTATCTCTGTAACCTCCTCCAGCCCCTACACTCCCTCCCTATCTCGGTAACCTCCTCCAGCCCCTACACCC
>NC_063374.1:4058980-4069399 GCF_021869965.1 Rhincodon typus | reverse complement strand
CTGATGCTGCTTGGCCTGTTGTGTTCATCCAGCTCTACACCGTGTTATCTCATGAATATTTCATGTCAGTTTTTACTGTGGAGAAAGAAATGGAGACTAGAGAATGCCGAGAAATAAATTTTGATGTTTTAAAAACATTTCACATTACAGAAGAAGTAGTTTGGGACGTCTTAGAGAATATAAAGGTGGATAAATCTCTGGGACCTGATCTAATGTATCCCAGAACGTTGTGGGAAATAAGGGAGGAAATTGCGAGACCCCTTGCAGAAATATTTGCATCATCTATAACTACAGGTGAGGTGACTGATGACTAGAGGGTGGCAAATGTTGTACCTTTGTCTAAGAAAGCTTGTAAGGAGAAACTGGAGAACTATAGACCTGTGAGTCTGATTTCGCTTGTGGGTAAATTGTTGGAGGTGATTGTAAAAAATAGAATTTACGGACCTTTAGAGAGGCAGAAATTGTTTAGGGATAGTCAGCATGGTTTTGTGTGAAGAAAATCACATCTCACAAACTTGATTGAGTTTTTTGAGGAAGTTACCAAAAAGATTGATGAGCAGTGCAGTGGGCATTGTTTACTTTGGACTTTAGTAAAGCCTTCGACAAGGTTCCGCACGGCAGACCAATCAGTAAAGTTAGGTCATATGGGAGTCGGTGCTAATTGGATACATAATTGGCTTAATGGCAGGAGACAGAGAGAGATAGTGGAGGGTTGCTTTTTGGACTGTAGTCCTGTCACCAGCAGTGTTCCACTGGGATTGGTTCTGGGTCCTGTTTTGTTTGTCATTTATATAAATGATTTGGATGAGAATATGGAAGGCATGGTTGGTAAGTTTGCAGACAACACCAAAATTGGTGGCATAGTAGACAGTGAAGAAAGTTTTCTAAGATTACAAAGGGATCCTGATCAAATGGGTCAATGGGCTTAAAAATGGCAGATAGAGTTCAATCTGGATAAATGCGAGGTATTGCATTTTGGTACAACAAACAAGGGTAGAGCTTATACAATGGATGGTAGGGCCTTGGGTAGTGTTGTAGAACAGAGGGACCTAAGGGTTCAGGTGCATAATTGTTTGAAGTACGTGTCACATATAGACAGGATGGTTAAAAAGGTGTTTGGCACACTGGCCCTCATTGCTCAGTCCTTTGAGTATAGGAGTTGGGATGTCATGTTGAGGTTGTACAGGACATTGGTGAGGCCCCTTCTGCAATACACTGTCCAGTTCTGGTTGCCCAGTTGTAGGAAGGATGTTATTAAGCTGGAGAGGGTTCAGAAGAGATTTGCCAGGATGTTGAGGTATGGAAGGTTTGAGTCATGAAGAAAGGCTGGCACTTTTTTCACTGGAGCGAAGGAGGTTGAGAGGCAACCTTATGGAAGTTTGCAAACTCATGAGCAGTATAGATCGAGGTAACGGTAGTTGTCTTTTCCCTATGGCAGGGGTTTTCAAGACTAGGGGATGCATTTTGAAGTGAGAGGAGAGAGATTTAATAAATTCAGGGGGGACAAAATTTTTACACAAAGGATGGCTCGCTTGTGGAATGAACTTCCTAACAAAGTGGTGGACGTGGGTACAATTACAATGTTTAAAAGACATTTGGATAAGAACATGAATAGGAAAGGTTTGGGGGATATGGGCTAGGTGCAGGCAGGTAAGACCAGTTTAGTTTGGGATTATGCTCGGCATGGACTGGTTGGACAGAAGGGTCTGTTTCTGTGCTCTATGACTCTATGACTCTGTGACTCTTCTAAGAACTTGTATAATTGTAGAAAGACCTCTTTTGTCCTGACCTCGAGTCCCCTTGCCGGAAAGACGAACATGCCATTTGTCTCCTTAACTGCTTGCCATTCTGGAATGCTAGCTTTATACAACATGCTTGACACCAATTTGGAGCAGGAGGAGGCCAATCAGCCCCTCAAGCTTGCTCCACTACTCAATGTGTCTGATCTGTTCAGGCCTCAGTTCCACTTTCCACTTCTTGAAGAGCGCCCTCATTTTTTCAACTGTTTTTCGTCATTTATATAAATGATTTGGATGTGAGTAAAGGAGGAATGGTTACTAAGTTTGCAGATGACATCAAAATAGGTGGTGCAGTGACCAGTGAAGAAGGTTACCTCAGAGTACCACAGGACCTTAATCAGATGAGCCGATGAGTGGTAGATGGAGTTTAATTTAGACAAATGTGAGGTGCTGCATTTTGGAAAGGCACATCAGGGCAGGTCCTATAGACTTAATGGTAGGATCCTGGGAAGTGTTGCCAAACAAAGAGACCTTGGAATGCAGGTTCCTAATTCCTTGAAAGTGAAGTCACAGGTAGACAAGGTGATGAAGAATGCGTTTGGTGCACTTGCCTTTATCGGCCAGCCATGAGATGGAGGTGCTCGTGTTGGACTGGGGAGGAAAAAGTCAGAAGTCACACGACACCAGGTTATAGTCCCACATGGTTATTTGAAATCGTTAGCTTTCGGAGTGCTGCCCCTTCGTCAGGTGAAGTGGTTTTATTGGTCAGCGCATTGAGTACAGGAGTTGGGAGGTCATGTTGTGTCTCTATGGGACATTGATTATGCCACTTTTGGAATACTGGATTCAGTTACGGTCTCCCTGCTGTAGGAAAGATGTTTTGAAACTTGAAAAGGTGCAGAAAAGATTTACAAGGATGTCGCCAGGGTTTGAGCTATAGGGAGAGGCTGAATAGGCTGGGGCTATTTTCCCTGGAACGTTGGAGGCTGAGGGGTGACCTTATAGAAGTTATATAATCGTGAGGGATATGGATAAGGTGAATAGTCAAGGTCTTTCCCCCAGGGTAGGGAAATCCAAAACTAGAGGGCATAAGTTTAACTGAGAGGGGAAAGATTTAAAAGGGACCTGAGGGGCAACGTTTTCACACAGAGGGTGGTGTGTGTATGGAATGAGCTGCCAGAGGAAGTGGTGGAGGCTGCTGCAATTACAACATTTAAAAGGCATTTGGATTAGGGTATACGATTAGAAAGGGTGTAGAGGGATACGGGCCAAATGCTGGCAAATTGGAATCGATTAATTTAGAACATCTGTTTGGCATGAATAAGTTGGACCGAAGGGTCTGTTTCCTTGCTGTACATCTCTATGACTCTAATTGCGTCCCCTCATTGTAGTCTCTCCCACAAGGGGAAATATCCTCTCAGGTCGAACATTCTTCAGGATCTTTTATCTCATTAAGAGCACACCCTCAAATTTCCAATCTCCCAAAGGATGTGGGGCCAAACTCTCCAGTCGTGCCTTGTAAGATAAGCCCCACATCCCAGGAATTAGTCACATGTGCCTTCTCTGAACTGATTCAAATGGGATAATCTCTTTCCTTAAATAAGGAGACCAAGACATGGTGGTCTCAAGGGCCTGTTCCTATACTATACTGTTGTGTTCTGAGCGGTATTTGAGATGTGATCTCAACAGTACCCTGCATCCCTGCTGCTGAACATACCTACTTTTACATTAAAACCACCTCTGGTAATAAATGACAACATTCCATTTGCCTTCCCAACAATGTCCTGTACCTGTGCCCTCACTTCTTGTGATTTATGCACCAGGACACCTGGATTCCTCTGTCCTGCAGATTTCTGCCATCTCCCTCCATTTGCTGCTTTGCTACTCTTACAGCCTAAGTTGGCAAGTTCACATTTGCCAAACGATACTCTACCTGCCATAATCCCCAACTAAACTATTCCCACCTGCCTGCATTTGGCCCATATCCTTCCAAACATTTATTCATGTACTTGTCTAAATGCCTTTTAAACATTGTAACTGTACCCACATCCACCACTTCCGCTGGAAGTTCATTCTACACACGACCCACTCTCTGTGTAAAAAAAGAAAGTTGCATCTCATGTCCTTTTCAAATCTTTCTCCTCTCATCTTAAAATTATGCCCCCTAGTCTTGAAATCCCCTGCCATAGGGAAAAGGCACCTTATCTATACTCCTCATGGAACAACTATAGAATCCCCACAGTGTGGAAACAGGCCATTTGGTGCAACAAGTCCATGTAGACCTTCTGAAGACCATCCCACCCAGACCCATCCCCTAACCCTACATTTCCCATAGCTAACACACCTAACCTACACATCTTTGCACAATGGACAATTTAGCATGGCCAGTCCACTGAATTTGCACATCTTTGGACTGTGGGAGGAAACCGGAGCACCCGGAGGAAACACACACAGACACGGGGAGAACACGCAAACTCCACACAGACAGTCGCCTGAGGCCGAAATCGAACCTGGGTCCCTGGTGCTGCGAGGCAGCAGTGCTAACCATTGAGCAACTGTGCTGTCCTAAACCGTTTCATGACTTTAAAAACTCTGTAGATATTGGTGTGTTTGCCGACCTGGGAGGTTTGATAGCAGACATTTTGTCCCCTTATGAGGTGACATCCTCAGTGCAGTAATGATCAGTATATTGGGTCTAATTCAATGTGTTTGTTGATGGAGTTCACGGATGAATGCTGAGCCTCCAAGAATTCCCTGGCTGTCCTCTGTTTGGCTTGTCCTATGATAGTAGTGTTGTCCCAGTTGAAAGTGTGGTTTTTCTCATCTGTGTGTATAGAAGCCAAGGACATCTGGTCGTGTTGTTTAGTTGCTAGCTGGTGTTCGTGGATGTGGGTTGCTAGTTGTCTGCCTGTTTGTCCCACGTAGTGTTTAGCGCAGTCGCTGCATGGTATCTTGAAAACCACATTCATCCTGTCCATGGTATCTATTGGGTCTTTAAACCTGGTCAGTTGCTGTCTTATTGTGGCTGCTGGTTTGTGTGCTGTCATGACTCCTCGCAGTCTGAGTAGTCTGGCTGTCAGTTCTGAGGTTTTTTTTAGATATGGTATTGTGGCTATTGTTTCGGGTTTTAGTGTGTCCTGGTTGTGTCTGTAGCCTCTACAAGGTCACCCCTCAACCTCCTACGCTCCAGTGAAAGAAGTCCCAACCTATCCAGCCTCTCCCTACAACTCAAACCTTCCATTCCTTGCAACATTCTGGCAAATCTTTTCTGAACCCACTCCAACTTGATAATATCCATCCCATAACAGGGTGACCAGAACTGGACTCGGTACTCCAGAAGAGGCCTCTCCAACATTCTGTAGAAACTCAACAAAACGTCCGAACTTCTGTACTGAAAGGTCTGAGGAATTAAGGCAAGCATGCTAAATACCTTTTTAATTATCTTGTCTACATGTGATGCAAACTTCAAAGAATTATGCCCCTGAACCTCTAGGTCTCTCTGTTCTGCAGCACCACCCAAGGCCCTAATTTTAATTGTATCAGTCCTGCCCTTTGATGAGAGAATTTCTTGGAGTTTATGCGGTGTGACTCTCACCTGACACTTATCAGACCAAAGCTGGGGTGTTTTCTGAATCTGAGCATTGGCAGCTTCCTAATCTGAGGATTTGCTCACACACTGTACAGTAGGTAGTGGACATCCTCTCTCCTGAGATTATGACGTAGCTGAAAAGTCGAGCCAAAGACACTTCCTCTCATCCCGGTCCTCGATTTTTCAACCACGTCCTCTCATCTCGGGTACGACTCCTGTCCCCTTAATCTCTGTTGATGTCAGATTCACGAGAGCTCCTTGGTGCCGGTTCCCCCTACCTGCTCAGTCAAACGGTGCTTTGGTGCCAAACGTAGCCTCTCCTCCCTCCTGGAGTGTCTCAGCTCTTTCACCCAGGTTTGAACCAAGGCTGCGGTGAGCTCTGGCACTGAGTGGCCCTGGCAGAGCCCAAACCAGCTATCCGTGAGCATCTCATTGAGCTAGAAACAACTGGCTCCGTCATCTCTGAGCTGGTGACTGAGAGCAGGCCGAAGGGCTAATTAACCAGGTTAGATTGGTCCTGCATTTTTTTGTTATTTGGACAGGGAATGCCTGGGCATTTTTTGGTTAGATGCCAGGGGGTCAGTTGGCTGGTTGGCACATTCAACAGAGTGGGTTCAATTCCTGCTCAGCTCAGTGAAGGTCCCATCTTCTCAATCTCTCCCCTTGCCTGAGGCCTGGTGACCCTCAGGTTAAACTACCACCACCAGTTGTTTCTCTCACTCTCTCTAATGAGATTCCTTATACCCTTACTTAGTTTGGCCTACTGGCATGGCCATCAAATATTGGCCACATTATCCAAATTGTACAGAAATACTGAATGGGGTGCAAAAGAAAAAAAATGCAATTCTTTTCTCCAGGGTGGAAATGTCAAATGCTAGCAGGTTTAACGAGAGAGCAGGGAGAATTTAAGGGATGTGTGCAAGGCACGTTTTTTAACACAGAGGACATCTGGAACATGCTGCCAGGGGAGGTGGTAGAAGAAGATATGATGGCAATATTTAAGGGGCGTTCACACAGGCACATGAACAGGCAGGAATAGAGGGATACATACCATGGATAGGCAGATGGGATTAGTTTAGCACTTAACATTGTGATCAGCATAGACATGGTGAGCCGAAGGTCCTGTTCCTGTGCCATACTGTTTTATATTCTATGATACTGGACTCGGGTAGTTATTAGGAGACGTTGAACAGAATAGGACTCTGAACTAAAGAGAAGACTGAAATATAGCCGATCGGATCAAAAGACTATCAGGGAATTAAAGGGGTTCAATAGAGTATGTTGGAACCCAAGATAAGGGGCCATCAATCAAAAACAGTCACAGTTAAATCGAATTGAGAATCCAGGAGAAACAACTTTACCCAGAGAGCGGTAAGAATATGGAACTTGCACCCTTAGGGAGGGGTTATGGGGAATAATATGGAGACCTTTCAAAAGAAGGGGAGGGAGAAAGGAATAGAGGAATATGGTGATATGGGAGAGAGGTGGGGAAACTGGAGAAAATTTATGCAGAGCATTAAATTACTGGGGTAAACCGGATGTTGGACTTAAATGGTCCATGTCTGTGCTGTTAATTCAATACAGAACTGTTGAGCAGTGCTCTCAATGAGGACAATGGGGTACCCTTAAAATCTGCTCCTGCTGTTAGTTACTTAATTGCCTTCCTCTATTTACAGCTGCATGGGACAGGCTGCTCAACTTTGACCAGATATGTTGGCTGCAAGATTCACTCTATCTTTCGCTGTATTTTTTTTCATTATTCTTTCCTCTGTGTGATCCTCGGATGCTGTGGTTCCACCAGGTCAGCATCTCCTTTTTAGGGTCCGTCCCTCCAGTGGTGATGACTTGGAAAATAATAACTTGGGGAAAGTGGATGGAGTGAGTAGGGGGAAAACCTGGAGTCTTGAGCAGGGATGTTGAGGGAAGTCTTCAGTTGTTGAGTTGGGGACAGTGGTTAGGAGAAGCTGGAGGAGGGAGACGAGGTTGTTAGCAAGATGATGAAAAAGCAAAATTAGTCCAATGGAAAGAATAAAGACCAACGATTCATGAGCTATTTTGCAGCGGCAGTTGTGCTGTCCATTGGGTCACATCCACTGATAAAATAAAAGCGAGAGTTTAAAGGGGCTGTCAGGAATCAAGTTGTAGAGGACCCTCACAACCCAAAATCCTGTTCCACCACGCCATTGGAGGGGTCACAGCCTGCAGTTTTGAACACCGGTTGTTCAAAGCAGCATTGATCATCCAGCCCAGGGCTCGCAGAGGAGCGAGTGTACAAGCTGGACCAAGACCTTACAGAAGTGCAGGAGGAGGCCATTCAGCCCGTTTCATCTGCACTTGTACTGGATTTACAGAATGCAAAAGTATTGCGGTGGTGATTCCTCCTCCTGGGACACTCTGTGGCTGTTGCAAGCTAAAACTCACCAATGACTGTGATTCCAGCAAGTCGTAGTTTTCAACACGCTTTATTATTATGCAAAAGAGTTTTTAGTTTAACAGGTGCTAGATGTGTGATTATTTTATACAGATTTTGCATTCAGCGTCTGACAACTGCACACACAATTTCCCCCATTATAAATTGCTGCGTGTACATCTATATTGGGAACAACAAGCAAAACATGGCTGGAAAGGGAATCATGTTGTTGAAGTTCGGCATCTTGCAGAAAGAATGCCAAATTTCAAACTCTCATGACAGTTTGTACCACAGGAGAGAAGGGTGCTGATTGGTGGGCAAGTCCAAGATACTGACATGGAGAAATCCAAAACAATCATAGGCTCCCCAAGCTCCTGTGGGATTCAAAAAATGGGAGAAGGTGTTCAAGTTTCATGTTGTTATGGTCCCTGTGTATGAATATTTGTCACTTCTAGCAAGCGTAAATGAGTCATATTACAAGTCCCACTGATTAACTTAACTAACATCAATCAGCAGCCCCTTCTTCTGCAGGAAAAATTGTTGTGATCGTTTTGAAATGCTTTGCATTTTGTCCTGCAGAGTACAAGATGCAAAGTCTCGGCAACACGTCTCTCTTTTCAATGATAAAAGCAAAATGTTTGGATGCTAGACATCTGGGAAAAAAAAAAGGAATGTGAACTCTCTTTCTCCCTTCACAATTGCTGCCACATTGGCTGGGGACTGGCAGCATTTTCTGTTTCCATAATGAAGGGTGACTTGTGTCAACTTGTCATGCTGTAATTACTTGATACATCCAAGAGAGGCGCTGTAGCACTGCTAGTGGCAAAATGGTATTCAGTACAAGTTAAGCTTCATTTGTAAGGCTGCATTTGGGAAACTGTAATAACCATCTATCAACTAAGTGTTATAATCATATTATGTAATGTCCAAATATATGATTTTCAAATGGGGACTGAGTTATATCTAATCATAATCCCCCACTGTTCCCATACCCAGCCAAGTGCCACACCTCTCCTTCACTCTTCACACAGTGGAATCTAGGATAAAAGGTGCATTCAGAAAAAGATAAATTAACCTTCAGTAACTCATCGTTTAGGTCCTCGTCACTACTTCCTGCCTCTCGCCACTGGCTCAGCTTCTCTCTGAGTGAACCTTGCTGCTTTCTGTCTTGGCACCCTCTTTGACTCCAGAGTTCAGTTGCAACCACACCCCCTATGGGGACAAGTGTTGGAAATTGGAAGGAGAATAGTCAGGTGGTTGTTTTTGACAAGCACGAATCTGATGGGCCGAAGGACCTTTTTCTACACTTGTGATCACTCTGGCTCTCAAACATAATCACTACTTCAAACCCGACTTTATCACTGGCACCTCCTTGTCAGTCTAAACTACCCCTCACTCACACTCATCACTACACACCCACTCACACCCATCACCATCCCTTCACCAATCTAAACTACCCTTCCACTCATCTATTGCCACCCCCTAAACTACCCCCTCACCCACCACTGCCTCCTCATTGGTCTAAACTACACTCACCCATCTCTCCTCCAACTAGTCTAAACTCCCCTGCCCCACCCATCGTCATCTCCTCATCCAGTCTAAACTACCCTCACTCACACAGCGCCACCCCCTCACCCAGTCTAAATTCTCCTGCCCCACCCATCGCCACCTCCTCACCAGTCTAAACCACCCCAACTCACTCATCATCCACTCTCCAGTCTAAACTACCCCCACTCACCCAATGCCATCCCCTCACCAGTCAATGTTCTTGCATGCAAATGCATCCTCCTCCTGGAGGCTTCCTGCACTCCCATCTCCAACCATGGCACCAGGTAAAGTAATATTTGTCCCTCGATTTCTAACAAATTTGGAATAATTGTCCAAAAGTGTTTACAAGCAAGTTAGGAAAAATAGCAAAAACACACACACACGCACACACACACACAGTCACCCCATTTTTTTCTCATTAATTTGGAGCACCCAGAAAGTCAGTCAGAGGTGCTGCTTAATTCATTATATTTCAGGCCCTTAAGGTCACAAGAAAGACAGGCAGAGATTAGGGGTAAGAAATGGTAGCAGAAGTAGCTCATTCAGCTCCTCACACTTGCTGTGCTGTATTTGCCTCATCCCCAAATCCCTGGATATCTCCCCATCCCCCATATGCTACAAAATTTGCACCCCATCTTTCTGAAGGAGACGCAACAAGTATAGAAGTGTGGAAGCAGGCCATTCAGCCCATTGAGTCCATACCAACCCTACCCAGACTTAACCCAACCCCACCCCTGTAACCTTAGATTTCCCATGGCTAATCCACCAAGCTTGCACATCTCTGGATGCTGTGGGCAATTTAGCATGGCCAGTTCACCTAACCTACACATCTTTGGACTGTGGGAGCAGTCAAGAGGTTGAGTACACATTGCAGTGGGTCTGGAGTCACGTGTAGGCCAGATCAGCTGAGGATAGCAGATTTCCCTCCCTGGACAGCATTAAAGAACCATGTGAGTCCTCACAACAATTGTCATCACTTTTGTTTTAAAAATCAACCTAATTTATAGAGTCATGAAGTTGTAAAGTTGTGCAGCGTGGCAACAGACCCTTTCATCCAAGTCATCTGTAATGACCAGATATCCTAAATTAATCAAGTTCCATTTGCCAGCATTTGGCCCATATCCCTCTAAACC
>NC_063374.1:4047886-4058480 GCF_021869965.1 Rhincodon typus | reverse complement strand
TACACCCATTCCCCACTCTGTGTGTGTTAGACTGGTACACTCATTCCCCATTCTGTGTGTGTTAGACTGGTACACCCATTCCCCACTCTCTGTGTGTTAGACTGGTACACCCATTCCCCACACTGTGGGTGTTAGACTGGTACACCCATTCCCCACTCTCTGTGTGTTAGACTGGTACACCCAATCCCCATGCTCTGTGTGTTAGAATGGTACACCCATTCCCCACTCTGTGTGTGTTAGACTGGGACAGCCATTCCTCACCGAGTGTGTGTGTTAGACTGGCCCACCCATTCCCTACTCTCTGTGTGTGTTAGATTGGTACACACATTCCCCACTCAGTGTATGTTAGACTGGTACCCGTTCTGCACTGCGTGTGTGTTAGTCTGGTACACTCATTCCCCACTCTGTTTGTGTTAGACTGGCACACCCATTCCCCACTGTGTGTGTGTCGGACTGCTACACCCATTCCCCACACTCTGTGTGTTAGTCCGGTACACCCATTCACCACTCTCTGTGTGTTAGACTGGTCACCCATTCCCCATTCTGTGTGTGTTAGACTGGTACACCCATTCCCCACTCTGTGTATGTTAGTCTGGTACACCTTCCGCACTGCGTGTGTGTGTTAGACTGGTATATCCATTCCCCACTCTCTGTGTGTTAGAATGCTACACCCATTGCCCACTATGTGTGTGTTAAACTGGTACACCCATTCCCCAATCTGTGTGTGTGTTCGAGTGGTACACCCATTCCCCACCGAGTGTGTGTGTTAGACTGGCACACCCATTATCCACTCTGTGTGTGTTAGACTGGTACACCCATTCCCCAATCTGTTTGTGAGACTGGTACACCCATTACCCACTCTGTGTGTTAGAGTGGTACACCCATTGCCCACTATGTGTGTGTTAAACAGGTACACCCATTCCCCACTCTGTGTGTTAGAGTGGTACACCCATTCCCCACTCTGTGTGTGTTAGACTGGTACACCCATACCCTACTCTCTGTGTGTCAGACTGGTACACCCATTCCGCAGTCTGTGTGTGTTAGACTGGTACACTCATTCCCCATTCTGTGTGTGTTAGACTGGTACACCCATTCCCCACTCTCTGTGTGTGTTAGAGTGGTACACCGATTCCCCACTCTGTGTATGTTAGACTGGTACACCTTCCGCACTGCGTGTGTGTGTTAGACTGGTACACCCATTCCCCACTCTGTGTGTGTTAGACTGGTATACCCATTCCCCACTCTCTGTGTGTTAGAATGGTACACCCATTGCCCACTATGTGTGTGTTAAACTTGTACACCCATTCCCCACTCTCTGCGTGTGTTGGACTGCGACACCCATTCCCCACCGAGTGTGTGTTTTAGACTGGTACACCCATTCCCCATTCTGTGTGTGTTAGACTGGTACACCCATTCCCCACTCTCTGTGTGTGTTAGACTGGTACACCCATTCCCCACTGTGTGTGTGTTAGACTGGTACACCCATTCCCCATTCTGTGTGTGTTAGAGTGGTACACCCATTTCCCACTCCGTGTAGTTAGACTGGTACACGAATTGTGCTCTCTCTCCCACAGACAGACTGGAAAATGGGTGTATCAGTGAGTATGTTGAACAAGGAGTTGAATCAGTCTCTGGGGTATAAGCATGTTACATGGCTGTGGGTAACGGAGTATAGCCATTGAATGAAGACCGCCAGCCTGTTTGTGTGGTGCCGCACGTTCGATGGGCCGAATGGAAGCCTACTTCTGTTCATACCTTCCCAGATGTAACATCGTGGTCTGTGAGCGGAATGCAACTGGCTCTTCCTTGCCCTCCGACATAACCACAGCAAGCCACTCGTTTTGAGGGCAATTAGGGATGGGCAGAAGGAGAACTAAAGGAATAGTCGACCCGACTGTGGATTGCTCCCCACCAAGACTCTGGACCAGACAGGTGTCCCAGCACCGCCATTCTGTTCTTTTCTGTAAGACGTTGCTTTATTGTTAAACTCGACGCGGATTTTATGATACATTCTTGGTTTCTGTTTATTTCCCAATGTACAATGTGGTGGAGCCTGAAATATTGGTGGCACCAAGGTGGCCTTGCAGCGATGTCACCCAGACGTTGGGAAGGCTCAGTCATCGGGGGCGGGGGGAGAAGGTAACTACGGGCATTGACGTAACGGTCACACATGGCCGTGAGGCAGTGTCCTGGTGCTGGTCGGTTTCCAAATCCATGCTGCCCTGTCCCGCAGGCTCTTCATCCCATCTTCTTCGGAGAATTCCCTCTTTCCCTCTCCTGCTGCGTGGGCGGGTGGGAGATGAATAAGGAGACATCAGATTGCATGTCCCAGCCCCGCAGGACTGACCCATTCATTTGGTGGCAGTGTGTGAGCTGCTGCTCTGGGAGAAGAAGGAATTTCCACCGAGATTAGCTGCTCATCTCCTCGTGCTCTCACGGAATTCCCGGTGGAGATTTCAGAACCGTGGCTGGACAGAACCATTCCAGCTTCCTTCAGGATCATGGGAAGGGAAGGGAAGGGGGCAGAGGGTTCCCCAAATGCACTGGGAGTCTTCCCTCGTGGTCTCAGTGGGGTGGGGGAGGGTGTGGAGGTGGGATGAATTGGGGGAGGGGGAGACTGGTCAATGTTCAGGAGAGAATCAAGACTTTCGTTCCTTGGTGCTCCTCTCCTACCCCAACCACCTCCTCTTGCCAATCCCCAACACCTCTAACTACTCCAGCCACTCCCAGAGTGACCAGTGTCCATCTAGAGAGTGACCAGCCACTCCCAGAGTGACCATTGTTCATTTAGAGAGTGATCGGTCACTCCCAGAGTGACCAGTGTCCACCTAGAGAGTGACCAGCCACTCCCAGAGTGACCATTGTTCATTTAGAGAGTGATCGGTCACTCCCAGAGTGACCAGTGTCCACCTTGAGAGTGACCAGCCACTCCCAGAGTGACCACTGTCCATCTAGAGAGTGACTGGCCACTCCCAGAGTGACCACTGAGCAACCAAAGACTGATCAGTCACTCCCAGAGTGACCAATGTCCATCTAGAGAGTGACCGGCCACTCCCAGAGTGACCAATGTCCATCTAGAGAGTGACTGGCCACTCCCAGTTATCAGTCACTCTCAGAGTGACCAGCGTCCATCTAATGTCACCCCGAGAGGAGTATACAAAGGGGAAGAGGGGTATCTGGGCAATCTGGGATGGCCAACACCAGTAAGAACCACACCATCTCTCTCTCTCACTGCGCCAATGCCAGTGGGCGAGATGGGGATATTACTGTCAATGAAGCCTGTACAGAATGGACAATCAGTGACCAGGCTGATAAGGAGGTGACACAGGGGTTGGTGATCACTGGATTCCTCCCAGCAGATCCCACCGTCTGCTGCCTGATCCTGTGGGGAATGTGGGTCAGGGAGCTGAGCAGAGTTTAGGGTTGGGGGTAAGGTCTTTGGGTTTTTCACACCCACTCCAAACCATCCCCCCACCCCAACCACCACCAATGCCCTCACACTTAAAGGGGCCTCTCCCAGAGCAGCAGAGGGATTGCCAGGGGCTTCTGGCACTTTCTTGGCGTACCTGTGCTTCACCGACCTGTTTCGGGGCTAATTGCCCAGCACATGGCACCCCCCCCACCCCCTCCTCGCCCCCACCACTCCATCCCTGCCCTGGGTGGGGGATGTGGCTGAGTTTGGACCCTGTTTAGAGTCGGAACATCAGCACAAAGACCAAAGCCAGGTCCTGTCCATAGAGAGCGGCCTGCTCACTTTGTGCTGGGATTAGTGTGAACTGTGGGAGCAATGACCATTCTGAACAGGGTCTGGGATTCTGTGTCTAACCAATACGTACGGTTCCCCTGTTCACAGGGTGTCAGTGTTGGGGGTGGTGGGGGTGACTGGATGGCACCAGTGCGTATTGTCCTTGTTTAATCTTCGAAATCAACCATTTGGGCTCCAAAGTGTCAGTCAATAGACTATTAATCAGGACAGAGCAGCCCCCACTTTGATTGGCACCACATCCACAAACATTCCACTCCCTCCACCCACCAACGCTCAGTCGCAGCAGTGTGTACCATCTACAAGATGCCCTGCAGCAACTCACCGAGGCTCCTTAGACAGCACCTTCCAAACCCACCACCACTTCCATCTAGAAGGACGAGGGGCAGCAGATACATGGGAACACCACCCCCTGCAAGTTCCCCTCCGAGACACTCCCCATCCCGATTTGGAAATACATCGGCTGTTCCTTCAGTGTCACTGGGTCACAATCCTGGAATTCCCTCCCTAAGGACATTGTGGGTATACCTACAGCACATGCACTGCAGCGGTTCAAGAAGGCAGCGCCCCACCACCTTCTCAAGGGGCAACTAGGAATGGGCAATAAATGCTGGACCCAGCCAGCAACACCCACATCCCGTGAACAAATAGACAAGAAATCAAGTTGACTGCTGATACTTTGCAGAGAGCTTCAGGGTCTGTACATGAGTGTGAGCCTTAGGGAAGGGCATGGGAACTGTATGAAAATGCCAGAAATGGGAAAGGTGATTCCCATATACGCCTCCACATGGGGGCAAGTGGGATCTGTTCCAATACCCTGTGATGCTGTAGTTTGGAACTGAGGGCAAGTGAGCCATTGCTTGTTGTGAGTCAGTCTGTTTGACAGACTCAGTGTAGGTCTGTTCATGGACTTAACACAGGAGTTGGCAGGGAACAGTGGGAGAGTTAGAGGGCAGAATGGGAGGAAATGTATGGGGTGGGGCCAAGTTAGGCGGTTGGGGGCATAATGCAGGCAGGGGTCAGGGAGGTCAGGGGTCATGGTAGGGGTTAGGGCCTACTCGATTTCCAGGATGAGGTCATCGCCCTCGAGGTGCATGTCGCGGGTGACGTAGATTTTCTTGACAGTGCCTGACATGGGAGAGTTCACCACCGTCTCCATCTTCATGGCACTGAGCACGCACAGCTGTTTCCCCTTCTCAATGCGGCTGCCCTCCTTCACCTTAATATCCAGCACCTTCCCTGGCATCGGGGCCCCGATCTGACCCTTCACATCCTTCAGCGCCTTCGGGTGGAAGTGCATCTCCTGTGAGGCAGGAGAGGGAGGGATGGAGAGGGGGGAGAGAGAGGGATGGAGAGAGAGGGAGGGATGGAGAGAGAGGGATAGAGATAGAGGGAGAGAGGGACGGAGAGTGGGATGATGGAGAGGGAGGGAGAGAGAGGGAGAAGGATGGAGAAAGAGGGAGGGAGAGGGAAGGATGGACAAAGAAAGACAGAGAGATTGAGAGGTGCAGACAGAGAAAGGGAGGGAGGGATGGAAAGAGAGAGGGAGGGGACGAGAGAGGGATGGAGAGAGGGGAAGAGAAGGAGTGAGAGATCAAGAAGGTCAGAGAGAGAAAGGGAGGGAGAGAGGAATGGAGAGAGAGAGTGGGAGACGGAAAGGGACAGAGAGAGATTGAAAGGAGTTAGAAGAGGGGATGAAAGGGTGAGAAAGACACCAAGACAGGAACGGAGATGGAGAGATGGGAGAGTAGGAGACACAGAGAAGAAGAGAGAGTGGGAGATAGAGAAAGATGGAGAGGGAGAGAGAGAATAGGAGAAGGAGAGAGAGGGAGAGGGTGTGAGGGACAGTGAGAGAGGGAAGAGGTTGAGGGAGGGAGAGAGATAGAAAAGGAGGGAAGGAGAGAGATGGAGAGAGAAACCAGAAAGAGAATGGTCAGATAGTGCTGCGACATCCCGTCATCTCTGTGCCCCGGTTTAATAGGCATCCACAGACATCATTAAGAAGACCGGGATTAGGAGCAGCAGTAGGCCATTCTGCCCCTCGACCCTGTCCCATCATTCCATAAGCTCATGGCTGATCTGAATGTGGTCCCAATTCTACCCCCACTTCCTTTCAGGGCAATTAGGGATGGGCAATAAATGCTGGGCCAACAACACCCATAAAAAATAATCCACTTTTCCACTGCCTCTGTGCATCGAGAGATGAAATATCTTTATAGGCCCAGCCTTCAATATACTTAATGGTGGAGACTCCACAACAGTCTGGGGAGAGAGACCTCCAATCCCTTTGAGTGAAGCCTTTTCTCCTCTTCCCACTCCGAAATAATCAGGGCCTTATCCCGAGACTGTGCCGTCCGTGTCCCAGATTCCCTCACTGTGGTGGGGTTGGGAACCAATATCCCAGTGTCGACCCTGTCCAACCCCTTCACAATCTTGTACGCTTCAATTCTCCGCCCCAGAACACTGCGGAAGCAAAACAACAAAGTATTGGAGAAGCAGGGAGTTGAATTTGTTGAAACATTGGGGAGTTATGGGGCATGAGGTACTATCAGTAAGAAGGTGCTGAGGCCTGGGGCAGGTCAGCTATAATGCCGGAGATATGGCAGGGTAAGCTTGACGGGCAGAACGGCCTACACCTGCTCCTATTCCTTATATTGTCCATTCTTCAAAACCCCAGACAAGAACCTCCTTCCTGTATTTACCCTGTTTAGTCCTGTTAGAATCCAAAATCCCCAGTGAATATAATCTTAACCGATCCAGTTGTTCTTCATACATCAAACAGTGCGGCGCTCCCTCAGCACTGACTCTCCGACAGTGCAGCGCTCCCTCAGTACTGACCCTCCGACAGTGCGGCTCTCCCTCAGCACTGACCCTCCGACAGTGCGGCGCTCCCTCAGCACTGACCCTCCGACAGTGCGGCGCTCCCTCAGTTCTGACCCACTGTGCTGAGGGTGGTGTTAATGTTTGCTGTCTCTCTCACATTGCCCCACCTGGACACAATACAGTGAGAGCCGTTGGACTGAAGTCAGTGAGGATGCCCTCTGCAGAGTGCAGTGCCTGTTCCCTTGCTGGGCAGCAGAGGGCAGTGTAGTACCAGCATGGTGCTGACTCTGCGTTGATGAATGGACAGCACAGCTCGAGTGGGTTTTGCCTCGTTTCTGAGATTTGAAACCGCTCTGAGCCCTAACACCTCGCTATTCATCGTGTTGCTGCCTGTGTGACACACTGAAACCAAACCAGCACCTCAGAACCATTCATGGCCAGTTGCCTCTCACTGGGACTGTACTTCTCTCATCTGGGTCACCACAGAGTGTAGTGCAACTGTGCATGGCAACATACAGGCTGTGGAATGGAGCCTCCTGTAGCCCTGACACCCCCTCCCTGCCTGTGTAACCTCTGCTAGCCCTGACACCCCCTCCCTGCCTGTGTAACCTCTGCCAGCCCTGACACCCCCTCCCTGCCGGTGTAACCTCTGCCAGCCCTGACACCCCCTCCCTGCCTGTATAACCTCTGCCATTCCCACACCCTCTACCTGCCTGTGTAACCTCTGCCAGTCCCAACATCCCCTCCCTGCCTGTGTAAACCTCTGCCAGCCCTGACACCCCTTCCCTGCCTGTTTAACCTCTGCCAGCCCTGATACCCCTTCCCTGTTTGTGTAACCTCTGCCAGCCCTGATACCCCCTCCCTGCCTGTGTAACCTCTGCCAGTCCCAACACCCCCTCCCTGCCTGTGTAACCTCTGCTATTCCCACACCCTCTCCCTGCCTGTGTAACCTCTGCCAGACCCTATTTAATGAGGCAATGAGTAATCTGTGTATATGTCCATATATCTGCCTTTGGCCCATATCGCTGAAAACTTTTGCTTCACCAAAAATTCACCTATCACCGAACTCAAATCAGATTTAATTGGGATCATTTGGTTCTCTGTCCAGCAATCCCGTCAGCTTCATCCCTGGATCCCTGTAGCAGTTGCAGTGCAACCCCTACTATCAACATCCTGGGGGTTACTATTGACCAGAAACTCAACTAGACTCACCACATAAACAGAAGGGCTACAAGAGCAGGTCAGAAGTTGGGAATCCAGCAGCGAGTAACTCACCTCCTGACTCCTCAAAGCCTGTCCACCATCTACAAGGCACAAGTCAGGAGTGTGAAGGAAAACTCCCCACTTGCCCCTGGATGGGGGCAGCT
Source organism: Rhincodon typus (assembly GCF_021869965.1). Taxonomy (NCBI): domain Eukaryota; kingdom Metazoa; phylum Chordata; class Chondrichthyes; order Orectolobiformes; family Rhincodontidae; genus Rhincodon; species Rhincodon typus. The sequence goes on along the minus strand of NC_063374.1, from coordinate 4,050,527 downwards.
CCAACAACACTCAAGAAGCTCCGCACCATCCAGGACAAAGCAGTCCCCGCTTTGATTGGCACCACATCCACAAACATCCCACTCCCTCCCCCACTGACACTCAGTAGCAGCAGTGTGTACCATCTACAAGACGCACTGCAGAAATTCACCAAAGATCCTCAGACAGCACCTTCCAAATCCACGACCACTTCCATCTAGAAGGACAAGGGCAGCAGATACATGAGAACACCACCCCCTGAAAGTTCCCCTCCGAGCCATTCCCCATCCTGACTGGGAAATATATCAATATTCTTCCATCCTTCGGTTTGGATTGGAGCAGCGTCCGTACTCAGATGACCATACTGGAGCCTCTATCCCTCAATGCCCTCTTACCTTCATGGCCTGAGTGTCCTTGACCAGCACCGAGCGAAGCTGACCATTCATCTCGAAGAACACTTCCCTCTGCCCGGCCACATTGAGGTCTCCCAGCGCAAGAGCTTTAATGTGGAGCGTCTTCCCTCTCTCCAGTTCCACCTGCAAAGAGATCACATCAAACAACCTGCTGTGATCATCCTGCACTTTCCCCGAGTGAAAGGGACCTGTGCTCTGATAGCTGGGACTTGTTGGCTCCTCTACTGGAAATCACTCTCTATCCACTTTGCGTTGTTTCGGTCTCCATTCTCTTTGGGTCCACAATCTCAATCTCAATCTGCATCCCTTTCTTATTAAGAGTTCTAGAGGTTTACAGCATGGAAACAGGCCCTTCGGCCCAACTCGTCCATGCTGCCCAGGTTTCACAATTAAACTAGGCCCATGTGACTACGCTTGGTCCATATCCCTCCACATCTATCCCATCCGTGTACCTGTCCAAAAGTTTCTTAAATGACAAACCTGTATTTGTCTCCACCACTACTTCTGGCAGCTCATTCCAGACATTCACCACCCACTGTGTGTGAAAACACTGCCCCTCTTTGTATCTCTCCCCTCTCACTTTAAACCTATGCCCTCTAGTTTTAGACTCCCCTATCCTGGGGAGAAGCTTTTGGCTATCTACATTAGTTATGCTCTTTTCTGTTCATGATGGTGTCAATTCTGCTGTTCAGATATACATGTGAAGGGCATTGTTTAATTAGGTAGTGAGAGCACTTGAAAAGAGAGACTGCTGGGAGAGGGGAGCTGAGGGGAGGAGGCAGTTACATTCTGTGAATATTATCAGGAAAAGTGCCATATGTACATCACAAACATTAACATTTGATCGACTTAACATTTGGACCCTTCAGTGTCCCTGGGTCAAAATCCTGGAATCTTTAAAAAAATTCATTCACGGGATGAGGGCAACACTGGTCAGGCCAGCATTTATTGCCCCATCCCTAATTGCCCAGAGGGCAGTTAAGAGTCAATGACATTGCTGTGGGTCTGGAGTCAAATGTAGGCTAGACCAGGTAAGGATGGCAGTTTCCTTCCCTAAAGGATGTTAGTGAACCAGATGGGTTTTTCTGACAATCGGCAATGGATTCATGGTCATCATTAGATTCTTAATTCCAGGTTATTCCATCCCTAAGCGCATTGTGGGTCTAACCGACAGCACATTGGACTGTAGCAGTTCAAGAAGGCAGCTCACCCACTACCTTTTCAAGGGGCAACTAGGGACAGGGCAATAAATGCTGGTCCTGGAAGGTGACGTCCATGCCCCACAAATGAATTTTATAAATTCTGTCTCTTTGCGTCTACATCTGTTCCTTTTCTCCCTTCGTTCCTGTCTGTGAGAACTGTGATCTGTGTGCAAGTTGTGGCAGTGTCACTGGCCCAGCAACCCAGAGGTCCCCAGGTCATTCTCTGTGGACGTGGGTTCAAATCACCGGGGATTTAAATCCGAAGGATAGCTGTGGGGGTCTCAAGCTGATCTCAGGAAGGGGGGAATGTGAACTTCGATTGATCATCGTAATGAAACCCCACAGCCCACCCCGCTACAGGGGCTCATGGACGTCCCGTTAGGAAAGGAAATCTTCCTTCCTTAGGCCTGGACTGGCCTAGCTGTTACCCCAGTGCAAGGTGTTTGGTTTTTAACTGCCCTCTGAAATGGTACAGTTCAGAGGAGACAACAAATGAGGAAAATATTTTGCCCATTAGGAGTTGGGGAGCCATGGGCCTCCAACCCCCTCACTCCCATTTTCTGGAATCTCTCTCTTTCTTGTTTTATCACAGAATCCCTACAGTGTGGAAACAGGCCCTTCGGGCCAACAAGTCCACACTGACCCCCCCCAGACCCATTACCCTTTCCCTGTAACCCATCTACACATCCCTGAACGCCATGGGCAATCTAAGCATGGCCAATCCATCGAGCCTGCACATCTTTGGACTGTTGTGCCATCTCGCTGACCCCTCCCCGCTCGGATAAAGAATCTGCCTCACCGCCACCATCAGAGTGAGTGTTCTGCACCAGCTTCCCTTCAGTTGGGTGCGTGGAAAGATCTCGCGACCCCGACGGGCACAGATGGGTCAGTACTCCGTTGCCCTTTATTACCAAGACAGGTTGAGGCACAGGAGGAAAGCTGCCTTGCCGTAACTGGAATAACAAGGTGTAGAGCTGGATAAACACAGCAGGCCAAGCAGCATCAGAGGAGCAGGAAGGCTGACGTTTCGGGCCTAGACCCTTCTTCAT
>NC_063374.1:4037446-4047786 GCF_021869965.1 Rhincodon typus | reverse complement strand
CTACTATCTCTTGCTGTAACTGGAGCCTGAATGAGAGGCAACCTCAGGAACAAAATCCTTAACAGGCCTCACCGAAAGTGGATACAATGGCTGCAGGCTGTGCTTGGGCTAGGGGCAGGGATACAGTCTTACAGTGAGGGCTAGGATTCCTAACGGGCTTAAAATCCTGAGAGGATGGGAGAGTCTAGGACCAGAGGGCACAGACTCAGAATAAAGGGGCTTCAGTGTAAGACTGAGATGAGGAGGAATTTCTTCTCTCAGAGGGTTGTGAGTCTTTGGAATTCCTTGCCACAGAGAGCTGTGGGGGCAGAGTCCTTGTGTACGTTTAAGGCTGAGTTAGAGAGATTCTTGCTCAGTCAGGGAATCAAGGGTTACAGGGAAAGGGACAGGAGAGTGGATGTGGGGAATGTCTCGAGGGGCCGAACGGCCTACTCCTGTTCGTATTTCTTAAGATCTAGGCTGTTTTGGACTGAGAGGTGGAGGAATTTCTTCACTCAAGACTTGGGCTAGGTCAGGGGGCAGGCGGGGGAGTGGGGTGGGGGGGGGAGGTGGTATTGTGTGAATATTTGGAATTCTATGCACTCGATGTGGAGGCTCAGTCATTAAGTCTGTTCAAGACAGAGATCGCCAGATTTCTGCATATTAAAGAGTTCAAGGGATGTGGAGATAGTGAAGGGACACGATGCCAGCAGCATAGGGGTCTCTACACATGGCCCAATGCTGTTTTCTTGCTTTGAGATAGTGGGTCAGCCACAATCCAGCCTAATAGCAGAGTAGGCTTGATGGGCGATATCATTCCAAGGCAGGATGGTGGGTGGCTCAGAGGAAAATCTCATGCAACCCTCACACTGAGGACCCACTTTTTAATGGCAGCCCCAGGCCTTCCAGAGGCCTGGACCAAAGCTTCAGGGAAAGCCTGTCCAAATATCACCCTGCGTTTCGAATCAGACAAACAATCTGGCGTCAGTGCTGGTGAAATTACGACTGACTGTTTGAAAAAAATGAAAACCCCATTTGGTTCACCAGGCCTAGTCTGGGCCTACACATAACTCCAGACCCATAGGAACACGGTCAACTCATAATGTCACCTCAGTAATGGCAGAGCAAGAGGCAAAGTCCAAGGGTTAATTAGGGACGGGACAATAAATGCTAGGCCTTGCCATAGATGCCCACAGCCCCCTTAAAATACAAGGAGCTCACCGTTGGATGCCTCATTGATGGCTGTGTTTGTGTGTGCACAGGTGTGTAGGAGAGTTTGTGTGAGTGAGTGTATGTATGTGAGAGAAAGTTGTGTGTGTGTGTAAGTGAGTGTGTGTGAATATGAGTCAGTGTGTATGTGTATGAGAGAGAGTGTGTATGTGTGCATATGTAGAAGAGAATGTGTGAGTGCATGCGTGTGAGAGACAGTGTGTGCATGTGTGTATGTGTGTGCGAGTGAGTGTGCTTGAGTGAGTTTGTGTGTGTGTGTGTGAAAGTGTGTGTGTGCGTTATGTAGGAGAGAATTTGTGAGTATGTGTGAGAGATAGTGTGTGAGAGTGTGTGTGTGCATGTGTACATGTGTGTGTGTGTATGTAGGAGAGAATGTGTGAGTGAGTATGTGTGTGAGAGAGTGTGTGTGCATGTGTACGTGTGTGTGTGTGGCAGACAGCAGGGAGTGAGGACCAATCTGAGCCAGGAAGAACCCACCAGTCAATCTACAATTCCCAGGACACTGCTATCGCTCAGGGATTTAGGGACTGCAGTGACAGCTCCTATAAAAAGATGAAACATCAATTTTAGGGCACAGTGCTGGAGGAGAATGTGAGAGAGCAAACTCAGAGCAATTCGGTTGGAATGAGCTGTTTAGAGATTAAAGCAGGGAGTTCTGGAATCGGAACTCATTTTCCGGGAGGCTGGACAGTGCAGACGGAATTGGCAGGAAAACCCAGATACAGTTCCCGTACCAAAAAAACCCTAAAAGTTACAACCTTCCCACTTTCTCAAGACATCCTGTCACGTGTTGGAGCAGTGCACAGGCTGTCAGCTTACACAGTGTGTGAGAGGGAGCTTTACTCTTATATAACCCCATGCTGTCCCTGTCCTGGGGAGTGTTTGATGGGGACAGTGTAGAGGGAGCTTTACTCTGTATCTAACCCCGTGCTGTCCCTGTCCTGGGAGTGTCTGGTGGGGACATTGTAGGGGGAGCTTTACTCTGTATCCAACCCTGTGCTGTCCCTGTCCTGGGAGTGTTTGATGGGGGACAGTGTAGAGGAAGCTTTACTCTGTATCTAACCCCGTGCTGTCCCTGTCCTGGGAGTGTTTGATGGGGACAGTACAGAGGAAGCTTTACTCTGTATCTACCTCTGTACTGTCCCTGTCCTGGGAGTGTTTGATGGGGTCAGTGTAGAGGGAGCTTTACTCTATCTCTCATGCTGTAGCCATCAAATTACCTACTGCTGCCCCCTAATCCATATCTTTGCTGTCATGGGGGCTTGCAGTGCACAATACATCCACTTTAAATAGACCATCCCCTGAAACCTAGAGTCTCCAAACAGCAGAAATAGTGTCAACAGAGAGAAACTAACTCTGTCCTTAATGAGTTATTGACAACTGATAAACTCTGTTTATTGTTTAAGATTTGTGGCAATTAACATTTGTGCCACACAAATGCCATGCAACGACCATCTCCAATCAGAGACAATCTCACCACCACCCCTTGACATTCAGTGGTGTTACCATCAGCAACATCTACACAGGTCAGAAACTCAACCAGACTTACCACATAAACACAGCGGCTACAAAAGCAGGTCAGAGGCTGGGAATCCTGTAGTGAGTAACTCACCTCCTGATTCCCCGAAGCCTGTCCACTATCTACGAGGCACAAGTCAGGAGAGTGATCGAATAGCCAGCATCACCATCTGCAAGTTCCCCTCTGAGCCACTCCCCATCCTAACTTGGAAATATATCGGCCGTTCCTTCAGTGTCGCTGGGTCAGAATCCTGGAATTCCTTCCTGAGGACATTGTGAGTCTACGTATAGCACAAGGACTGCAGCGGTAAGGGTTATGAGGGAAGAGAATAGAGATCAGCAAGGCCGCCTAGATGAGAACTGCAGGAGATGGGGGAGATACTAAATGAGTATTTTGCATCAGAATTTACTGAGAAGGATATGGAAGCTAGAGAACGTGGGGAAATAAATAACAACCTCTTAAAAAAATTCCATATTATAGAGGAGGAGGTGCTGGATGTCTTAAAATGCATAAAGGTGGATAAATCCCTGGGACGTGATCAGGTGTACCTTAGAACTCCATGGGAAACTAGGGAAGAGATTGCTGGGCCCCTTGCTGAGATATTTGTATCATCGATAGCCATAGGTGAGGTGCTGGAAGACTGGAGGTGGCTAATGTGGTGCCACTATTTAAGAAAGGTGGTAAGGAAAAGCCTGGGAAGTATAGACCAGTGAGCCTGACATCAGTGGTGGGCACGTTGTTGGAGGGAATCCTGTGGGACAGAGTTTACATGTATTTGGAAAGGCAAGGACTGATTAGGGATAGTCAACATGGCTTTGTGCGTGGGAAATTGTGTCTCACTAACTTGTTTGAGTTTTTTGAAGAAGTAAGTAAGAGGATTGATGAGGGCAGAGCGGTGGATGTGATTTATATGGACTTCATGATAGACTGGTTGGCTAGGTTAGATCAGACGGAATAGAGGGAGAACTAGCCATTTGGATACAGAACTGGCTCGAAGATAGGAGACAGAGGGTGGTGGTGGAGGGTTGCTTTGCTGACTGGAAGCCTGTGACCAGCGGTGTGCCACAAGGATTGGTGCTGGGTCTGCTGCTTTTTCTCATTTATATAAACGATTTAGATGTGAACATAGGAGGTACGGTTAGTAAGTTTGCAGATGACACCAAAATTGGAGATGTAATGGACAGCGGAGGTTAACTCAGAGATCTTGATCAGATGGGCCAATGGGCTGAGGAGTGGCAGATGGAGTTTAATTTAGATAAATGTGAGGTGCTGCATTTTGGAAAGGCAAATCAGGGCAGGACTTGTACATCTTAATGGTAAGGTCCTGGGGAGTGTTGCTGAACAAAGAGACCTTGGAGTGCAGGTTCATAATTCCTTGAAAGTGGAGCCGCAGGTAGACAGGATACAGAAGAAGGCATTTGGTATGCTTGCCCTTATCGGTCAATGCATTGAGTATAGGAGTTGGGAGGTCATGTTATGGCTGTACAGGACATTGGTGAGGCCACTTTTGGAATACTGCATTCAGTTCTGGTCTCCCTGTTACAGGAAGGATGTTGTGAAACTTGAAAGGGTTCAGAAAAGATCCAAGAGGATATTGCCAGGGTTGGAGGGTTTGAGCTCTAGAGAGAGGCTGAATAGGCCTGGGGCTATTTTCCCTGGAGTGTCAGAGGCCGAGGGGTGACCTTATAGAGGTTTAAAAATCATGAGGGGCATGGATAGGGTGAATAGTCAAGGTCATTTTTGCTAGGGTGGAGGAGTCTGAAACTAGAGGGGCATAGGTTTAAAGTGAAAGGGGAAAGATTTAAAAGGGACCTGAGGGGCAATGTTTTCATGCAGAGGGTGGTGTGTGTATGGAATGAGCTGCCAGAGGAAGTGGTGGAGGCTGGTACAATTACATTTAAAAGGCATCTGGATGGGTACATGAATAGGAAGGGTTTAGAGGGATATGGGCCAAATGCTGGCAAATGGGATTAGATTTTTTTAGGATAACTGGTCAGCATGGACGAGTTGGGCCAAACGGTCTGTTTCCGTGCTATACAACTATATGATTCAATGAGTCTAAGTACCACCTTCTCAAGGGGCAACTATGGGCATTGAACACAGCACCCACTTCACATGAGCGAGAGTCCAGAGGGATGGAGAATGATGACTTTATTCTGAATTGGATAAGACATGAAAGCACTTTCTAAATAAACATATCACTCACTCTAACTAGTGCCTATTACTGTCCCAGACTGTTCTTGCTAATGAAATCAAAATCTCAGCTTTAATGATGTGCTTCATGAATATTCAATTTCTTCTTCTCCAATTGCTCTCATTATACTGTCTTTGTCAGCGATCGGTGATTATCATATGCCCAGAGGGACATTGATCTTGAATCCCTCATTCTAGTGCACAGGTCATCACCTCACCCTCAGCACAGGGTAAGATACAGAGTAAAGCTCCTTCTACACGGTACTCCATCAAAAACTCCCAAGACAGGGACAGCACAGGTTTAGATACAGAGTAAAGCTCCCTCTATACTGTCCCCATCAAACACTCCCAGGACAGGGACAGCATGGGGTTATATACAGAGTAAAGCTCCCTCACACACTCTGTAAGCTGACAGCCTGTGCACTGCTCCAACACGTGACAGCATGTCTTGAGAAAGTGGGAATGTTGTAACTTTTAGGGTTTTTTTGGTACAGGAACTGTATCTGGGTTTTCCTGCCAATTCCATCTGCACTGTCCAGCCTCCCGGAAAATGAGTTCCAATTCCAGAACTCCCTGCTTTAATCTCTGAACAGCTCATTGCTCTGAGTTTGCTCTCTCACATTCTCCTCCAGCACTGTGCCCTAAAATTGATGTTTCACCTTTTTATAGGAGCTGTCACTGCAGTCCCTAAATCCCTGAGCGACAGCAGTGTCCTGGGAATTGTGGTGAGAGGGGAAAAGGAACCTGAGGGATAACTTTTTCACACAGAGGGTGGTGCGTGTATGGAATGAGCTGCCAGAAGAAGTGGAGGCTGGTACAATTACAACATTCAGTATATGGATGGGTATATGACTAGGAAGAGTTTCGAGGGACACAGGCCAAGTGCTGGCAAATGGGACTAGATTCATTTAGGATATCCAGTCGGCATGGACGAGATGGCCAAAGGGTCTGTTTCTGTGCTGTATGACTCTAAATCCAATTGGGAATTCTGCCCTCTGAGTAAGTAAAATACTGGCCCAGCCCACATCCCGTGAATGAATGAGGAAAAGGAGAGGTAGACAGCTGTGTCTGGGTCGGATCCATGCGGGCTGAATGGCCTGGGAGCTGTTGGCTCTGTTGTCACTGATCCCTCACCTGGAACACTTCGGCGATTTTGGGTCCCTCCAGGAAGAGGCGAGTGTTGAGGCACTCGACGGGTCCAAACTGAGCAGTGAAATCCTTGAACTCATCGAAGACTTTGGGATACATGGCAGCTGACATGACATCCTCGGGGGTGATCTCTTCCATGTGTTTGGTCCGTAGCTCCCTCTCCAGCTCGTCAAAGTCCAGGGGTGAGAGGGAGCTTCCCGGGCGGCCCTCAATACGGGGCAGGTCCTTCAGCACCTGAGGGAGGGAGGGTGAGAGGGAACACAAGTAACCCAGAGCTACACAGTCAGCATCAGATCAGAAACCACATCAACTTCCAGAGAAACTCTCACAGAGCGAGAGAGAGACCCAGGGAGACAGAGAGAGAGGGATAGGTACACCTGGGGGTGGGGGTGCAGTGGGGCAGAGAGAGAAAGAGACAGAGAGAGAGGGATAGGTACACCCGGGGAGAGAGACAAAGACAGAGAGAGAGGGATAGGTGCACCTGGGGTGGGGGTGGGGGTGCAGCGGGGCTGAGAGAGAAAGAGACAGAGAGAGAGGGATAGGTACACTCAGGGTGTGCAGCGGTGCGGAGAGAGAAAGAGACAGAGAGAGAGAGATAGGTACGCCCGGGGAGAGAGACAAAGACAGAGAGAAAGACAGGCACACCCTGGGGGTGGGAGGGAGAGACAGAGAGACAGGTACATACACACACGCACACACACGTGTGCACACGCATGCAAACACAAACACACGTGCACACACACACACACAGATACACACACACAGATACAGAAACACACACACACAAACACACAGATACACACACACAAACACACAGATACACACACACAAACACACACATACAGAAACACACACACACACGCAAACACACCCACTCACACACCAGGCCTTGTACTCACAAGGGCTGTTACCACAACCAACCCACTATCAGCCACTAATGGTCCCCATGAGCATCTACTCATTCCCCCCAGGCTGACCTTTACCCAGTCCCTCGTCTGCCCTCATGCCCACTTCACCCGATGAAGGAGCAGCATCACTCCATTTGTGATTTCAAATAAACCTGTTGGATTATAACCTGGTGCTGTGTGATTTCTGACTTTGCCCTCCTGCTGTTCTCTCTCACTCTGGGTACCATCTCTACCTATCGTTTACTCCTCCTCCCACCCCAGCTTCAGCAAATACACCAACCGTTTCCTAGCTACAATCGGTTCTGAGGAAGGGCCACTGGACACAAAATGGTAACTCTGCTTTCTCTCCGTATATGCTGCCAGACCTGCTGAGCTATTCCAGCAATTTCAGTTTTTGTTTCAAATGCTAGAACACCCGATTTCAATTTATACCCTAGGAGAAAAGGATGCTGACAACCGACAGGAAATTATAAGACTATAGGAAATGGGAACAGGAGCAGGCCATTCGGCCCCTCGAGCCTGCTCCACCGTTCAATAGGATCATGGCTGATCCGATATTGCTCATGCCCACTTTCCTGCCCTTTCCCCATAACCCCCTTGATTCCACGACTGATCGAGAATCTATCTATCTCAGCCTTAAATACACACAAGGACTCTGCCCCCCAACAGCTCTCTGTGGCAAGGAGTTCCAAAGACTCACAACCCTTTTGAAGAAATTTCTTCTCATCTCAGTCTTAAATTGGCACCCTTCTGGGACAATGCCCTCTGGTCCCTAGACTCTCAGCATGTTCCCTGTCAAGCTCCTTAAGAATCCTGTACGTTTCACCTCTCACTCTTCTAAACCCCAGGGAGTAGAGTCCCAACCTGTTTAACCTTTGCTCATGAGACAGTCCTTCCACATCAGGGATCATCCTGGTGAACCGTCTCTGAACTACCGCCACTGAAATGAGATCTTCCCTTAAATAAGAGAGATGGGAGTGCTAGACCCTTCAAACTCTCAAGGAACTCAAAGTGACACAAGGCATGGACACATCCCTTTTGACTGCAGGGAGCAAGTCCCTGTGTATGTTTCTGCATCACTTCCAGCAAACGTCAATAGGCTACTTTACAACATCTCAAAATGGCTGTCAGCGCACTCGGTATTGTTCAGTAACCATTGCCCAGCTGCGGGAATGCGTCTAACAGTACGCATTTAGCACTGGACTTGCAAGCATGGGGCACATGGGGTACTCTGGTTGCTAGGCCAGACGATGCTGTTAGAGTCGATCAGCCAGACATGGGGACTGTGGACCTGCCATGTGAGGTTCTGCTGACTTTCTGCTGAGCAAATTCGCTGGAATTTGGAAGGTTTAGGGATCTGGTAGACCACGATCTCAGTGAACGGTGGACAGATTTGGAAGGTGATCCGGAACTGGATGTTATCTACCTTCTGGGACTCTATAATCCTTGCTCCCAGAATATTTTATCAATCTCAATCTCGCTGGCTCCCTCCGTCCCGACATCTGCAGCGTTTTGAGGGAGAGAGGTTTGGATTTCCACACCTGTTTGTGTAAATCCTGACGCAACTTCCCCCTCTCTGCCGGTTTCCTGTCCCTACTTGCCCCTTGAGAAGGTGGTAATGAGCCGCCATCTTGTGACCCTGCAGTCCATGTGCTGTGGGTAGACCCACAATGCCCTTAGGGAGGGAATTCCAGGATTGTGACCCAGCGACACTGAGGGAATGGCCGCCACATTTCCAAGTCAGGATGGGGACGGAGATTGGGAGGTGTCAGAGCATCCATGTATCAGCCATAGAGGTAGAAAAGTAATGCCCCACATGGCAGAAGAGCTAGGAGTAGGCCATTCGGTCCCTGAAGCCTACTCCGCTACAGCCATGGCTGATCTTATATAGGCCTCAACCCCACTTTCCCGCCCCACTCCCTTTAACCCATTACTGATCGAGAATCTGTCTGTTTCCTCCTGAAACTTTTTCGGTGTCCCCCCCCCCCGCACACTTATTCCACAGATTCACCCACCCCCCCTCCCCATCTCTGTTTTAAATCTGCCCCCCCATTCTGAAACAAATGACCTCTTGTTCTAAATTGTCCCCCACATGAGGAAACGTCCTCTCTCTACGTCTACTTTTCAGTCCCCATTGGCATCCTATAGATCTCTTATCAGATCTCAGCTCATCCTTCGAAACGGCAGAGGGGATTGACCCAAACTGCTCAATCTCACCTCATAAGGAGCCTTTACAGCTGCTTTGTTCAATCCTTTTAATGTTTTAAACACCTCAGTCAGATCACATCTCTATAGCTGATCAGAACCTCTAAACACAAGGCTTAGAAACTTGCTAAGATAACAAGGTGTAGAGCTGGATGAACACAGCAGGCCAAGCAGCATCAGAGGAGCAGGAAGGCTGACATTTCGGGCCTAGACCCTTCTTCAGAAATGGGGGACGGGAAGGGGGATCTGAAATAAATAGGAAGAGAGGGGGAGGTGAATAGAGGAGAAGATAGGTGGAGAGGAGACAGACAGGTCAAAGAGGTGGGGATGGAGCCAGTAAAGGTGAGTGTAGGTGGGGAGTTAGGGAGGAGATAGGTCAGTACAGGGAGGACGGACAGGTCAAGGGGGCGGGATGAGGTTAGGTAGGAGATGGGGGTGGGGCTTGAGGTGGGAGGAGGGGAAGGTGGGAGGAAGGACAGGTTAGGGAGACAGGGACGAGCTGGACTGGTTTTGGGATGCGGTAGGGGGAGGGGAGATTTTGAAGCTTGTGAAATCCACATTGATACCATTGGGCTGCAGGGTTCCCAAGCGGAATATGAGTTGCTGTTCCTGCAACCTTCGGGTGGCGTCGTTGTGGCACTGCAGGAGGCTAAGGATGGACATGTCGTCTGAGGAATGGGAGGGGGAGTTGAAATGGCCCTGCGCTTCTTCCTGTCCCGCAGGCCCGACCAGACCTCCTCCACTGACACCCTCATCTGCTTAGCCAAACTCGTCCTCGCTCTCAACAACTTCTCTTTCAATTCCTCCCACTTCCTACAGACAAAAGGGGCGGCCATGGGTACCCGCATGGGCCCAAGCTATGCCTGCCTCTTTGTAGGTTACGTGGAACAATCCCTCTTCCGTAGCTACACTGGCCCTAAACCCCACCTCTTCCTCCGTTACATTGATGACTGTATTGGCGCCGCCTCGTGCTCCCACGAGGAGCTCGAACAGTTCATCCACTTCAGCAACACCTTCCACCCCAACCTTAAGTTCACCTGGACCATCTCTAATACCTCTCTCTCCTTCCTGGACCTCTCTGTCTCCATCTCTGGCAACCACCTAGAAACCGAGATCCATTTCAAGCCCACCGACTCCCACAGCTACCTAGAATACAC
>NC_063374.1:4033527-4037346 GCF_021869965.1 Rhincodon typus | reverse complement strand
CGCATTTCCCGCAACTCATTCCTCACACCCCCTCCCCGCAATAACAACCAAAACAGAATCCCCCTCGTCCTCACGTACCACCCCACCAACCTCCGGATCCAACGCATCATCCTCCGACACTTCCGCCATCTGCAATCCGACCCCACCACCAAAGACATTTTTCCCTCCCTACCCTTATCTGCCTTCCGGAGGGACCACTCTCTCCATGACTCCCTTGTCCATTCCACACTCCCCTCCAGCCCCACCTCACCCGGCACTTTTCCCTGCAACCACAGGAAGTGCTACACCTGCCCCCATACCTCCTCCCTCACCCCCATCCCAGGCCCCAAGAAGACTTTCCACATCAAGTAGATGTTCACCTGCACATCTGCTAATGTGGTATACTGCATCCGCTGTTCCCGTTGTGGCCTCCTCTACATCGGGGAAACCAAGCGGAGGCTCGGGGACCGCTTTGCAGACACCTACGCTCGGTTCGCAATAAACAACTGCACCTCCCAGTCACGAACCATTTCAACTCTCCCTCCCATTCCTCAGACGACATGTCCATCCTGGGCCTCCTGCAGTACCACAACGATGCCACCCGAAGGTTGCAGGAACAGCACCTCATATTCCGCTTGGGAACCCTGCAGCCCAATGATATCAATGTGGATTTCACAAGCTTCAAAGTCTCCCCTCCCCCTACCGCATCCCAAAACCAGCCCAGCTTGTCCCCGCCTCCCTAACCTGTCCTTCCTCCCACCTATCCCCTCCTCCCATCTCAAGCCCCACCCCCATCTCCTACCTACTAACCTCATCCCGCCCCCTTGACCTGTCCGTCCTCTCTGGACTGACCTATCTCCTCCCTAACTCCCCACCTACACTCACCGTTACTGTCTTCATCCCTGCCTCTTTGACCTGTCTGTCTCCTCTCCACCTATCTTCTCCTCTATCCATCTTCTATCCGCCTCCCCCTCTCTCCCTATTTATTTCAGAACCCCCTTCCCGTCCCCCATTTCTGAAGAAGGGTCTAGGCCCAAATCGTCAGCCTTCCTGCTCCTATGATGCTGCTTGGCCTGCTGTGTTCATCCAGCTCTACACCTTCTTATCTCAGATTCTCCAGCATCTGCAGTTCCTACTATCTTAGAAATTTGCTGTTGTGCTCAAACAGCGAGAGGGAGGGACGGAGAGGAAGAGAGTGAGAGAGGGAGGGAGGGAGAGAACAAGAGGCAGCGCAGGAGGGAGAAGGGGAGGGGAGGAGGGGGCAGGCGACAGAGAGGGGGAGAGTGAGAGAGAGAGGGAAGGAAAGGGAAGGAGAGAGGGGGAGGGAGAGAGTAAGAGGGAGAGCGGGAGGGAGAAGGGGAAGGGAGGAGGGGGCAACAGACAGAGAGGGGGAGTGTGAGAGAGAGAAAGAAAAAGAGAGGGTGGGAGATGGAGAGGGAGAGGGTGGGAGATGGAGAGAGAGGGACAGGGAGAAAGAGAGAGAAAGGAGAGAGGAAGAGCAAGGAAAGAGAGGAGGAAGGAAAGAGGCCTTTGGAGAGGGAGCGAGAGATAGGGAGAGGAAGAGAAAGGGAGGAGGCAGAGGGAGAGAGACAGAGGTGGGGATTGGGAAGGAGGACAGAGGGAGAGAGATGCTGACTGAGGGAAGCGAACATTCTCAAACCGTTGAGATTACCTCTGCAATGGGTCTGCGATGGGGGTGAAAGAGCAGTGAATTGGAAACCATGCAGATGGGCTACTTAGCAATTTGTTGGGAAAATGAAGCCAATATATCTGCTCACCCAGCTCCTGCAGTCAGTAATTTGAAAGGGCTGCTTCAAAGTTACAGTCAGGAGGCTGAAACTGAAAACCACGGGATGCTGGAGACCTGAAATAGTGAGAAACTCAGCAGGGCCTAGGCAGCGTCTGCGGATAGAGAAACAGAGCTAACGTTTCCACTTGCAGTGTGCAGAACGTTCAGGGTAAACACTGGGAAGTGGGATCAGTACAGATGTGTCAGTACATGCCAGAGGGGCTGAATGATCTCCTCCCGCTCCTAGCTCTTATGAGGACATCGGATAGGTGTTTTCTCTCTCTGGAGTCCGTGACTGATGATTGAACTGAGAAGATTAACTCTATGCAGATTTTAAATGCTGCTAAAGCTTCATATCCATAAATGTGCCTCACTTCGAATTAAGCCTTAATGGATCTGATTAAATGATTTTCCAACTGAATTGAATCTAGGCGAATAGCTAATCACCTCTTAATGGGTTTGGGGTTGTCGGAATGGCTCTGTAATACAGTTCAACGTGTATATTAATAGTCAGAATGAATGGGGGATAATCTTTCTCTGATAGCCAAGCAGTGAAAGTAGAGAAAGTGAGACGCCCACGCAGTCCAGGGACTAGAGGGTTTCATTCTCAGAGCCTGCTTGCAGCCCAGGACAAGCAATAGGCAAAGACTAGGCCATAAGCTCATCACCCTCCCACATACACGCTGGTGTCAGTTCTGCCCATCAACACATAGATCTGTGTGTGTGTGTGTCTGTGTGTATGTGTGTGTGTGTCTGTGTGTATGTGTGAGTGTGTGTGTGTCTGTGTTTGTGTGCGTGCGTGTGTGTCTGTCTGTGTGAGTGTCTGCGTGTGTGGGTGCGTGTGTGCCTGTGTTTGTGTGCGTGCGCCTGTGTTTGTGTGAGCATGTGTGTCTGTGTCTGTGTGTGTGAGATGTGTATGTGTGTGTGAGTGAGTGTGAGAGTGTGTGTGTGTGTCTGTGTGAGATGTGTATATGTGTGTGTGTGAGTGAGTGTGAGAGTGTGTATGTGTGTGTGTCTGTGTGAGTGAGTATGCGAGTCTGTGTGTGTGTGTGAGAAAGTGTGTGTGTGTATGTGGGTGTGTGTTTCGTGCTCTGCCTGTGGCCATCCTTCATGGTGTGTGGCAATGATGCTGAGAGCGATGTGGGTTTAATGCGCTGTAAATTCTCCTAATTATATCCTCTAAATAGAGAACAGTATTTTCAATTAGTGCAGCAACGGGCTATGCTAATAACTCTAGTGAAGTCTAATTAATCTACTACATAACACACTTCCTGATGGGTGTGAGACTGCCAGTCGCTGTGTAATGTGCAAGGCCATGTATGGTGTACATGTATGTGTATATCTGCGCATAAGCAGACAGGTACGTTATGTGCATGTATGTTTATTTGTGTGTATGTGTATGAGTGGTACAGCGTGCGTCTGTCTGCATGTCTGTGTGTGAGCACCTGTGTGTGTTTGTGTATATTTATATGTCTGTATCAGTATGTACACATGTAGTTGTGTGTGTCTGTGTCTATATGTGTCTGTGTATATTTGCGTATGGATGTACGTCAGGGAGGGTGTGTGTGTGTCTATGTTTGTGTGTGTGTGTGTTTATGTGTCTGTGTCTATGTGTGTATGTGCCTCTGCGTGTGTATATCTGTGCATGTGTCTGTGTGTCTATGTGTGTGTGTGTGTGTGTATATCTGTGCATGTGTTTGTTTGTCTGTGATTGTGTGTATATCTGTGCATGTGTGTGTGTATCTGTGTATTTGTATGTCTGTGATTGTGTGTGCCTATGTGTGCATGTATCTGTGATTGTGCATGTGTCTATGTGTGTATGTGTCTGTGATTGTGTGTATATATCTGTGCATATGTCTGTGTGTGTATGTATATGTGTTTATGTGTCTTTGTGTGTGTATATATCTGTGCATGTGTCTGTGTGTGCGTCTGTGATTATGTGTGCATATCTGTGCATGTTTGTGTGTGTGTACATGTGATTGTGTGTGTATATCTGTGCATATGTATGTGTGTGCGTCTGTGATTGTGTGTGTATATCTGTGCATGTGTGT
>NC_063374.1:4030592-4033517 GCF_021869965.1 Rhincodon typus | reverse complement strand
TGTGCATGTGTCTGTGTATCTGTGATTGTGTGTGTATATCTGTGCATGTGCCTGTGTGTGCATCTGTGATTGTGTGTATATCTGCGCATGTGCCTGTGTGTGTATATCTATGTATGTGTGTCTGAGTCTGTGAGTATATCTGTGCGTGTCTGTGTTTGTGTGACTGTGCGCGTGTGTCATTGTGAGTGTATGTATTTGTGCATGTGTCTGTGTGATTGTCTGCATATGGGTATGCGTGTGCCTGTGTATGTGTGTGTGTGTGTGTGTGAGAGAGAGAGAGAGAGAGTGGCACCATGTCCTGTACTCCACACCCGCCCTTCCAATTATCTTCCATTGCTTTTGCTGGTGAAGTGATTCAATCATAGATTTCATAGAACCCCTACAGTGTTGAAACAGGCCCTTCGGCCCAACAAGTCCACACCCACCCTCAGAGCATCCCACCCAGACCCGTCCCCCTATAACCCACCTAAGCTACACATCCCTGAACTCTAGGGGTAATTTAGCATGACCAATCCACCCTAACCTGCACATCCCTGGGCACTATGGGACAATTTAGCTTGGCCAATCCATCCTAACCTGCACATCTTTGGACTGTGGGAGAAAACCGGAGCACCCGGAGGAGACCCACGCAGACACAGGGAGAATGTGCAAACTCCACACAGATAGTCGCCCGAGGGTGGGATCAAACCCGGGTCCCTGGCGCTGTGAGGCAGCAGTGTTAACCACTGAGCCATCATGATTTTTTTGAAGAGACTGTGGAATATGTAAAGTGAACGGAGCAATTGCAGTGAGAGTCACACAGACAGGTTAATGACAGGGAGGAGTGGATGGGGCATACTTGGGAGTTTAAATAAAAACAGCTACACCCAGGTGTCATTTACCTAATTGGGACAGATTACCATTCATCTGACAGCGTAACTCCAGCCTGGGAGGGAGTTACAGGGACAGTAATCCCAGTCTGGGAGGGATCTACAGGTTGAATAACCCCAGTTTGGTAGGATGTTACAGGCAGAGTAACTCCAGTCTGGGAGAGAGTTACAGGCAGAATCCAAAAATCTGTCTAACATGGCCTTAAAGGGATCGAACAGCCCCGTTTCCATCACCTCACGGGGAAAAGAATTCTACAGACCCCTGACCCTCTGACTGAGAAGAAAGCAATTCATCTCATTTCCCTCTTCAACAGGCGGCTTCCCAGTGTGACTCCCCCACCCTGCACCCCCTCTCAGGACTGAGATCTTGTTTCACCCACGTGGTGGGGGGGAACACATCCTCTCAGCACCCACTCAGTCAGTCCTAGAACATAGAACTGTCCAGCACAGTACAGGCCCTTCGGCCTACGATGTTGTGCCGAACTTTTACCCTAATCCTAAGGTCTATCTAACCTCCACCCCTACCTTATACTACTATCCATATGCCCTATCTAATAGCCGCTTAAATGCCCCTAATGAGGCCGTCTCCACTACCCTCTCCGGCATTGCATTCTGCGCCCTACGACTCTCTGAGTAAAGAACCTACCTCTGACGTCTCCCCTATATCTATGCTCCCTCGTAAAAGCTACCTCCACCCTAGGAAAAAGTCTCTGGCTGTCTACTCTATCTATACCTCTGATCACTTTGTACACCTCTATCAAGTCACCTCTCATCCTTCGTCGTTCTAAAGAGAAAAGCCCTAGCTCTCTCAACCTTTCCTCATAAGACCTTCCCTCCATTCCAGGCAACATCCTGGTAAATCTCCTCTGCACCTTTTCCAATGCTTCCACATCTTTCCTGTAATGAGGCGACCAGAACTGGACACAATGCTCCAGATATGGCCGAAGCAGGGTTTTGTATAGCTGGAGCATAACTCTTGAACTCAATCCCTCTATTAATGAAAGCTAACACATCATACGTCTTCTTAACAACTCTATCCACCTGGTCCTCTCCAATAAGACCATCTCCCCCCTCACCCCCACAATGAATACAATCCCAGCCTGCACACTCTCTTCTCAATAAGGCAGCCCAAGAAGCACTTGGTCTGAACAGCTTCCATTGCAACCACTTTCTTTTCCCAGCCAGGAGACCGAAACTGCAGGCGGTACTCTAGATACAGCCTCACTGAGACTGTAGCCAAACGTCCTGACTTTTTATGACTCCATTCCATAAGAGCAGAAGTAGGCCATTCAGCCCGTTGAACCTGCTGTGTTGTTCAATGGCTGGTCTGGCCATCCTCAACCCCACATTCCTGCCTATTCCCGGTAACCTTGGCTGATTCAAAATCAGAATATTTCCAGACAGCCCTCTGCGGTAAAAAGATTCACAGATTCTCTAAGCCCCTGACAGAAGAAATTCCTCCCCGCCTCTGTCATCAATGGGCCATCCCATTGAATGATGGTGCCCTCTGGTGCTAGACTCTCCCACGAGGGGAAACAGCCCTCAGCTCCATCTACAAATCGGAAGGGGTCTTGGTTAATATTTACAGTTTGAATCCTCGCTCCAGCCCTCCCCCCCCCGGGTGCTGAAGGATCCCAGAGATTTGTGCGGCATCTCCCGTAACAGCTCGCATTGATGTGGGCCTCAAACACGGTCGAATGTCATTCGCTCTCAAACAGAACATTAATGACACGTTGAACGAGGAGGCTGAAGGGAGAGAATTCCAGGTGCATTGTGGAGAACTCAACAAATCATTAGTGCGTCCCAAGTCAACAGGTACAGGTTTTCACACACAGCACCAAACGTAACCTGTGTACAGTTACAACGGGAGAAAATGAGACCATTTTCCCAGCAGGTCCTGCATCGAAGGCTCTCCTGGGATTGACTTCATTTACTTCAGTGTACTGGGGTTCACTCGCACTCACACACACTCACACCGTCACACACACACGCACGCACACACACACACGCTCACTCACACACACACACATGCTCATACACACACACACGCTCACAC
>NC_063374.1:4030265-4030492 GCF_021869965.1 Rhincodon typus | reverse complement strand
CTCACTCCCACACACACCCACACACACACACACACTCCCACACACACACTTACACACTCAAAATACAGACACAGACAGACACACTCGCACAAACTCATACAAAACACTCAGACACGGACACAAAACACACACATACACACACAAAACACACATACATACACAAACAAAAAACATACACATACACACACAAAACACACACACATACACACACAAAATACACATGCATA
>NC_063374.1:4029315-4030255 GCF_021869965.1 Rhincodon typus | reverse complement strand
AGACACACAGACATACACACTCACACAAAATACACAGACACACACACAGACACAAAAGACACACAATCACACAGGTTGCACCACATAGATACCGTACGCACATACAATTACACAAAAAAACACACAGTCAAAATACATACACACAGAAACATATACATACATACCCCCATGTGCACAGACACACACATTCACTCACACACATACACATTCACAGAAAATACACACACACACAAAACACATACAGACACAGATACATTCTTTTGCTACATGTTCCAATATAATATTCCAAACTTAGCTGCAGAAGGAGACACAACGGCCAGGTGAACAAAATCTCAGTCAAAGAGCTTTTAAGGAGCATCTTAAAGGAGGGGAGATAGTGGGAGAATGAGACAGAGAGAGTGAGAGAGAGGGAGAGCTGTAGGACGAGATGAGGTAGGAAGGGGGGTGGTATAGAGGGAGGTTGTTTTCTAACAATGAGGAAGACACAGCTTCAGGATGGTGCATGCTTCAGTGGGGAACTTGCAGGGGGCAATGTTGCCATATACCTGCTGCCCTTGTCTTCTAGATGGAAGTCATTGTGGGTTTGGAAGGTGCTGTCTATGAATCTTTAGTGAATTTCTGCCGTGCATCTTGTAGATGGTACACATCTACTGCTGCTACTGAGCGTCGGTGGGTGGAGGGAGTGGGATGTTTGTGGATGTGGTGCCAATCAAGCGGGGGCTGCTTTGTCCTGGATGGTGTTGAGCTTCTTGAGTGTTGTTGGAGCTGCCCCCATCCAGGGGCAAGTGGGGGGTATTCCCTCACACTCGTGACTTGTGCCTTCAAGTATAAACAGTGCGGCGCTCCCTCAGCACTGACCCTCCAACAGTGCAGCGCTCCCTCAGTACCGACCCTCCGACAGTGCGGCACTCCCTCAGTACTGACCCTCCGACAGTGCGGC
>NC_063374.1:4024115-4029305 GCF_021869965.1 Rhincodon typus | reverse complement strand
TCCGACAGTGCGGCGCTCCCTCAGCACTGACCCTCCGACAGTGCGGCACTCCCTCAGCACTGACCCTCCGACAGTGTTTGTGTGAGTGTTTGTGTTAATATATGGGTATATGTGTGTGTTTTTGAGTGTGGTTGTGTGTATGGATGTGTGTGAGTGTAAGAGTGATTGTGTGACTGTGAGTAAGTGTGTGTGTATGAGTGTGTGTGTGTATGTGGGTGTGTATGCGCGAGTCTGACTGTGTGTGTGCGTCTGTGTGTGTGTGTGTGAGTATGAGTGGGTGTGTATATGTGGGTGTGAGCATATGTATGTCAGAGTGTGGGAGTGTGTGTGTGTCCATGCATGTGAGAAAGAGTGTATGTGAGTGAGTGTGTGAGAGAGACAGTATGTGTATGTGTTGGTTTTAGTGAGTGAGTGTGATTACACGTGTATGTGTATGCATCAGAGAATGAGTGTGTGTCTGTGTCAATATATGAGTATATGTGTGTGTTTTTGAGTATGATTGTGTGTGTGAATGTGTGTGTGTAAAAATGACTGTGTGACTATGAAGTTGTGTGAGTGTGTTACGTGGGTGTTGTGTGCGCAGGTCTGAGTGTATGAATGTGAGTGTGTGAGTGTGAGTGTGAGTGAGTGTGTGTTATGTGTGTGTGTGTGTGTGTGTGAGTGTGAGTGTGTGTGGTATGACTAAGTGTGCGAGTGTGAGACACCGTTAATGCTCCTGCTGGGGCAGGTCCACCCAGGCCTGAGTGGGAGAGCGGTCAGGAAGTGGGCCAAGGGCCCAGACAGTCAGGCTTTACGTTGACCCTGTTTCTCTTTTCACAGCTACTGCCAAACCTGCTGAGCTCTCCAGCATTTTCGGTGTTAGAATTCCTGCAACCTTTTGCCTTGCTTGCTATGTTTTTAGCCATTTCCCCTCAGGGGTAAAAAAGGCCCAAGGCACTTCACAGGTGCAACAGTCAATTGGCACTGAGTCAGGATGAGGACAGGTGGCTAAAAGATTGGTGAAAGATGGAGACTGGTCCTCCTTTGACATTCAGTCTCTCCATCACTCAGTAGCAGCAGTGTGTACCATCTACAAGATGCACGGCAGAAATTCACCAAAGATCCTCAGACACACCTTCCAAACCCACGACCACTTCCATCTAGAAGGACAAGGGCAGCAGCTGCAAGGGAACACCACCCCCTGCAGGATGGGCTGGGAACTGTAGTCTCTTGAATGCTGGAGGCTGAGGAGTGACCTTATAGAGGTTTATAAAATCATGAGGGGCATGGATAGGGTGAATAGCCAAGGTCTTTTCCCCAGGGTAGGGGAGTCCAAAACTAGAGGGGCATTGGTTTAAGGTGAGAGGGGAGAGATTTAGAAGGGTCCTACAGAGCAAAGTTATTCATGCAGAGGGTGGCGCATGTATGGAATGAGCTGCCAGAGGAAGTGGTGGAGGCTGGTACAATTAAAAAGCATCTGGATGTGTCCATGAATAGGAAGGGTTTAGAAGGGTATGGGCCAAACGTAGGTAAGTGGGACTGGTTTAGTCTGGTCGGCATGGCCGAGTTGGGCCGAAGGGCCTGTTTCCGTGTTGTATGACTCTATGAGCCGCTCACCATCCTGACTTAGAAATATATCGGCCGTTCCTTCAATATTGCTGGGTCAAAATCCTGGAATTCCATCCTTGTGTGTCGCTGTGAATCAGGAGGTTAGGGAGGTGAGGGAGGTAGACAGAGGGATGGGGAGGGGGTACCCAGCAGCTGAGGGGAGGGCAGGTGTATAAAAGCTCTGGGGAACAGCACTGTACCTTGCTGCGGAACGGCTCTGGGAAGCCTCCGTGTGGAATGCCGATGTATCCCTGCAGGAACTCCACCAGTGACTGGGGGAAGGAGAGCTCTTCAGCGTCCTGCTCCACATCCTCCCGCGTCAGGTTGTTCTGCACCATGAACTGTGCCAGGTCACCAACAATCTTTGACGAGGGCGTTACCTACCGACAGACCGAGGAGATCCAGGGTGAGAGGGTGGAGGACCCTGACCAACATTGGTACCATCTTCCCCTCGTCACCAGACCGTCCGAGATGGGCAGCACTGGGGCTGTTTGTGCCTCTTTGTGACTCCCTTCTCACCATTGGGCGGGGGGTGGTGAGAGTGTCCATGCCCCCAGCTGGAAGGTGTAGGGGGGAGCTGACCCTGTGGTCAAAAAGGGTTAGGCCAATCTGGCAGCCCTCCCCTCCCCCTGCCCACTACAGGTGAGCGAGCCCAACGGGATTGGCTCCTTGAGTGAAGACTCATCGCTCCTAAAGGCTGTATTCCCAGAGGCTTCGTCACCATAAGATATAGGAGCAGAATTAGGCCATTCAGCCCATCAATTCCACTCCACCATTTGATCGTGGCTGTTATGTTTTTCTACCCCATTCTCCTGCCTTCTCCCCGCAACCCTTAACCCCCTTGCTAATCAGGAACCCATCTATCTCTGTCTTAAATACACTCATGAATTGGCCTCCACAGTTCTCTGCAGCAATATGTTCCACAGATGCACCCCCCATCTGGCTGAAGAAATTTCTCCTCATCTCAGTTCTAAAAGGTCTTCCCTTCACTCTGAGGCTGTGCCCTCAGGTCCTCCAACTCATCGAAACACCTTTTCCACACCCACTCTATCCAGGTGTCTCTGTATTCTGTAAGTTTCACTCTGATCCCGCCCCCTGATCCTTCTAAACCCCATCGAGTACAGACCCAGAGTCCTCAACCGCTCCTCATATGACAAGCCCTTCATCCTCAGGATCATTCTTGTAAACCTCCTCTGGACCTCCCTCCAAGGCCAGCACATCCTTCCTTAGATACGGGGCCCAAAACTGCTCACAATATTCTGAACCAATTGAACCTGCATCACACGGCCCTCTCAGAAACCTCCTTCCCACAGCCAGCCAGAAAACAGACGGACACGACATTCCCTGATTGGACAAGCCTCGGGTGTCACTCAAATGGCTTGTTTCCCATTCACCTCCACAACTGCACCCTCACCACCTTCTTCCCGCCACCCCCCACCACCCCCAGATCTTTATGAAAATTACCGGAGAAAGGGACCTCATCAAGAGCGACAAATTTCAAAAGGGAACAACAATTTCTACCGCAGGAGAACCTTGGAAATGGGGAGGGGAGGAAAGAATAGTTTTGTCCGTCATCAAATCAGAGCAGATTCTCTGATTGATGAGCCTCTGTTTCATCTTGCATCTGTAAATTGGTGTTCCCTTTGCAATTTGACACTTTTGCATGTCTCTCTCTCCCGTCTTTCTCAGTCCAATGCCCACGCTCTGCACCACCCGCATTCAGTAAACATGGCTAACGCCCATTCGAAGAAGCAATCGCTCGAACCGAAGCCTCCCTGGGTTTCGCACGCCCCCACCCCATCTCCCTGTGTCAGTATCCCCAGGGAGATTAATCTTCAATCCCTGGAGGAACCAGGGCAGGCCCGTTGGGTGGGTGGGAAGGGGAGAGAAGACGGGGGAGCTGGCTTCTGTCGCGACATACTGACCACCCACCCCCAACCCCGAGCTCTGGAAGGGTGGTCTCACCTTTATGAGGTCTCCGAGGAGTTTGTTGGCCTCAGTGTAGGCCTTCTTGACTGCCTTGAATTTGTTGCCCAGGCCCATGCTGTGGGCCTGAAAGTGCAGGTTGGTGTACTGACCCCCGGGAATCTCGTTCTCGTACACGTCGGCATTTCCCGACTTCATGGTGGCCGTGCAGTCAAACGGGGCATACAGCTGGCGTGTCATCTCCCAGTACTCATTGTAATCGTAGACATCCTGAAGCTCGATACCTTGGTGTAGGAGGTGGGGGGAGGGGGTGGGTGGGTGAAGGGCAGGGGGTGTAAATGAAAGATGGGCGTTAATGAGGCTGCAATCACCAGCCAAACACAACTCCTTTCCCGGGGCATGTCAATGGTTGGGGTGGGGTGAGGTGGTGGGGGTGGGGGAAAGTGGTGGAGTCATGGGATAGCATTCATCAGCATGGAGGAGGGTAAGAGCCAAGATTGGAAGAGGTTGGGTTTAGCGCTTGGAGCAGAAGGAAGGTGGTGAGTTGGTGCGATCAGAACCTGCCCCTTGAAAAGGTAAATTGTAATTGGATACCCAAAGGAAGGACTGCAAGGAAGTGGAGGAAGAATGGGGGACCTCGCTCCTCCGAAGCGCTGGCACTGACACAACAGACCGAATGGCCTACTCCTATCACATGGAATTCCTGGACCTCGGGGACAGAGGCAGGCTCTCCCCTACGTGGGTATGGAGACATTGGGAGCGGGCTTCGGGAGAGCGGTGCTGCGTCTTACTATGGGACTGGCCAGCAGAATCTGCCACCTGAAAACCCACCTGATCGCCATCAAATTCAGAACCGCACGGCTCTCGTTGCCGCAGTTGGGGGTCAAGAGAAATATCGAATAAGCGTGGGAGTGGAGTCTCTCTTCAGCGCACCCATGGCCTCTGAACACAGCAATGCCACGGGAGGGCTGCTAATACACATTCTATGGGACAGAGCCACTTGTATCACTCCACAACTGGTGGGACCGGGGTGGGGTGGGGGGGGGTGGGGTGGGGGGGGGGGGGGGGGAAAGGTGGTGGATTGGTGGTAAAATCAAGAAGGGTTGCTAATTCAAAGGCAAGGGTGAACAGTTTAGGGCCATGAGTTCAAATCCCATCAGGGAGACAGGACGTCTTCTCAAGGAAAACTTTGCAGATACATTGTGACACAGCTTTGGGTAAATTGGAACTTAACCCTGAGCACTTTGGCTCACAGGAAAAGACACTACCACCTCATCATAGACGCCTTACTCAGATCACGTGGAAATCTAGAATGGAAAGTTGCTCTCAGTTAAACCTGAAGATGTGACAGCAATTGGAAGTGAATCAGCTCATTGAGTCTGCTCGGCCATTCAACCAGATTATTTCCAACATCACTATTCCTGCTTTAGGCTGTTTAGTGCCACACGGACAGTACTGAGGGAGCACCGCACTGTCGGAGGGTCAGTGCTGAGGGAGCGCCGCACTGTCGGAGGGTCAATGCTGATGGAGCGCTGCACTGTCGGAGGTCAGTCCTGAGGGAGCACCGCACTGTCAGAGGGTCAGTAGTGAGGGAGCACCGCACTGTCGGAGGGTCAGTGCTGAGGGAGCGCCGCACTGTCGGAGGGTCAGTGCTGAGGGAGCGCCGCACTGTCGGAG
>NC_063374.1:4021130-4024015 GCF_021869965.1 Rhincodon typus | reverse complement strand
CACACACACACACCTCCCCTCCCATTCACACCTAACACAGCCACAATGCGCACACACACCTCCCCACCAATTCACACCTAACACACACACAACACACACAGCAACCCATCCATTCAGAAGTAACACACCCACAACACACCAACCCACCCATTCACACCTAACACACCCACAAAACACACACCCACCTTCCCTCCCATTCACACCTAACACAACCACAACACACACACACACCTCCCCACCCATTCACACCTAACACAACCACAACACACACACACACCTTCCCTCTCATTCACACCTAACACACACAAAATACACACACACACCTGCCCGCTCATTCACACCTAACACTCCCACAACACACACACACCTCCCCACCCATTCACACGTAACACACCCACAAAACACACACACACACACCTCCCCTCCCATTCACACCTAACACACCCACAACAAACACACACACTCAAACACAAACACACACACCTCACCACCCATTCACACCTAACACACCCAAAACGCACACACACACCTTCCCACCCATTCACACCTAAGACACCCACAACACACACACACACCTCCCCTCCCATTCACACCTGACACAAACGCAATGCACGCACACACACTCACCTGCCCTCCTATTCACACCTAACACACCCACAACGCACACACACCTCCCCTCCCATTCACACCTAACACACCCACAATACACACGCACACACCTCCCAAGCCATTAACATCTAACACACCCACAACGCACACACACAAACACACCTCCCGACCCATTCACATCTAACACACCCAAAACGCACACACACACACCTCCCAAGCCATTCACACCTAACACACCCAAAATGCACACACACAAACACACCTCCCCTGCCATTCACGCCTAACACACCCAAAACGCACACACACACACCTCCCCTCCCATTCACACCTAACACACCAACAACGCACACACACACCTCCCCACCCAATCACACCTAACACACCCACAATGCACACACACACACCTCCCCTCCCATTCACACCTAACACACGCACAAAGCACACACACACAGCTCCCCTCCCATTCACACCTAACACACCAACAATGCACACACATACCTCCCCAGCCATTCACACCTAACACACCCAAAACGCACACACACACGCCTCCCCACCCATTCACAGCTAACATACACAAAATGCACACACACACACACACCTTCCCGCTCATTCACACCTAACACACCCACAATGCACACACACCTCCCCTCCCATTCACACCTAACACACCCACAAAACACACACACACACACACCCCTCCCCTCCCATTCACGCCTAACACACACACACACCCACACACACACACCTCCCCACCCGTTTTACACAACTCGGGAGCAATGGGCCAAATGGCTTTGTCATTTGCTTGGGCACCCACTGGCCCTGCCCCTACATCCACGACCCCCCCACCACGCCCCCAAGATTGTTACAATGGATGGAATGATGTCTCCACCCACATGCCAATCCCAGGATACCTTCGCACCCAGCAAACCCCTCACATACCTCCTTACCCCTTACACACCTCCCCCTTTCCATACCTCCCCAACCTTCACACACCTCCCCACCCCTTACACACCTCCCTCCCCCTTAGACCCCTCCCCCCTTCCACACCTCCCCACCCCTCACTCACCTCCCCCTTACACACCACCCCGCCCCTCACACACATCCCAACCCCTTACGTACCTCCCCACTTCCATGCCTCCTCACCCTTTACACAGCTCCCTACCCCTTACACACCACCCACCTCTGACACACATCCCCACCCCTTACACACCCCCTTTCCCTTACACACTTCCCCACCCCTTACACTTATTTCAATCACTTAAACACTTCTGTGTTCCCTACACCCCTCCTCACCCGTTTACGCAGCTCCCCACACCTATTACACACCATCCTTCATCTTTAACACACTTCCTCAAAGCTTTGCACGCTTAACCCAGACCATTAGACGACTCCAGAGTCCTTACACACCTCCTCACACCTCGACAGAGGTCCCCAGACACCTCATGAGGGCAGTACACTAACGTTTACAGGGGTGGGTAGGTATGATGTTACGAACATGGGGGTGATGGGTGGGGTGTGTTACTGAGGGAAAAGTATATATTCACAAGTGGAATGCTCCAAGCCACGGCTAGCCAATCAGATCTCTTTGATGAAAGTAAAACGGGGACAGCACAGGTGCAATGGGCCAAATGGCTTGGGCAGTTGGGCGGGCACCCATTGCCCCCTCCCGCTACCCCTAGATTGTTACAATGGATGGAATGACGTGCCCAGCCACATGCCAATCCCAGGATGACCCCGCACCCTGACCCAGTGCCTACCTGTGTCAAGCTCAGTGCCCTTGGCACAGGCCACGATGGCGCCCATGCTGGGCTGGGAGGTCATCCCGGACATAGAGTCGGCGGCGACATCCACCACATCAGCTCCAGCCTGCGCAGCGGCTAGCATCGAGGCCACACCCGCCCCAGCTGTGTCGTGGGTGTGTACATGCAGCGGCAACTCCGGGAAACGGTCACGCAGTGCCCCAATCAGCAACCGCGCTGAGTTCGGCTTCAGCAAACCCGCCATGTCCTGCACAAACAGACACAACACATGCTCAGTACTCACGGAGCACCGCACTGTCGGAGGGTCAGTACTGAGGGTGTGGGCACTGTCGGAGGGTCAGTGCTGAGGGAGCGCCGCACTGTCGGAGGGTCAGTGCTGAGGGAGCGGGCACTGTCGGAGGGTCAGTGCTGAGGGAGCGCCGCACTGTCGGAGGGTGAGTGCTGAGGGAGCGCTACACTGTCGGAGGGTCAGTACTGAGGGAGCGCCGCACTGTCGGAGGGTCAGTACTGAGGGAG
>NC_063374.1:4015406-4021030 GCF_021869965.1 Rhincodon typus | reverse complement strand
CTCCCTCAGTACTGAGGGAGTGCCGCACTGTCGGAGGGTCAGTGCTGAGGGAGCCCCGCACTGTCGGAGGGTCAGTGCTGAGGGAGCGCCGCACTGTCGGAGGGTCAGAGCTGAGGGAGCGCTGCACTGTCAGAGGGTCAGCGCTGAGGGAGCATCGCACTGTCAGAGGATCAGTACTGAGGGAGCGCCACACTGTCGGAGGGTCAGTACTGAGGGAGCGGGCACTGTCGGAGGGTCAGTGCTGAGGGAGCGCCGCACTGTCGGAGGGTCAGTGCTGAGGGAGTGCCGCACTGTCGGAGGGTCAGTGCTGAGGGAGGGCTGCACTGTCGGAGGGTCAGTACTGAGGGAGCGCCGCACTGTCGGAGGGTCAGTACTGAGACAGCGCTGCACTGTCAGAGGGTCAGTACTGAGGGAGCGCTGCACTGTTGGAGGGTCAGTACTGAGAGAGTACGTGACTATCTCTCTCAGGTGAACAAAGACCCTGTTGGAACTACAGCAGCTGACATCTTCCCTGATATCTTAGGGAAATATTTATACGTGCTATAACATCAGTTTAAAACAGATAAGCTGATGCTTTCTCATAGACCTTGCAGCAGTAAGTCATATCACATAAATTCTGAATAGCCAGAATTGCTTAACAGCCAATGATACACTCATGAAATACAGTCCTGTTGTGAACTAGAAAATTAATTTTGTTGATATTCTGCAAACTCACAGTGCGCAAACTGGCTGCTGTGATTTCTGCAGGTTAAACTAATCAATCAGATTTATTTATAAGTAAAACAATTACAAAGAAGCAGCCAGGCCCTGCAAATTACTGATGGTGGAAATATTACAGAATATGTTACAAAGAGCAACAAGCCTCAGGCTGGAACACTCTCTTTGCATAACATTTTTCTTCCACAAGTCATTATGCAAGCTTTTTTTTTTCGGATGAAACAGTTTCCTTGAGTCTTCCAGGCACAGAGATTTTACATGTGGGCGACACAGTCCCTTTTCAGCCCACAGAGACTGCATTTGGAAAATGAAAGCCCCAGATACCAAGAAAATTCTGCAAGATGGATTCCAAACCGAGGTTTCCCAGGACTGAACAAGTGTCAGTCAAACAGAGGGATAAATTGACAGACATTTGCAATTAGCTCGAACTGCCACACTGAACTTGTCACTCTGTCAACAAACACCAATAGTGCATTTGTAAAAAGCAAACCTTTAGAATTTATGGTCCACACCTCAGCCGGACCACTGTGTTCTGTTCTCTGCCCTTTTGCAATGATGTTATGGCCTTGGATGGGTGACAGAAAAGATTTAGGGAATGGTACCCAGGGAGCAGGAGAGGATAGTGACGTGGACGGACTGGAGCAGCTGGGACTCTGCAGTTTAGACACACTGACACTGCGGCGCTCCCTCAGTACTGACCGTCCGACAGTGCGGCGCTCCCTCAGTACTGACCCTCCCACAGTGTGGTGCTCCCTCAGTGTGGGACGGTATCTTTCCTATAAAAGTTTGGTGTTGAATTCTAGTTAAACCCCTCCATCGCCTTGCAGAGATGGACACTGCAAGTCTCTCACTGTCCTGTTCCCTGCGATGTGGGATATTAAGCAGAGACTGAATCTGTCTCTTCGGTAGTCTCAGCATTCTGGGATGCCATTACTGTGTCCGAGCTGAAACCTCAGCCCTTAAATAGGGAAAATTTCGCCTGCATTGAGAAACAAAACCCCTGAGATCAGAGCAGCTTTCACATGCTGAACCGCTGATATTTGTCTTTCGAAGGGCTAAGGAGCAGGGAGACATGCTCTGTGTGCAACTGGATCAGGAAGGGATGGTGTGCTCGGTGCATTGGCCTGGGGTTTGAATCTTGTCCATCTGCAGGGCCAACGCAGTGACACTTTCAACGCACCAACTCTTGAGTGAGCTCACTGGCATGCCATGTCACATCATGGCATCTCTGCTGTTGGGAAAAGGCCAGCCACTGTACAACCGCAACACTACCCTCCTGCTCCACCTCACGTCATCCGTCTCCGCCCTTTCGTTATGTAGGAACATCGGGAAAAGGAGTAGGAGTGGGCCATTCAGCCCATCGAGCCTGCCCCACCATTCAACATGATCATGGCATATCATCCAACTCAGCACCCTGTTACTGCTTTCTGCCCCCCTCTCACCCAATACCCTTTCATCTCCTTAGCCCTGTCCAACTCCTTCCTGAAAACATTCCATGTTTTTAGCCTCAACCGCTTTCTGTGGCAGAGAATCCCACAGGCTCCCCACTCTCTGGGTGAAGACATTTCTCCCCATCTCAGTCCTAAATGGCCTACCCCATAATCCTTAGACCATGGCCCCCTGGTTCTGGACTCCCCCAGTCATCAGAAACAGTGTTTCTCCTTTCCCTTCTCTGGACGTGTGAGAATTTTGTAGGTTTCTACGAGATCTACTCCCTTATTGTTCAAAACTCCCCTGGTACCAAACAGATATAGATCCCCCGATACTTCCTGGTGGATGTTTTCTCTCTCTCAGGGCCCCCTAAGTTTGGATGAGACAAGCTGCATAATTCTCCATTTATTGAAGGGAAGTAAATGCCACTAGCTCCCATGGTGGGATTTGAACTAACACCTCGACAGCATTAGCTGGATTACACCTATAGCAACGCTCCCGCTAGGCCACCATCTCCACAAAGCAAAGCCAGACTTAGGAGCTTCTGAGTGCCTGGGAGAGCGTAACCCCTCCTTCTCCGAATCCATAAATATTATCCGTTTATAGGGAGGTATGGTTAGTGAGTTTGCGGATGACACCAAAACTGGAGGTGTAGTGGATGATGAAGGAAGTTATCTCAGAGTTAAACAAGATCTTGATCAGATGGGCCAATGGGCCAAGGAGTGGCAGATGGAGTTTCATTTAGATCAGTGTGAAGTGTTGCATTTTGATCAGACAAACCAGGGCAGGACTCATACAATTAACAGTAGAGGCTTGGGGAGTGTTGCTGAACAAACAGACCTAGGAGCGCAGGTACATAGTTCCTTCAGCGTGGAGCTGCAGGTTGACAGGGTGGTGAAGGGGGCGTTTGGCACGCTTGCTCTCACTGGTCAGTGCATTGGTTAGAACACTTTTGGAATACTGCATTCAATTCCGGTCAACCTTCTATAGAAAAGATGTTGTGACACTAGAAATGGTTCAGAAAAGATTTACGACGATGTTGCCAGGGTCGGAGGGTTTGAGCTACAGGCAGAGGCTGAATAGACTGGGACTATTTTCCCTGGAGCGTCGGAGGCTGAGGGGTGACCTTATAGAGGTTTATAAAATCATGAGAGGCATGGATAGGGTGAATAGCCAAGGTCTTTTCCCCAGGGTGGTGGGAGTCCAAAACTAGAGGGACATAGGTTTAAGGTGAGAGGGGAAAGATTTAAAAGGGACCTAAGGAGTAACTTTTTCACACAGAGGGTGGTGCATGTATGGAATGAGCTGCCAGAGGAAGTGGTGGAGGCTGGTACAATTACAACATTTAAAAGGCATCTGGATGGGTACATGAATAGGAAGGGTTTAGAGGGATAGGGGCCAAATGAGACTAGATTAATTTGGGATATCTAATTGGCATGGACGTGTTGGGCTGAACGATCTGTTTCCATGCTGTACAGCTCTCTGACTGGATGGCTCTATGAGGGATATGGGCCAAACGCAGGCAAACTGGACAAGTTTAGCTTGGGAAAAGTGACCAGCATGGACGAGTTGGGCCGAAGGGCCTGTTTCCCCGTGGTATGACCCTAACAAGGGGACGGGAGGGCGAAGATGGCTCCGTTTTCCTTTCAGATATTTATCCGTGCTTTCCTCTGTCAGTCTGCTCTCCAAATGTGCTCGCCCTCCCCCTCTCCTCCCAGTAAACAGGCGACTCAGAACAAGGAAAGACGTGATTCCAGTTTGGATGGAGGTGGCTGGCTACACTCTGGGGAGACCAATTTGCAAAAGATAAATGTTTTTTGAGTCATCGCTGCCTTCCCCTCCTCCCCCCACCTTGTGGAGCTCTCTCATTGTGTCTGCTGTGGGTTATTGGTCACATATCATGTAGTGCCTGTCACATGCTTCAGCATTATCGCACATCTTTATAGCTGGCAAAGTACAATGGGAGAGAGCTCTGAACCTGCAAACACTTTTGACATTTACAGTCACATCGCTGTTGTCCAAAATCGTGGTTGCAAGGAACATTTAGAAAGTGCAGCGCTCCATAACCAGCTCCCACTCCCAACCACCCTTTAAAACAAACCCTGGCTTTCCAATTTTAGCTGGGAGCCTTTATCTGCTTTGAATTAT
This sequence comes from Rhincodon typus, assembly GCF_021869965.1. Taxonomy (NCBI): domain Eukaryota; kingdom Metazoa; phylum Chordata; class Chondrichthyes; order Orectolobiformes; family Rhincodontidae; genus Rhincodon; species Rhincodon typus. The sequence goes on along the minus strand of NC_063374.1, from coordinate 4,016,734 downwards.
AGAGCTTCAGGCAGAGAGAGAGAGATAAAATCTGTCTGTTTATTTCTGGCACCAAGTATAACGACGTCCTATACCTATGTAGCGCATTCACAGTAACGGAACAGGAGCTGTGTCGGTTTAAACACTTGACACACGCCTGATAGGCAGAAAGGTGGAAGGAAAGAGCAGTGTTTTAGGAGTGTGCTGGGATGCTGAAATCCAGCGGGAATGGAAGTACCGAGGGATTCCAGCACTACTTGTGTGGCATTCTGGATCACATCTGGTCTCGGGAATACAGGGTTAGGGAGGGGCCCACTCAGGAAGATCCCAGGAACCAATCATCTTCAAAAAGATTCACGCTGCCCACACAACGCACATGGGCTGACAGCACTGCCAGAGTGACCAGTCCCATACTCCCACAGTGGCCAGTCCCAAACTCACTGAGTGACCAGTCCCAAACTCACTGAGTGACCAGTCCTATACTCCTACAGTGACCAGTCCAGTACTCACTGAGTGACCAGTCCTATACTCCCACAGTGACCAGTCCCAAACTCACTGAGTGACCAGTCCCATACTCCCACAGTGGCCAGTCCCAAACTCACTGAGTGACCAGTCCTATACTCCCACAGTGACCAGTCCAGTACTCACTGAGTGACCAGTACCAAACTCACTGAGTGACCAGTCCCATACTTCCACAGTGACCAGTCCAGTACTCACTGAGTGACCAGTCCCATACTCACTGAGTGACCAGTCCCAAACTCACTGAGTGACCAGTCCAGTACTCACTGAGTGACCAGTCCTGTACTCACTGAGTGACCAGTCCCAAATTCACTGAGCGACCAGTCCAGTACTCACTGAGTGACCAGTCCCAAACTCAGAGTGACCAGTCCCAACTCACTGAGTGACCAGTCCCGTATTCACTGAGTGACCAGTCCCAAATTCACTGAGTGACCAGTCCCATACTCACTGAGTGACCAGTCCCGTACTCATTGAGTGACCAGTCCCAAACACACTGAGTGACCAGTCCAGTACTCACTGAGTGACCAGTCCAGTACTCAGAGTGACCAGTCCCAAACTCACTGAGTGACCAGTCCCATACTCACTGAGTGACCAGTCCCAAACTCACTGAGTGACCAGTCCCATACTCCCACTGTGACCAGTCCCAAACTCACTGAGTGACCAGTCCCAAACACACTGAGTGACCAGTCCCATACTCACTGAGTGACCAGTCCAGCACTCAGAGTGACCAGTCCCAAACTCACTGAGTGACCAGTCCCATACTCACTGAGTGACCAGTCCCAAACTCACTGAGTGACCAGTCCCATACTCCCACTGTGACCAGTCCCAAA
>NC_063374.1:4012802-4015306 GCF_021869965.1 Rhincodon typus | reverse complement strand
TATCCCTGCGTGACCAGTCCAGTGCTCCCAGAGTGACCAGTCCAGTTCTATGCCAACGTACCATTTGCCTTCTTCACCGCCGGCTGCTCCTGCGATGCTCACTCTCAGGACGCCCGGGTCTCGTTGCACTTACCCCTTTTCCCTGTAGTCTGATGGTAATCTGCCTTCCAGCTTCTGCTCCCACAGTGAATAACCTCACATTTATCCACAATAAACCATATCTGCCATGCATTGGCCTACTCACTCAGCCTGCCCAAATCACACTGTTAAATCCTCCTCACAGCTCAGCCTGCCACCCAGCTCTGTGCCTCTGCAAACGTGGAGATATTAAATCCCCTCATCTGAAGCAGGCGTATGTCTGTTGAGTAGCATGGAACTGAGCACTGTTTCTTGCCTGACTGTATAATGAGAACCAATCTCACCTTTCCCCGCTGAGCTGTGTAAATGCGCCACACCGCACCTTCCTGAATCCTATTCTCCCTCAACCCCTACAATTCCCTTGGCCCTGGGGTCCCGTGGAAGAACCCACGCTCCTGAGGACCCTGAGCTGGTTCCTGCGGTGTGGTGTCACCTTAGGTCACCTACGCTGGTAGGAGAAGCCTTGCCAATCCTGCCCAGGTGGGCACTCTTTGCTACCCCTCCCGGATCCCGTCTTCCACTTTGAATCGTGCTATCATACGGGATGGAAGACATCCTCCATACTATCCAATACATGGCAGACGGAGGAATTTCAACTTGATTTTTAACAAAAAAAAATGGAATAAAGACACAGGGTTAATGGCAGTCGGTGTTGACTGAAGACCCATCAAATGGGAAGGAATTATGCCTTCCTTGCCTGGACTGGGCCTACACATGGCTCCCGACCCCGCAGCAACGGGCTCGACTTTAAGAAACGGCAGAACCAGCCTCCCAGACCGAAGGCCAAGCTATCCAGTTATCCCGTGAATTGATTTATTTTAAAAAGTGTCATTCGGCCCATCATACCTGCGTTGGGCTGCCTGAATGAGCCAGTCAATGACTCCCGCCCCGCCCCGCACTCCCCACCCCACCTCCGGCACTTCCCCTTTCCAGATCAGCCTCCTTTTTCTGGATTTAACCCGTCCGTCCCCTTTTCATGCTTTCCAATCGGATCTGGATCTGCCCGCCCTTCAGGATCACAGGATTCCCGCTGCGGGAAACAAGCTCCCGTCTCTTTCTGCTGAAAATGATCAGAAATCTTGCTTTGCCTGCTGACTTGCGGGTAGACAGGGTAGTGACAAAGGCGTTTGGTACGCTTGCCTTCATTGGTCAGTGCACTGAATATTGGGAGGTCATGTTGCGGCCGTACAGGACATTGGTTAGGCCAGTTCTGGAATTTTGCGTTCAATTCTGGTCTCCCTGCTATAGGAAGGATGTTGTGAAACTTGTAAAATTTACAAGGATGTTGCTGGGGGTTTGAGCTATAGGGAGAGGTTGAATAGACTGGGGCTATTTTCCCTGGAGCGTCGGAGGCTGAGGCTGAGGTTATAAACCTTATAGAGGTTTATAAAATCATGAGAGGCATGGATAGGGTGAATAGACAAGGTCTTTTACTCCAGGGTAGGGGAGTCCAAAACTAGAGGGGCATAGGTTTACGGTGAGAGGGGAAAGATTTAAAAGGGACCCAAAGGGCAACATTTTCACACAGAGGGTGGTGCATGTATGGAATGAGCTGCCAGAGGCTGGTACAATTACAACATTTAAAAGGCATCTGGATGGGTACATGAATAGGAAGGGTTTAGAGGGATATGGGCCAAATGCTGGCAAATGGGACCAGATTAATTTAGGATATCTGGTCGGAACGGACGAGTTGGATCGAAGGGTCTGTTTCCGTGCTGTACTGCGCTAGAGACCAGTACTGTACCCAGTACTCCGAATGTGGCCTCACCAGAGTCCTGTAAAACCGAAGTATAACCTCCTTACTTCCATCATGGCTTGCCCTCAAGATAAAAGACAATGTACACTATTGTCACTCTGGTTGGCTCAGTGGTCAGTGCTGCCGCCTCACAGCGCCAGGGACCCGGGTTTGATTCCACCCTCAAGCAACTGTCTGTGTGCAGTTTGCAAGTTCTCTGCAAGGGGTTTCCTCCGGGTGCTCTGGTTTCCTCCCACAATCCAAAGATGTGCAGGCTAGGGTGGATTGGCCGTGCAAAATTGCCCCGTAGTGTCCAGGGATGTGCAGGTTAGGGTGGATTGGCCGTGCTAAATTGCCCCGTAGTGTCCAGGGATGTGCAGGTTAGGGTGGATTGGCCGTACTAAATTGCCCCATAGTGCCCAGGGATGTGCAGGTTAAGGTGGATTGGCCGTGCTAAACTGCCCCATAGTGCCCAGGGATGTGCAGGTTAGGGTGGATTGGCCGTGCTAAATTGCCCCATAGTGCCCAGGGATGTGCAGGTTAGGGTGGATTGGCTGTGCTAAATTATCCCATAGTGCCCAGCATGTGCAGGTTAGGCTGGATTGGCCATACTAAATTGTCCCATAGTGCC
>NC_063374.1:3996783-4012702 GCF_021869965.1 Rhincodon typus | reverse complement strand
ATCTGGGTGGGATGGCTCTCTGGAGGGGCAATGTGGGTTGAATGGTCTGCTTCCACACTGTAGGGGCTCTATTATTGAGGGAGTTAATGTCGATGGTGTTTTAGATGGGGTGCCAATTAAATGGGCTGCTTTTGCCCAGGAATGAACTTCTTGATCGCTTTACCTCTCCAGGTCTCTTCCCTCCTTTAACAGGCTCCTTAAAACCCATCTTTAACTCCTGATGCGATATCTTCCTGTTTGGCTGATTGCCAAATCCTCTTGGCAAATATTCCTGTGAAAAGTCCTTGGGTGCCTTATTGCGGCAACGGCAATATCGAAATGAAATCTGCTGTGGTCACAGAATTGTAAAACCGCACAGAAAAGGGCCATTGGACCCATCAAGTCTTTGATGGCCCTCCCAGAGAAGCAACAATCCTGCAGCAGTGCACCATCGCAAGTGCTTCAGCAGTGCACCATCTCAGGAGCTGCAGCAGTGCACCATCACAGGGGCTGCAGCAGTGCACCATCGCAAGGGCTGCAGCAGTGCACCATCGCAATGGCTGCAGGTGTGCATCATCGCAGGAGCTGCAGTAGTGCATCATTCCAGGGGCTGCAGCAGTGCATCATTCCAGGGGCTGCAGCAGTGCATCATTGCAAGGGCTGCAGTAGTGTACCATTGCAAGTGCTGCAGCAGTGCATCATCACACAGGCTGCAGCAGCGTAACATCACAAGGGTGGCAGCAGTGCATCACTGCAAGGGCTGCAGCAGTGCATTATTGCGAAGGCCGCAGCAGTGCACCATTGCAGGGGCTGCAGCAGTGCACCATTGTGAAGGCTGCAGCAGTGCACAATCGCAAGTGCTGCAGCAGTGCATCATCGCAAGGGCTGCAGCAAAGCATCATCGCAAGGACTGCAGCAGTGCATCATCGCAAGGGCTGCAGCAAAGCATCATCGCAAGGGCTGCAGCAATGCATCATCGCAAGGGCTGCAGCAGTGCGTCATCGCAAGGGCTGCAGCAGTGCGTCATCGCAAGGGCTGCAGCAGTGCGTCATCGCAAGGGCTGCAGCAAAGCGTCATCGCAAGGGCTGCAGCAGTGCATCATCACAGGGGTTGCAGCAGTGCACCATCACACAGGATGCAGCAGTGCATCATTGCAAGGGCTGCAGCAGTGCACCATCACAGGGGCTGCAGCAGTGCATCATCGCAAGGGCTGTAGCAGTGGATCATCGCAAGGGCTGTAGCAGTGGCTCATCACAAGGGCTGCAGCAAAGCATCATCGCAAGGGCTGTAGCAGTGCATCATCGCAAGGGCTGCAGCAGCTTTGCAAGGCGAGGGAATTGGGAATAAGTGCAGCCGTGGCTGAAAGCCTGGAGGAATCACAGAGAGTTGCGCTGTGCTACTGCTACCTTTCTAAGCGCTGCTCTGCCTTCGCAGCTCATGGTTAAATGTGGACTCAACAAACCCCACCCACCCCATTTCCCCGCCTGGGTTACGGTGTAAAACAAAAATGCAAGGACTACTTCCTCCAGCATAGCGACACAAACGTGTGTGATTTGCTTTAACGTATGGGAATTCTTCATCGGAACGCTCACACACGCTAATGCACGCGTCACACTGACCAAACCCAATGCAGTGTTGACATGTGAGTCTCGCTGAGAAAAACACGGCTTAAATAATACCTAACAGCCACCAAGCAGATCCTTCGCTTGCCAGCAACGCAAGTGTTTTCGCTCGCTCAGAGGTGAGCACTGACAGCGAGGGGACAGAGGTGGACTGGAAAGCACATCCCAGGCTTGGCCAATGCACTCGAGAATGCTTTCCCTCTGCTCCGTGCTCCTCTTCGGGCGGCACACAGAGTCAGCGTCATTTTACCGCACGCAGTGTCACACTCCCATCTCCGGGTCACATGCACACCGGCTCCAGCCCACTTGAAGCCTCAGGCATTGCCTCCGAGTGTAATCAGGGATTAAAGGAATTGAACGGAGAGGAGAAGAGGTTGCAAAGAGAATTAAGGAGGAATCTTTTCACCCAGAGGCTGGCGGGAAATCTGGAACTCACTGCCTGTGGAGACGATAGAGGCCAAAACACTCGTAGTATTTAGATCAGCACTTAAAATGCAGGACAATACAAGTGGGCCTTTTGTAGTGCAGTGACCTCTGGACTAGGGGGCTCGGGTTCAGGTGTCACCTATTCCAGAGGTGTGTCCTAATACTTGAGAAGAGGCTAAATTCTGCGGATGCTGAATATCTGAAACTAACGCCGAAATTGCCAGAGGAAACTCAGCAGGTCTGGCAGCATCTGTGGAGAGAGAGAGAGAGAGACAGAGTTAACATTTCGAGTCTGGTTATGAATCATTCCTCAGAACTGAAGGGCTGAATGGCCTGCATCTTTATTCCAGACTTGAAACATTAACTTAGTGTCTCTCTCTCTTCTGTGACAATCCTATGGCTTTAAGAGGTGTATTTTGTCCTTTTTTTCCGGAAGAGTGTTTGAGACAGAGGGGCTGACTGGGATATTTCAAGTAAATATGCTTGTGAGCCCCTTGGGGCCTTTTTTTTCAAATTTGGAACAGTAGAAGCAGCATGAATGGGTGGAGTCAGGCTCCCACAGAGCCAGGATTTTTACTTTTAGCTTTCTGCAGTTGCTAGAGTCTTGAAGCTGGATGTGGAAGCTGTTATTCCTCTCGCTGTTACAGCTAAAAGTTGGGGTTCTCTTTCTGCTGCTAGAATTGAACGTGAGACAATCTATTTCATTGAATTTGCCTTTGCCAAGGATATGTTTAAGGGATGTTACGATATTGGAACAGTTGCTACTTAGTCACTAAAAAATCTACCATTCTGTAGAGTTTTCCAACAGAGTCATTCCAATTCTTCTTTCTTTTGTTTGTATTTTAACTATACTGTAAGAACAAAGTGTGTTTTGCCTCAAGTCTGGTGGTTTGACTAATCAAATAGCATCTGGAACACAACGCCTTATACTTGCCTTTAAAAACAAGTAAAAGTTGGGGTGTAGTCTGTCTAATATATTTTGATGGGGTTTGGTCTAGTCCATAACACTTCCCAGCTGCTGAGTTTTTTCTAGCATTTCTGTGTGTGTTCTAATATCTGCGAACAGGCTGTTTAGAAAATATCTACAAACTTTTGGGGCCACTGCTGAAAAATGGAATTTCAGCAGATAGGTGCTTGATGACTAGTGTGGAAATGATGGGCTGAAGGGTCTCTTTCTGAGGCGTAAATCTCTTTGACACTTCCTTTTTGGGAGGAAGAATTCTCTACAATGGTGTTTTCAAAGGGGCACCCCTTTAAATTGTGACTTCTCTCTGAAGTCTCTCTGACATGAGGAAACATGTACTTGCTACCCACCTTAGCAATCCCCCTCGAGGGTGTTTATTGTTTCAATAAGATTGCCTCTCAATTTTCTAAACTTCAAAGTGTAGTCCCCCACTCTCTCCTCACAAACCAAAATTGGAGGTGTAGTGGACAGTGAAGAAGGTTGCCTCAGAGTACAACAGGACCTCGATCAGATGGGCCAATGGGCTGAGGAGTGGCAGATGGAGTTATATTTAGATAAATGCATTTTGGAAAGGCCAATCAGGGCGGGACTTATACATTTAAAGTGGGAGTGTTGCCGAATAAAGAGACCTTGGGATGCAGGTTCATAGCTTCTTGAAAGTCGCAGGTAGACAGGATAGTGAATAAAGTGTTTGGTGCTGTTGCCTCTATTGGTCAGTGCATTGAGTATAGGAGTTGGGAGGTCACGTTGCAGCTGTACAGGACATTGGTTAGGGCTGCTTCTAGAATACTCTGTTCAATTCTGGTCTCCCTGCTATAGGTAAGAATTGAAACTTGAAAGGGTGCAGAAAAGATTTATGAGGATGTTGCTGGGGTTGGAGGGTTTGAGCTACAGGGGGAGGCTGAATAGGCTGGGGTTATTTTCCCTGGAGCATTGGAGGCTGAGGGGTGACCTTATAGAGGTTTATAAAACCATGAGGGGCATAGATAAGGTGAACAGCCAAGGGTAAGGGAGTCCAAAACTAGAGGGGCATTGGTTTAAGGTGAGAGGGGAATGATATGAAGGGACCTAAGGGGCAACTTTTTCACGCAGAGGGTGGTGCTTGTATGGAACGAGCTGCCAGAGAAAGCGGTGGAGGCTGGTACAATTACAGCATTTAAAAGGCCTCTGGATGGGGACATGGATAGGAAGGGTTTAGAGAGATATGGCCAAATGCTGGCAAATGGGACTAGATTATTTTAGGATATCTGGTCAGGATGGATGAGTTGGACTGAAGGGTTTGTTTCATTGTTGTACATCTCTACGACTCCTGACGGGAAACCCAAGCCTCGCAGTCCCTTACCTTGATGCTGAGGATGTGAGTACCAGCCTTGACCAATTCATCAGCCAGCTTCAGGTAGTAATCCAGGGAGTACTTGGTTCTCGTGGGGTCGCAGACGTCCCCAGTGTAGGAGATGGAGGCCTCCACCACACCGCCAGCGTTTCCCGCAGCCTCCATGCCCAGGATCATGTTCGGCAGGTAGTTGAGGGAGTCGAACACGCGGAAGATGTCCATCCCGTTCTCCTTGGCCACTTCGCAGAACCTGATGGACACATCCACATGGAGGGGTGAGATCCGAGCCTTTTGCAAGCTGCCCTCCCCCACCCCCTCCAGCCTCCCGCACTGCGAAAGGTCATTCGGGCCATTGGCTCCAAGCTTGCTGTTCCAGGTCTCCCTCTCTCCCCATCCTTCAATCCCTTTCTCCCTCGTTCCTTCGCCCCTTCCCCCATTCCATTCAATACATCCATGCGAGTTACCTTCACCGCTCCCTCTGGCTAAAGGAATTCCTTCTGAATTCCCAATCGGATTTCTTGAACAATTACGCTTTCCCAGGATGCGGCCAGGCCAGCATTGGTTCCGCCCCCAGCCCTCTTATATATATATGCAAAAAATTCTGGAAATTTGAGTCTAATGTGGAGAACATCAGAGGAAACCCAGCAGTGGGGTAGGGGGAGGGAACAGTGGCCTAGTGGTATTATCACTAGACTGCTAGTCCAGGGGAACTCAGCTGATGTTCCAGGGACCTGGATTCAAATCCCACCATGGCATTTGAATTCAAGAAGAGAATCTGGAATTAAGGGTCTAGTGATTACCATGAAACTGTTATTGATTGTTGGAAAAGCCACTCTGGTTCACCAATGCCCTATAGGGAAGGTCATCTGTCATTTTTACCTGTCTTGGGCCTACACATGACTCCAGACCCACAGCAATGTGTAACTATCCTCTGGGCAATTAGGGACAGGCAATAAAAGCTGGCCTAGCCAGCGATACCCTCAGACTGTCAGTGAATTATAAAAAAAGGCCCTGCCAGGACAGAGGAACAGAGTTAACGTTTTGAGCCTGGTATAACGCCATTTCAGAGGGCGGTTAAGCGTTCACGGTGTTGTTGTGGAGTCTGGAAGCCGGGAGCGGGTAAGGACTGTGGATTTCCCCTCTCGAAAGGACTTTTGAGAACTATAGGGGTTTTGCAGCTGTCAACATTATATTCACTGGGTGTAGCAGTGCTGGGATTTGAACTCCTTTCTCCAGACCAGTAATCTGGGCCTTCCCAGAATGAAAAACCAGTAAAACATGTGCACCATGAAAACTGGTCTGACTTAGCTCAAAGTTCCGTTCATTTCCAAGCAGGAGTTTTATTCGATATGTCTTTTTTACCTCTGGGTATGGATTACTGTGGCACTGCACCTCCATCTTCCAGTCTACCCCATACGCAGAAATAATTTCTTGACATCGAATATATTGACCTCCTTCACAGGTTGAAGCACCTCCATCACGTTTACCTTCAGGGCATTTATGTTCAGTGAACTAGGTTTTTTTGATGTGGGTCGATGAGGGTAATGTGGTGGATGCGGTGTACGCAGTCTTCAGTGGGGACACCATATCGCACACGCTTTAGCAACGCTAGTGCCCATAGAAGGGGAAGGACATGGGTGCCATGTTGGCCGTGCAATGAGAAACAGAGACTAGAAGTGAACTAAAAGTAAGCACTGAAGGTGCAGCAGGCGGTGATGAAGGCAACTAGTACATTGGCCTTTTCATAGCGAGAGGATTGAAACACAGGAGCAGGGATGTCTTGCTGCAGTTGTACAGGGGCCTTGGTGAGACCACCCCTGGAGTACTGTGCGCAGGTCGGGGTCTCCTGATCTGAGGAAGGATGTTCTGGTGATGGAGGGAGTGTAGCAAAGGTTTACCAGACTGATTCCTGGGATGGCAGGACTGACGTATGGAGAGAGACTGGATTAGTTAGGACTATATTTGCTGGAGTTTAGAACAATGTATAGAAACCTATACAATTCCAACAGGACTAGACAGGGTCAACGCAGGAAGGATGTTCCCATGACCTTGGAAATCTAGAACCAGGGGTTCACAGTCTGAGGATTACAGGGTAGGCCATTTAATACTGAGATGAGTAGAAATAGAGGTAGGGGTACGATTCTTGCTGTGGGTGCGAGAGGTCCAGGGTTCAATTCCCGGACAAGCCCTGATTGCTTGCCTTTGGTTTGGCAGCACGGTGGCTCAGTGGTTAGCACTGCTGCCTCACAGCGCCAAGGACCTGGGTTCAATTCTACCCTCAGGCAACTGTCTGTGTGGAGTTTGCACATTCTCCCCGTGTCTGCGTGGGTTTCCTCCGGGTGCTCCGGTTTCCTCCCACAGTCCAAAGTTATGCAGATTAAGTGGATTGGCCATGCTAAATTGCCCATAGTGTTCAGGGATGTGAAGATTAGGTGGGTTATAGGGGGATGGGTCTGGGTGGGATGCTCTGAGGGTCAGTGTGGACTTGGGCTGAAGGGCCTGTTTCCACACTGTAGGGATTCTATGATCTATGAAATGTCTTCACCCAGAGAGTGGGGAGCCTGTGGGATTCTCTGCCACAGAAAGCAGTTGAGGCCAAAACATTGAATGTTTTCAAGAGGGAATTAGATACAGTTCTTGGGGCTAAAGGCATCAAAGGGTATGAGGGAGGAAGCAGGAAGAGGGGACTGAGGTGGATGAACAGCCATGATCCTATTGAAGGTGAAGCATGCTAGAAGGGCTGAATGATCTATACCTGCCCCCTAGTTACCAAGCCTCTATGTTAGAGCAGTGCTTTCATGTGACAGGGGAAGGTTTATAATAACGGAGCATGGGGATTTGATTGTAGGACTGCTGCTTTCATAGTGTAAGCTCATGCACTAGACTTGTGGGTAGAGATGACTCAGAGCGAGGAAGTGGTACAGTCTGTGAGGAGGGAAGTGTTAGACTCGTAGGTTACCAAGGATTGGTGTGAGTTTTGCAAACCACAGACTGGCTTCGGCGCAGTAAGAGGCCGTTCAGCCTGTTGTCTGGGTGCTAGCTCTCCGCAGGAGTGATCGCCTTGCACCGCCCTCCTGTCACTCTGGCTGTAATTCCTGCTCATCCAAAGTGACCCTGCCTCCTACCGCACCATCAGGCAGTGACTTTCAAGACCCCGACCACTCATGGCAGGTTCCACACATTTTCTGAGAAGCGAAGGCATCGGACAGAGTGCGGGAAACACTCACAAACATATTGCCAAGGGACTGGGAATGCGGATGGTTTGGAGATGCTGGGAGCGGTTACACCCATGAGGGAGGAGGAGTAGAGAGAGAGAGAGAGATAACAAGGTGTAGAGCTGGATGAACACAGCAGGCCAAGCAGCATCATAGGAGGAGGAAGACTGACGTTTCGGGCGTAGGCCATTCAGCCTCAAGGGAAGAAAATCTGCTGTCCTTACCCAGTCTGGTCTACACGTGACTACAGGCTACAGCAACAAGATTTCTTTCTCTGAGCCTCCCACTGGGCAATTAAGGATGAGGAAAAAGTGCTGGCTTAGTCAGGTGTGCAAATTGAGTCATAGAGATATACAGCATGGAAACAGACCCTTCGGTCCAACTCGTCCATGCTGACCAGATACCCTACATTAACCTAGTCCCACTTGCCAGCATTTGGCCCATTTCCCTCTAAACCCTTCGTTGGTGAGGCCACATTTGGAGTACTGCATACAATCTGGTCGCTCTCTATAGAAAGGATATTATTAAACTAGAAAGGGTTCAAAAAAGATTTACAAGGATGTTACTGAGACTGGACGATTTGAGCTATAAGGAGATGCTGAATTGGCTGGGACTTTTTCCTCTGGAACATTTCAGGCTGAGGGGTGACCTTATAGAGGTTTATAAAACCATGAGGGGACAGGGTGAACAACCAAGATCTTTTCTCTGGGGTGGGGGAGTCCAAAACTAGAGGGGCATAGGTTTAAGGTGAGAGGGGAAAGATTTAAAAGGGACCTGAGGGGCAACTTTTTCACACAGAGGGTGGTGTGTATATGGAACGAGCTGCCAGCGGAAGTGGTGGAGGCTGGTACAATGACAACATTTAAAAGGCATCTGAATGGGTACATGAATAGGAAGGGCTTAGAGGGATGTGGGCCCATCGGAGGCAAGTGGTACTAGTTCAGTACAGGAAACCTGGTCATCATGGACGAGTTGGGCCGAAGGGCCTTTTTTTTTGTGCTGCATGACTCTATAAAATGCCCCTCTTCTTCACTCAACATTGTCCCCGTGGCACCCAGGGACAGCAGGGCTGTTTTGATTCCCATCCGCAGTTCTTCGTGCTTGGTGTGACCTAGAATCGTGGGACCTGACGCTGCTGAGGAAGGGGGGTTGTTCAGCCCATCAGTGTTGGTACTGTTCTACAAGCCCTGCGAGTTACTCCGTTTTAGCTATGAGTCAACTTCCCCTTCCGAACACCTCGACTGGATCCGTCATTCCCGACAGTGTGCCCCAGATCACGGCAACCCACCGCGCAACACAATTGTTATCCTTGGAATGTTCACGGATATCACTGGAGAAGGCCAGCATCTGTTGACCGCTCCCCCCCGACCTTGAACTGAGCAGCATACTGGTCCATTACATAGGGGCTCTGGGGTTAAACTGCAGGTCTGGAGTCACATGTACGCTGGAGGTATTTTTAAAATTTATTTACAGGATGTGGAGGGGGGGTGGGTGTTGCTGGCTAGTCCAGCATTTATTGCCCATCCCTAATTGCCCGGAAGAGCCAACCACATTGTTGTGTCATAGTCATACAGCTTGGAACAGGCCCTTCGGTCTGCATTGACCATGTTCCCAAACCAAACTAGTTCCGCCTTCCCTGTGAGATTTTTTCTGAATAAGGGTCCAGACCCGAAACGTCAGCCTTCCTGCTCCTCTGATGCTGCTTGGCCTGCTGTGTTCATCCAGCTCTACACCTTGTTACCCCACCTTCCCTGTGTTTGGCCCACATCCCTCCAAACTTTTTCTATTCATGAATTTATCCAAATATCTTTTAAGTGTACCTGCATCCACCACTTTCTCTCACAGCTCATTCCACAGACCAAACACTTTCTGTATAAAGAAATTTTCTGAAGAAGGGTCTAGGCCCGAAACATCAGCTTTCCTGCTCCTCTGATGCTGCTTGGCCTGCTGTGTTCATCAAGCTCTACACCTTGTTATCTCATACTCTGTATAAAAGCGGGTCTGGAGTCACACGTAGGCCAGACCAGGCGAGGATGGTGGTTTCCTCGATCCATGGTCATTATTATACTCCTAATTTCAAATATTCACTTTATTGAATTCAAATCTCACCATCTGTTGTGGCTGGATTTGAACCCGGGTCCCCAGAACATTACCTGGGATCTTCCTGGAATAACAGCACAGCAACAATACCACTAGGCCTTAAATTTAGACACCAGGGACTGTAATAAAATTTCTATCATATCCTTCAGTGGTTTTGAACACCTTTATCAGATCTCCCACTTTGCTTAGATGAGGACTTTACCAGTACCATCAGTCTCTCTATATTCAGTAACGTCCCTCATAGATTCACTAAACCACCACTAAAGGCGCACTAATCCCAATTTCCTGCACTTGTCCCATATCCTTCAATGTTATATTTCAAGTGTGAGTCCAAATCTTTTTTAAAGGTTGTAAGGTTTCCAGCCTCCACTACCTTTCCAGGCAGTGCATTCCAGATTCCCACCATCCAGAGTGAAAAGGTTTTTCTCAAATCCCCTCTGAATCTCCTGCCTCTTACCCTAAAACTATGTCCCTGTGTGATTGACCCCTCAACCAAGGGGAACAGCTGCTCTCTATTCACCCTGTCCATACCCCTCATAATCTTATACACCTCAATCATGCCCCCCTCAATCTTCTCTGCTCTAGAGAAAACTATCCAAGCCTATCTAGTCTCTCCTTATGGCTCATCTCCAGTCCCATCCCGCTAAATCTCTCTCCAGGGCCTACTTTGACATAAAGTGCCCAAAACTGAGCGCTGAGGCCTAGCTGAGGCCTGGTGATTTGTACAGATCTAGCATGAACTGACTGCTTTTGCATCCACTGCTCTTCCACTGATAAAGCTTCCGAGGGGACACTTGTGAAAAATAAACGCCTGCCTGATGATCTGTTTCCACCCCCACCCCACCCCCATCCTGGAGAGCTGGGATGTCTCAGTGCGGAGGAGATGGCAATGGATGGTGTGATATATGGGATCTGGGAGTTCTAATCCAGATCTGTTCTGTCCTCACTATCTCCTGGAGGTGTCTGAACCTTCAGGAAGGTATCTGTACCTGATCTGTGGTGGTACTTATGTCAGTTCTTGTAATGTAAGGAGGGGATGAGAGTAATGGAACACTGAAGGATTTATTGCAATTATTCCCGGATTTGTTCCCAGTGTCTACATACATTACAAGCACAGGGGGAACTTGAGCGTCTGGACTTTTTTATTTATTCATTAACAGAATGAGGATGTCACTGGCTAGGCAGCATTTATTGCCCCATCCCTAATTGCCCAGAGGGCAGTTAAGAGTCAACCACATTGCTGTGGGTCTGGAATCACACGTAGGCCACACCAGGAAAGGATGGCAGATTTCCTTCCTATTATTAGTCCAAATCAGGGCAAGACTTATAAACATAATGGTAAGGTCCTGGGGAGTGTCACCAAACAAAAAGGCCTTGGGGGGCAGGCTCATAGTTCCCTGAAAGTGGAGTCGCAGGTAGACAGGGTAGGGAAGAAGGCGTTTGGTATTGTTATGAAGTTGTGTCAAGTATTCACGAATTGGAAGGCAGCAGTTAGAATTTGTTGGTTAAAAATGATAGTGGAGAAAAGCAGTGTGTCGTCCCTTTGTTCTTAGAGATTTTTAAAATATATGTCTGTGAGCAGCAGCTGGAGGGTGCCTGTACAAAACGTACCCAAGACTGAAACATGTATATTGAAAGGCCAAGCAGCACTTTTTTTTTTACCAATCAATTTTAGCCAATCAATTTGAACTAGGCCCTGAGCTACCAAAAACCAACTGAATTTAAGGCTGATGGTTTTGGCAACCTGAAACCAATCATATTATAAGAAATCGATGTGTCATCAGCAGGTATATAAAGATGAGGGCATTTGGAAAATCAGAGAGAGCCAATTGTCATCTGAGGGGACAGCAAGCCTGCCATCTGAGAAATAAGCCCCGAGCTCTCACAAGAAATCGCTAACCTCTCTGAGAAAGCACCATCTTATCGATTAAAGGCATTTTTAGCTCAGAGTTCTCAAAAAAGAAATTATAGAGAAAACATCCCTGACAGCAGGATCAGCAGAAGAAAGGCATTTGTGGCGTCAGATCAACAGAAGGCAGAGGGTTCCAGAAGACACAGTCTGTGTGAACCTGGAGAGATTAAGTTTTTAATTTATTGTTGTCTTATTAATTGGGTTTATACAAGTGGGACTTGTGTTTGTTTGAACAGCATTCCAGTAGAATTTAGCTCAGTTAAGGAGTAAATAGTAGTTTAAGGGAGAGTTGTTTGGTTTGTTAGTAATTCTGATCGTTGTTAAGGTTAAATAACTAAATTGCTTCTTGTTATTTCTAAAGTGGATCAAGGATTTTCATTCTTTTAGCCACTCTTTTCACAGATTACGAGGAGAAAGCCGAGCTTCTCTGGGTGTTTTGGGGGTAATTATTAGAAGAGAACATCTAATCCCGCCATAGCAGATTGGGGCTTGGTTTGGTTTAACTGTCACAGGGGTTCGGCCATTTCCCCTCTGTAACAGTATGCTTGCCTTTATTTGTCAGTGCATTGAGTATAGGAGTTGGGAGGTCATGTTGCGGCTGTACAGGACATTGGTTAGGCCACTTTTGGAATACTGTGCTCAATTCTGGTCTCCCTGCAATAGGAAAGAATTGGAACTTGAAAGGGTTCAGAGAAGATTTACAAGGATGTTGGCAGGGTTGGAGGGTTTGAGCTACAGGGAAAGGCTGAATACACTGGGGCTATTTTCTCTGGAGCATCATGAGGTGGATGGATAAGGTAAATAGCCAAGGTCTTTTCCCTGGGGTGGGGAAGTCCAAAACTAGAGGGCTTAGAGTCATAGAGATGTGCAACAACCCTTCGGTTTAATTCATCCATGCCAACCAGATATCCGAAAAAATTTGCCAGCGTTTGGCCCATATCCCTCTAAACCCTTCCTATCCATGTACCCATCCAGATGCCTTTTAAATGCTGTAATTGTACCAGCCTCCACCACTTCCTCTGGCAGCTCATTCCATACACACACCACACTCTACGTTAAAAAGCTGCCCCTTAGGTCCCTTTTAAATCTTTCCCCTCCCACTTAAACCTATGTCCTGTAGTTTTGGACTCCCCTACTGCTAGGGAAAAGACCTTGGCTATTCACCCTATCCATGCTCCTCATGATTCTATAAACCTCTATAAGGTCACCCCTCAGCCTCCGACGCTCCAGGGAAAATAGCCCCAGCCTATTCAGCCTCTCCCTGTAGCTCAAACCTTCCAACCCTGGCAACATCCTTGTAAATCTTTTCTGAACCCTTTCAAGTTTCACAACATCTTTCCTATAGCAGGGAGACCAGAATTGCACACAGGTTTAAGATGAGAGGAGAAAGATTTAAACAGGACCTGAGGGGCAACTTTTTCATGCAGAGGGTAGTGCATGTATGGATGATCTGCCATCTGATGGGTACATGAATAGGACGGGTTTACAGGGAATCGGGCCATATGTTGGCAAATGGGACGGGATTAATTTAGGATATCTGGTCGGAGTGGATAAGTTGGACCAAAGTGTCTGATTCCGTGCCATATGGCTCTACGACCCTAGAGAACCTGATAGTTTTTACGACAATTGACAATAGTTTCACGGTCATCAGTAGATTCTTAATTCCAGTCTTTTTTTGAAAAATTGAATTAAAATTCTACCATCAGTAACAGTGAGATTTGAACCTAGGACCCCAGAACATTAGGTAAATTTCTGGATTATTAGTCTAGTAATAACACCACCAGGCTATCAGCTCCCCACTGAAGCAAAGTCAGTTGGACATAGAGTGTAGCATGCCTTTCTCAGCACGTCATGCTGCAAGAGGGTTTAATACGAGGGAGAATGAAACCTTTGGACAGTCAGGACACATGCTATGATATGGTGCGGTTATCGGGGATATATCACATACCAACCGCGAGACATCACACAGGGAAGGGCAGATGGGTCATCTTACTTGTGCACTGCGTTGTCCGGGTAGTTGGTATAACCCACAGCGTTGGCACCCCTCAGGAGCATCTGGAAGGGGATGTTGGGAATCAGGTCTCGCATCTCCTGCAGGCGTTTCCAGGGACACTCGTACAGGAAGCGCATTGCCACGTCAAACGTGGCACCTGTGGGCGAGAGGGTATCAGGGTCAACTGGCATCAGCTGAGCAAACTGTCAGCAGCAAAACAAAACCCAGACTGAGCCTTTTTTAACCACAATTTCCTTCAAACTCCTCAAAGACCAAACTAAGACAAACTACCCCCCCAACACCTACCCAAACAACACCTGAATCCATTTTCTTTGGGATGGCAATGTGGATTTTCAATTCCCTAGTTGGTGGTTTCCCAGATTAACCCTGTTTGAGAAAGGAATTGACCCTTTGTTGAGTCTTGTCCCCATCTGACCATCTCCTGTGGGTGTACAGAAGGAGAATTTGTGATAGAGTGAGGATGCTATGCCTTTATGAGGTGCATTTTGTCCTGGTTTCTCTCTAACAGAGAGGTTGAACAAGAGGTAGCAAGCACTCTCTGGCTGCATAAACAGCTTGTGAGGCCTTGGGCTATTTTTTTAAAAGTTCGAACAACAGAAGCAACCTGGATGGGTGTTGCCATCTCTCTCAGACCAGGATTTCTACCTTTTTTTCAGCTTTTAGCTTGAGCTGAAGCTGCTGCAGTCCCGAAGAAGCAAAAGCTATATTTTCCCCTTTCTTGGTTACAGCTAGAAGCTGGGATTTCTCTCTCTGCTGCTGGATTGTGTATGAGACAATCTGTTTCCTGAATTTGCCTTTTTGCCAAGGTGTGTGTTTATGGGACGTTACTATATTGGAATAGTTAATTCGTAATAATTACTGTATCTATTATTCTGTCAAGTTTTCCAAGAAACTTAAGTTATTCTAAGTTCTTTGTTTTGTTGTATTTTAACTATAGTGTTTGAATAAATTGTGTTTTGCCTAATGTCAAGTAGTCCAATTGCATCTGGAACACAGCACTTTATACTTGCCTTTAATATGAGAAAAGTTAGGGTCTAGGTTACTCTCTTAAAATATTTTGAGGGAGTCTGGTCTGGTCCGTAACAGTGAGCGGTTTCTCGTTCCGTTCTGGAGTCTGTACGCAAGTCAACTTGTGTACAAGTAGGAATGCATAACTGGACAATATAAAGCTGCTGTTCTTAAGGACGGGAAATGTTTGGATATCAGATCTTTAAAATTACACCTCCGTGTGTGATCGCCTTTATAAGCACGAGGGTCTGTAACTTGGGCGTTCACAATTCGGGGACGCCCTGCACATCAATAAATGCCCCAAAACACTTGATGTGATCCCACGTGATTGACATCTTTTTTTCCAGTCGAGGCTATGTTTAAGATGGATGTGTCAGCATGGGAGGTAGTGATCGGGCTCCTGAGCCCGTCGTACCAGGCCGCTCACATCCTTCTCTCTCCCTCTTCAATCTTTCCCTTCTTGCTTTTCTTCATCTTCTGATGTCATGGCGTCGGCTGGGGCGTTGATGATGCCTGGAGTGGGGAGGGGTGGGGAGGCTCCTGCCTGTGGTAGGCCTGGAGCATGGACTCAACGGGTCACCAGTTGTGCCAGTGATCGTGTCGAAATTGGGCACACGTGGCTATGGTATGCCCAGAGCGTGGTCTTTTGGTAGATCGTCGTTGCTGTACACGGAGCAGGGACTGCTCGAGGCCTGGGACACCTTACAAAGAATTTGTAGAAGCCCTGGAGTTGTGTTTGAAGGACCCTTGTACAGAAGATGAAATCTATTCATGTAATTCGTTTCATTCCTTTTGTAACTCCAAATGGCGCTTGGCTGCGGTGACAAAACACTTTCCACTGTACCTTTCAAGACATTAATGCCAATGAGTAACTCACTCACTCTTAATTAATGCAACAGATGATAAGGGAGTGCCGCAGTGTCGGAGGGTCAGTACTGACGGAGCGCCACACTGTCGGAGGGTCAGTACTGAGGGAGCGCCGCACTGTCGGAGGGTCAATGCTGAGGGAACGCCGCACTGTCAGAGGGTCAGTGCTGAGGGAGCGCCGCAGTGTCGGAGGGTCAATGCTGAGGGAGCGCCGCACTGTTGGAGGGTCAGTGCTGAGGGAGTGCTGCAGTGTCGGAGGGTCAGTGCTGAGGGAGTGCCGCACTGTTGGAGGGTCAGTGCTGAGGGAGTGCCGCAGTGTCAGAGGGTCAGTACTGAGGGAGTGCCACACTGTCGGAGGGTCAGTGCTGAGGGAGTGCCGCACTGTTGGAGGGTCAGTGCTGAGGGAGTGCCGCACTGTAGGAGGGTCAGTAATGAGGGAGTGCCGCACTGTTGGAGGGTCAGTGCTGAGGGAGTGCCGC
>NC_063374.1:3996438-3996683 GCF_021869965.1 Rhincodon typus | reverse complement strand
GCCACACTGTCGGAGGGTCAGTGCTGAGGGAGTGCCGCACTGTCGGAGGGTCAGTGCTGAGGGAGTGCCGCAGTGTCGGAGGGTCAGTACTTAGGGAGTGCCGCAGTGTCGGAGGGTCAGTACTGAGGGAGTGCCACACTGTCGGAGGGTCAGTGCTGAGGGAACG
The DNA here is from genome assembly GCF_021869965.1 of Rhincodon typus. Lineage (NCBI taxonomy): Eukaryota > Metazoa > Chordata > Chondrichthyes > Orectolobiformes > Rhincodontidae > Rhincodon > Rhincodon typus. The sequence goes on along the minus strand of NC_063374.1, from coordinate 3,996,517 downwards.
CCGCACTGTCAGAGGGTCAGTGCTGAGGGAGTGCCGCACTGTTGGAGGGTCAGTGCTGAGGGAGTGCCGCACTGTTGGA
>NC_063374.1:3983887-3996428 GCF_021869965.1 Rhincodon typus | reverse complement strand
TCAGTGCTGAGGGAGTGCTGCAGTGTCGGAGGGTCAGTACTGAGGGAACGCCACACTGTCAGAGGGTCAGTACTGAGGGAGTGCCGCACTGTCGGAGGGTCAGTACTGAGGGAGTGCTGCAGCGTGTAGGTACCATCTCTCACAGCAGACTGGTATTTTCTCTGCTTTTCCCCTGTAGTGGGAAATAGTGCTGGGCTACAGTTGGTGGACCTCAAGAGGAGGACGATCTCCAGATGCAGTGACACTAACCAACATCTCTGAGGTAAACAGCCCGATGGTGCAGCTGTTGTTGACCTGCTGTTTGAGGATGTTTGTCGTGTGTAGAATTGCTGACCCCGTTGCCTACATTGCAACAATGACCAAAGCACTGCACTGTTTATCAAACACTGTGGGGTTTCATTAAAGGTGCTACAGGAATGCAAATCTTTTCGAAAAGTGCAAATCCAGCTCTCTGTCTGTAGTCATTCTTCCTTTATGATCACTCCAGAGTTGAGAAACCTTAGTTATATCAGCTTGTGAAAGCACCGTTTCCCTGGAAACCAGTGCACAGTGAATACATTATAGTCAGCGCCGATTCTGTCTGAGCCTTTCGCAGTGCCTCACAATGAGCCCTCACTGTTGTACTGCAGAGACACCTCTGTGACTCGTGGGAAATCGACTGCTGAGGGTCTGACACTGTGCTGCACACGCACTGATATAGCCAGCCATCATAGCAGCACAGGACCCAGGAACCCTACCACTCAGGCATTTAATATGATCATGGCTCATTGTCCAACTCAGTGTCCTGTTCCTTTACCCTTCGATCCCTTTGGTCTTAAGAATTATATTTGATTCCTTCTTGAAAACATTCAATGTTTCGGCCTCAACCGCCTTTTGTGTCAGAGAATCCCACAGGTTCCCCACTCTCTGGGTAAAGACATTTCTCCCCATCTCAGTCCTAAATGGCCCACCCTGTAATCCTTAGGCTATGACCCCCTGGTTCTGGACTCCCCAGGTCATCAGGAACATCCTTCCTGCGTTGACCCTGCCTGGTCCTGTTAGAATTTTATAGGTTTCCATGATATCCCCCTCATTCTTCTAAAATCCCCAGTGAATCTAGTCCTAACCGATCCAGTCTCTCTCCATACGTCAGTCCTGCCATCCCAGGAATCAGTCTGGTAAACCTTTGCTGCACTCCCTCCATCACCAGATAAGGAGACCCCAAACTGCACACAATACTCCAGGGGTGGTTTCACCAAGGCCCCTGTACAATTGCAGCAAGACATCCCTGCTCCTAACTTGAATCCTCTTGCTATGAAGGCCAATGTACCATTTATCTTATAAATATTGACATATGGTGATGCCATTACAGATATTGATACAGACCTCCCCATTATAAATGTTGACATAGAGCCCTGCCATTATAGATATTGATACAGAACTCCCCATTATCAATGTTGACATAGGCCCTTGCCATTATAGATATTGATACAGAGCTCCCCATTATAAATACTGAATTGGGGCCTCGCCATTATAAACACTTGGGCCCCTTGCAGAAATATTTGTATCACCTATAAACATGTGTGAGGTGTAGAATGACTGGACACTGGTAAATATTGGGCTTTTGTTTAAGAAGGGATGTAAGGAGAAGCCTGGGAACTATAGACCTGTGAGCCTCACTTTGCTGGTGGGTAAGTTGTTGGAAATGACAGGATTAATAAGTACTGGGAGAGGCAAGGAATGATTAGGGATAGTCAGCATGGTTTTACGTGAGGGACATCATGTCTCAAAAAATTGAGTCTTTTGAGGAAGTAATGAAGAAATTTGACACGGGCAGAGCAGCAGACATTGTTTACTTGGACGTTAGTAAAGCTTTTGACAAGGTTCCACATGATAGACTAATTAGTTAAAGTTAGATCACATGGGATTCAGGGGGAGCTTGCTAATTGGATACAAAATTCGCTTAACGGCAGGAGACAGAGAATGATGGTGGAGGGTTGTTTTTCGGACTGGAGGCCTGTGAACAGTGGTGTTACACAAGGATCAGTGCTGTGTGCTGTTTTGTTTGTCATTTATAGAAATGCTTTAGATGAGAATATAGGAGGTATGGTTAGTAAGTTTGCAGATGACACCAAGATTGGTGGAATAGTAGACAATGAAGAAGATTATCTAAGATTACAAAGAGATCTTGATCAGTTGAGTCATTGGGCTGAAGGGTGGCAAATGGAGTTTAATTTGGATAAATGCGAGGTGTTATATTTTGGTAAAACAAACAAAGACAAGACTTGTGTAATTAAAAGTAGGGCCTTGGACAGTAGAAGGGGATCAGTTACATAATTCTTTGAAGTTTGCGTCACAGGTAGACAGGGTGGTTAAGAAGGTGTTTAACACGCTTGCTTTCATTGCTCAGACCTTTGAAATATAGGAGTTGGGACGTTGAGATTGCGTAGGATGTTGGTGAGGCCTCTTCTGGAGTACTGTGTCCAGTTCTGGTCACCCTGTTTTCAGAAGGATGTTATTCAGCTGGAGAGGGTTCGGAAGAGATTTATTAGGATGTTGCCGGGAATGGAGGCTTTGAGTTATAACAAGAGGCTGGATAAGCTGGGACTTTTTTCACTGGAACGTACGAGTCGAGGGGCGACCTCATAGAAATTTATAAAACAATGAGAAGCTTAGATAAGGTCAATGGCAGTTGTCTTTTCCCTAGGGTGGGGGATTTCAAGATGAGGGGATGTATTTTTAAGGTGCGAAGAGAAAAATTTAAAAATGACGTAAGGGGCAATTTTTTTTACACAGAGAGTGGTTCATGTATGGAATGAACTTCCTGAGGAAGTGGTGGACGCAGTTACAGTTACAACATTTAAAAGACATTTGGATAAGTACATGAATAGGAAAGGTTCAGAGGGATATGGGCCAAGCACAGGCAGTCGGGACTAGTTTAGTTCAGGATTATGGTCGGCATGGACTGGTTGGACTGAAGGGCCTGTGTCTATGCTGAATGGCCCTATGACTCTGTATTGATACAGAGCTCTGCATTATAAATATCAACATAACACTTTGCCATTGTAGATAATGATACAGAGCTCCCCACTTTAAATGCTGACATAGAATTTTCCATAATAAATGCTGTCCTCAAGTTTTCCATTATAAATGGTGACATGCAGCTCCCCATTATAGATGTTGACATAGACTGTTCCATTAGAAACGCTGACATGGCATTTCTGATGATAGATGTTGACACAGAGTTTCTGATTATAAATACTGGCACAGAACTTTCTCGAGATGAATGTTAAAATAAAGGGTAGGCACAATATTTATGGCACAGGATGTAAGTTTACAATGGACAGGGAATCCATCTTGTAATTCATTCTTGGGACATTGGGGGAGGGTTCAGGAATAAAGCTTTGTCCACTCATCAGGATGGAGTCAAAAGAACATCAAATCTGAAAGGGAACACCAATTTCTCCTGCGTAGCAGCTGTTTGCTGGTTAATGCCTTAACCCATCCAAACCAACTCGCCTGGTTTGATTCTGAACTGAAGCTTTCACTTAACTGTTCCCTGATGCATTCTGCATGGACACACCAGTCTGCAGTCTCTTCCCATGCAGTCGAAGGCCATGAGATACAGGAGCAGAATTCGGCCCACTGAGTCTGCTCCGCCATTCGATCATGCCCGATCATTCCCCTGCCTTCTCTCCATGACCCTCGATCCCCTTACTAATCAAGAATCTATCTACTTCTGACTTAAATCCACTCAATCACTTGGCCTCCATAGCCCTCTGCAGCAATGAGTACCACAGATTCACCGCTCTCTGGCTGAAGAAATTCCTCCTCATCTCAGTTCTAAAGGGTCATCCCTTCACTCTGAGGCTGTGCCCTTGGGTTCTAGTCTCTCCTCCTCTTGGAAACATCACATCTACTCTATCCAGGCCTCTCAGCATCCTGCAAGTTTCAGTCATCCTTTTAAACTCCATTGAGTACAGACCCGGAGTCCTCAACTGCTTCTCATATACAAGCCCCTCTTCCCCGGGATCATCCTTCCTTAGACATAAGGCTGAAAACTGCTCATGATATTCCAAATGCAATCTGACCAGAGCCTTAAACAGTGTCAGCAGTACATCTACCTTGTATTCTAGCCCTCCTGAAATGAATGCTAACATTGCATTTGCCTTCCTAACTGCCATCAGAACTGCATGTCAACCTTAGGAGAATGCTGAAGTAGGACTCTCAAGATTTCCGAAGCCTATCCCCATTTCGAGAATCGTCTACGCCTCTACTCTTCCTCCCACAATGCAGGAGCTCACACTTTCCCACTTTGTAGTCCATCTGCCACTTCTTTGACCCCCTTCTCCTAGCCTGTCCAAGTCCTTCCGCAGCCTCCCTGCCTCCTCAACACTGTGTATCCCTCCACCCAGGTTCGTGTCATCAATTCTCCTTCCTGTTAGGATTCGGCATTCTTGCCATTCTGTGTCCTGATAGGAACAAGACGATCAGTTTCGACAGCTGTCCCACTTTTTCAGCGGCACGCACCTTCTGGCCAAGTGGTTATTAATATTCAAAGCGGGGTTTTTTTTGTGACACTGCAGAACCAATTCACCCAACACACACTGTCATGCAAACAAACCAGCCAGGAGCTGCAGCAGGATCCAAATGCACACCCATATTCATGTTCCGCACAACATCCTCAGTTGGAGATGACAAGCCAGTTGTCAGCTTGCAGAGATAGTAGGAACTGCAGATAATTGAAGAAGGGTCTAGGCCCGAAACGTCAGCTTTCCTGCTCCTCTGATGCTGCTTGGCCTGCTGTGTTCATCCAGCTCTACACCTTGTTATGTCAGGTTGCAGATCGCTGGGCCATCCTTACGCTTGGTGTCTTTATTTGGTTGAGTCAGTTTTTGACCACATTGAGTCTATCACCAGCTGCAGTGGTCCTGACCCGGTGGGGGGGACAAACAGAGTCCGATGACTGGTTAAAGACTCATATATGACATCAAATCAAAGGACGAAATGGCCTATTCCTTCATACCTGACTCGAAACATGAACACAGTTTCTATTTCCACTGACGCTGCCTGACCAGTTACAAATCGCCGCATTACCTGTGTGATATCTAGTCCATGTGTTACACACTGCACACCGCTCTATTATCTTGAGTGTGCAGCCCTTGTGCGGTGTACTGTAAGATGCGATTTTCCTTTGCCTGTTTTATTTCTCGGTGAGGAACGTAAACCTGAGATCGGTGGAACAGTTCAGAAAGGAAAGCTGCGCGAATAATTCAAACAGCAGTGCGTAAAACTCAGTCAAGGCAACATTTGAAATAGGCATCGGAGGAGAGCAGCTTCTCCTGCTGGTGGCTGACAACACATGCTTTTGGGATTAAATAGGCACAGCAACCAATTCACTTCCAACTGGGTCTTTTTACTCAGTTGATGGGGGCCTCAGCTGTACCACTCCCACCCCTTGTGGGCCAGTGGGTGATGCCAGGAAGGCCACTCGCAGGAAACGCAGCACCCAATTAGCTCACAGCAAGCTCCCTGCCAAGAAGACGAGCTTGTGTTGGCACCATACCTCAGGGGGGTAAGCATTGGCTCCAGTTGTGGGATCATCCCTCACTGCTCTTTTCCCAGGAAGGCTTGAGAAATCTTTAACGTCTACCTTGGCTTCATGTCTCCTCTGAATGGCAACGCCTTTGGTGTTGGGAGTTGGCACTTAAAACTTTGGATTAGGACTCGGGCCCTCAACCTTCCTACTCAGAAGCGGAACTGAGTCATGCTTGACGTCCAAACACGCTCTGTAGTGCTCATTCAGTTAAGCCCATCCGTTCCGAGAAAGGCAGCTGTCCCATTATCTCACAATGGCTAAATTTTTTTCCACCATCTATTGAATCATCGCAGAATCCCTACAGTGCGGAAGCAGGCCATTCGGTCTATCAAGTCCACACCGACTGTCTGAGGAGCATCCTGCCCAGAACCCCCCCACCCACTGACTGCCCACACTATCCCTGTAACCCTGCATTTCCCACGGCTCCCATCCCGCTTCTGCTCATCCGTCCTAATGTCTCCTGACGCGACCCGGCACCAGAACCTTTGTTGGAAAGAAGGAGCTGCAGCTTTATCGCTCACCAGGACACAAACGCAAGAACGCCAAATTTCGCACAGCCCACGCCGATTTATGTTGGAGGAGGAAAGGTTGCCGGTTGGCCGGCAAGTCGACTCTGATTGGACGAGCCATTGCCGGGGAGAATAAATGTGGGTTCCCCAAGATCTCACGTAATTCCCGAAAGGCATGAGGATTGAACAGATTCCTTTTGCTTGCAGAGGACAGTGTCCTGTGTGCAAATGTACTTGCAAATGGTCGCTTCTTTCGGTCGATAACGTTCCCGGGGAGGGTTCACGGCATCATGTGTGCAATATACAGCACGTTATTGAGCAAATATTGCATGCGGTTGTTGACTTGCTCGCCGAGCTGGTAAATTTGTTTGCAGGCGCTTCACCATGCTAGGTACCAGGGGAGGTGATGGCCTAGTGGTATTATTGCTGGATTGTTAATCCAGAGACCCAGACAATGTTCTGGGGACCCTGGTTCGAATCCCGTCACGGCAAATGGTAGAATTTGCATTCAATAAAAATTAAGAATCCAACGATGACCATAAATCCATTGCCAATTGTCAGGAAAAACCCACTTGGTTCACTAATGTCCTTTAGGGAAGGAAACTGCCATCTTTACTTGGTCTGGGCTTAGATGTGACTCCAGACCCACAGCAATGTGGTCAATTCATAACTGCGCTCTGGGCAATTAGGGATGGGTGATAAATGCTGGCCTGGCCAATGATGTCCTCATCCCACGAATGAATAAAGGTGATAGTTCATGGCCGAATATATGGCCTATGGTGAGCTCCAGACCAACGCACACAGAAAGGCCACCCGCACAGATCAAGTACTCAACTATAACAGCAATCATCCCAAAACCTACAAACGGAGCTGCACTGAAACACTGTTCAAACAAACGGCACCCCAGAGCTACGCAAAGCCGAGTAAGTAAACCTATCCCTCATTTCAATGAACATGGACAAAGAGGGACACCAATTTGACCTGAGACCACGTAGCCACCCTAGGACAAGTCAAGCAAAAACATGCACGAGAATTCCTGGAAGCGTCAAACCGGATCTCTGTTAACAAACTTGTAGAGCTGGACCCCACATACCAACCACTGACAAAACAAACCTGGAAGGTGCTGTCACCCACCCTAGCAAACCGAGACACATAAATAACAGGCAGGACGGAACACCAACGCTTCACTGGAGGCGCACTCCAGTGGTTACAGATGGTTACAGTAAGGTGACGAAACATCTGCAACAGCTTGCCGAGCAAGTCAACAACCCGAGCTACTAATCTTCTCAAGCACATCAAACGTTACATCTCAAAGTCGTTAGTCAAAAAATAAGGATCGCATTGTTTCTGGCTCAAAGTCACACGTTGAACAGATGGCTATCGTTGACTCTCCTGGTAGTGGCTCGTCATGGCTTCCCCTTGATCTACGAGTGCCTGATGCCTAACTCGAGCAGGGTTTTGCTAAGCCCTTTGCCCCTTACAGTTATCTGTAAGCACGTCTCTCGCCAGGATGGACTATCCCATCCTTTCTGCACAGCCTCTTACACAGGACAGCTGGGCTCAATGCTACGAGTTGCTGGGCTTCACCAGCTCACAATCATGTCCAATCTCATCGGGCCACATTACAGTAGAGTGACTTTTATTTGGGATGGGGTTGAAATTCGCATCCCCTCCTCATCGCTGAGTTGGGTCCCACAACTCCCCACACAAAGGGCATTTGTAGCATTGACTGATTGATTTAATATGATGCTAGATCAAGGCCTGCTGGCCACAGCACAGAATCATTTCTCTTCATTAAGTGGGCCTTCCAAATCCGCAAAGCCAAATCCAACTGTTTGTGTAGGGTTACATTCTCGCAGCAGAGGTCTACTCCTGGAAGTTTCACTGCAATTTCATTTTCCAACTGTGGCCACACACATTCAACTTTGGCTGATTATGCACTTATTTAAGCAACATTTGTGTCACACAATTACCAAGTAATTACCGTCTCCAATAACAGAGAATCGAACCACTGCCCTCTGGACTTTCACTAAAACCCCCATTCTCAACATCCTTAGGCTTACTATTGATCAGAATATCAATAGTCTAGTACATAGACTCAGCATGTTAGGTGGATTGGCCACCCTAAATTGTGCCATAATGTCCAGGGATGTGCAGGCTCAGTCAATTAGCTATGGCAAATGCAGGGTTACAGGGACAAGGTAGGGAGTTGGGACAGGGGTGGGATGCTCTTTGGAGGGTAGGTGTGGACTTGATGGGCTGAACGGCCTGCTTCCACACTATAGGGATTCTATGATATAAACACAGGGGCGACAAGAGCAGGTCAGAGGCTGGGAATCCTGCAGCGAGTAACTCACCTCCTGACTCCCCAAAGCCTGTCCACCATCGACAAGGCACAAGTCAGGAGCGAGAGGGAATACTCCCCACTTGCCCCTGGATGGATGCAGTCCCAACAACACTCAATAAGCTCGACATCGTCCAGGACAAAGCAGCCCCCGCTTTGATTGGCACCACATCCACAAACATCCCACTCTCTCCACCCACCGACACTCAGTCACAGCAGTGTCTACAAGACGCACCGCAGAAATTCACCAAAGATCCTCAGACAGCACCATCCAAACCCATGACCACTTCCATCCAGAAGGACAAGGGCAGCAGATACATGGGAACACCACCTCCTGCAGGTTTCCCAGTGAGCCACTCACCATCCCGACATGGGAAATATATCGTTCCTTCATTGTCGCTGGGTCACAATCATAGAATTGCCTCTCTAAGGACATTGTGGATCAACCCACAGCAGGAGGACTGCAGCAGTTCAAGAAGGCAGCTCACCATCACCTTCTCGAGGGGTAATTCGGGTCGGGCGATAAGTGCTGGGCCCAGCCAGCGATGCCCGCATCCTGTGAATGAATTTAAAAAGCTGCTTTGCTGCTCAAAAAGTCAAAGTCATTTAGGAGTTTTAACGCACATTATGGGAAATGGAGGCAGAATCTTCAACAGTTGTTCCATCACCTGGGTGACCAGGAATCCCTCCTACTTTTACTGCCTGCCATTGGCTGTGCGTGGGATTGAGAAGTGGGGACCTGACCTGTCTAATCACGAGATAAACTCACCATCCTTGGTCCTTTGAGACCTCGGGTGAGCTTTCCAGCTCAGACCTGACCCCCATCACCATGAGATGCCCCACTCTCAACAAACAGATTGGCAGAGATGACAGAAAGCAGGTCGAAACTCGCACTCTGAACAGCAGCAATATCCGACAAATTCAAAACCCCCGTGGATTACGACCCAGACAATGTGGGTAAGTCTCAGCGAATTCCAAGGGATTAAAGTATTATCGCCGCGCAGGGGGGAGAAAAAATCCCTGTAAATCCAAGGGATTTGCCTGAAGCAATCCAGCTCACTTCCACATGAAGAGGTTTACAGAGGTTGTATTCTGCAGGTTTATACGACCAGTCACGTGCTTGCTTGACTCTGTCTTTGCATCCCGGAGTAAATCCATCCCGGGCACTGCAGTGACGGAGCTGGGAAGCTGTTGGGAACACTCCCTCATCTCTGGGTCAGAAGGTGGAAGGTTTGAGGACTAGTTCGGAGAACTGCATTCCCCACTGGGCTATAGGCCTGTGACAAACGGTGTTCCACAGGGATTGGTGCCTGGGTCCACATTTGTTTATGAATTATGTAAATTATTCAGATGAGAGTATAGAAGGCATGGTTAGTAATTTTGCGGATGACACCAAGATCAGTGGGACAGTGGACAGTGAAGAAGGTTATCTAAGATTACAAAGAGATCTTGATTAACTGGGTCAATGGGCTCGAGTGGCGGATGGAGTTTAATTTGAATAAATGCGAGGTATCACATTTTAGTAAAACAAACAAGGGCAGGGCTTACACAATTAAAAATAGGGCCTTGGGTAGTGTTGTAGAACAGAGGGACAAGCAAGGGCAAGACTTATACAATTAAAAGTAGGGCTTCAGTTTGTGTGGTAGAACAGGGGCTCGGGTACACAATTCTTTGAAGTTTACATCACATATAGACAGGGTGGTTAAGAAGGTGTTTAGCACACTTGCTCAGGCCTTTGAGTACATGTTGTGTTGAGGTTGTACAGTATGTTTTGTGGAGCCTCTTCTGGATCACTCAGTCCAGTTCTGATCGCTCTGTTATAGGAAGGATATTATTAAGCTGGAGAGGGTTCAGAAGAGATTTACCAGGATGTTACTGGGAATGGAGGGTTTGAGTTATGGGGAGAGCCTGATAGGCTGGGACCTATCTCAGTGGAGCGTAGGAAGTTGAGGAGTAGCCTTACAGAGGTTTACAAAATCATGAGGGGTATAGATCAGGTGAATGGCAGATGTCTTTTCCCTAGGGTGGGGGATTTCAAAGACTTGGGGGGGTATATTTTTAAGATGAGAGGAGAAAGATATAAAAAAGACATGAGGGGCAATTTTTTCACACAGACAGTGGTTCGTGTGTGGAATGAACTTCCAGAGGAAGTGGTGAATGCGAGTACAGTTACAATGTTTAAAAGACATTTGGATAAGTACATAAGTAGGAAATGTTTGGAGGGATATGGGCCAGGAGCAGGCAGGTGGGACTAGTTTAGTTCGGGATTATGGTCAGCATGGACTGGTTGGACTGAAGGGTCTGTTTCCGTGCTGTATGACTCTAGGAGTCTATAGCCCAGTCTGACCCTTGCACTGGCAATACCAAGGGAGCCCTTTGATGTGAACACATGACTGAAAGATGAACACTGTGTCCAAGGGACAATATTTATGCCACGACCAACATCAGTAGAAACAGAGACCTGGATATTATCTCACAGCTGCTTGTGGGAGCATCCTGTATCTAAATTGGTTGCTGTGGATCCTAAAACATGGATGGCTCGTCCTTTCATTGGCTGTGCTTCTTCATTTCTTTATTGGGACGTGGGGGTCACTGTCTTGGGCCCAGCATTTATTGCCCCGTCCCTAGTTGCCCCCTTGAGAAGGTGGTGGTGAGCTGCCTTCTTGAACCGCTGCAGTTCCCCTGGTGTGAGTTGACCGCCAATGCCAATAGGGAGGGAATTCCAGGATTGTGACCCAGCAACACTGAAGGAATGCGGCACTGAATGCTAATGGAATCAGGTACATCGCTCCCACTCAGTGCTAGCCAGTTCCAGAACGACTGCATTGAGAACTGGAGTTGGGAGGTCATGTTGCGGCTACACAGGCCATTGGTGAGGTTAGCTTTGGAATACTGCGTCCCACTTGTGTCTCCCTGCTGCATGAAGGACGTTGTGAAACTTGAAAGGATTCAGAAAAGATTTACAAGGATGTTGCAGGGTTGGAGGGTTTGAGCTGTAGGAGAGGCTGAATAGACCTAGGGCTATTTTCCCTGGAGTGTCGGAGGCTGAGGGGTGACCTTATAGAGGTTTATAAAATCATGAGGGGCATGGATAGGGTGAACAATCAAGCTTCTTCCCCCTGGGTAGGGGAGTCCAAAACTAGAGGGGCATAGGCTGAAGGTGACAGGAGAAAGATTTCAAAGAGACCTGAGGGGTAACTTTTTCACACAGAGGGTGGTGCGTGTATGGAATGAGCTGCCAGAGGAAGTGGAGGCTGGTACAATTACAACATTTAAAAGGCATCTCGATGGGTACAGGAACAGGAAGGGTTTAGAGGGATGTAGGTCAATTACTGGCACATTACATCTGTTTGGCATGGACGAGTTAGACTGAAGGCTCTGTTTCCGTGCTGTACAACGCTATGACTATAACTTTCCGAGTGACATAATGATTTCTGTACTGCGATAAATGTTGCAAAGCTCAGGGAATGCAAATGGCATAGCGGAGACTGTCTTAATTCCGGGCAATATTCAACAGAGATGGACCAGGACTGAAGCATCTTCATTAAAGGAGGAGACGGGACCTTTGTCCCAGTTTCCGTCAGCTACAGTCTGCGTACCAAAATGATCACACAAGCACGAAGTAATCAAAGATAACAAGGTGCAGATTTCTGAAGAAGGGTCTCGACCCGAAACGTCAGCTTTCCTGCTCCTCTGATGCTGCTTGGCCTGCAGTGTTCATCCAGCTCTACACCTTGTTATCTCAGATTCTCCAGCATCTGCAGTTCCTACTATCTCTGTCACAAAATAATCAAGCCTACATTTACATTTTCTAACCTTTAAACATAGCGCGGTGTAATTTACATTCATTAAACCTGGCAACATCAGAGCAAATTAATAATTTAGCAGCACACCTTCCATCTCCATGATGATGTTGCAAATCTTAGCAACATGCCAGTCCCCGTGTTCCTCTCCTTTCACTGGTGCCAAGGGCAAACTCTCTGCAAACCTCTCTGCACACTGTCGGAGGGTCAGCGCTGAGGGAGCGCTGCAATGTCGGAGGGTCAGTGCTGAGGGAGCGCCACACTGTTGGAGGGTCAGTACTGAGGGAGCGCCGCACTGTTGGAGGGT
>NC_063374.1:3977790-3978887 GCF_021869965.1 Rhincodon typus | reverse complement strand
GCTCTCCTTCATCACTGACCCTCCGACAGTGTGGCGCTCCCTCAGTTGTGATCCTCCGACAGTGCGGCACTCCCTCAGCACTGACCATCCGACAGTGCGGCACTCCCTCAGTACTGACCCTCCGACAGTGCGGCGCTCCCTCAGCACTGACCCACCGACAGTGCGGCGCTCCCTCAGCACTGACCCTCCGACAGTGCGGCACTCCCTCAGCACTGACTCTCCGACAGTGTGGTACTCCCTCAGCACTGACTCTCCAATAGTGCGGCGCTCCCTCAGCACTGACCCTCCGACAGTGCGGTGCTCCCTCAGTACTGACCCTCCGACAGTGCAACACTCCCTCAGTACTGACCCTCCGACAGTGCAACACTCCTTTCTTTTGGAAAAAAATATCATGGGGAAGTGGATGTTACCTTTCCACTTGGAAAACAGCAAAATATTTGCTCCCTGAGCTTGGATTCCCAGGAAACTCTGCAACAAGCTTCATCCTGCCCGTGGGGTTACAACACTGTAGCTATTGCGAGTGTTCACAGTGGAGACAGAAAGTGGCGTCGCTGGCTTCAATTATCTGGAGAATTATTTCAACCAAATAATAAAACTCCAACTGCTTTCATTGTTAATTTATAAGCCTGGGTGCAGCCATATAAAAATGCCAGTTTACAGGCTCGAAATAATCTGTTTGTGTTTATTAGCGGCTGACGCGATGCACTTGCAGAAGACATGTTGATGACAGCCTTACTGTTGGATAAAATGAATGGCGCTCCGTGCCTCTGGCGAGCTGGCCTTGTCACTGAAATGAAATACTTCACACTTCTCCTGATTCAGAACAGTGTATGTCAATAACAAAATGTTCTTCATCAAATTAAAGAAAAACAACTTCCCTCTCTTGCAAAAAAAATTCAATAAATTGAAGGGAATAAACGAACCAAAGGAAGAAAAAACTGCACTGTCAGCGGGTCAGTACTGAGGGAATGCTGCACTGTCAGAGGGTCAGTGTTGAGGGAGCACCGTACTGTTGGAGGGTCAGTGTTGAGGGAGCGCCGCTCTGTCGGGGGGTCAGTGCTGAGGGAGCGCCGCACTGTCGGAGGGTCAGTGCTGAG
>NC_063374.1:3976039-3977780 GCF_021869965.1 Rhincodon typus | reverse complement strand
CAGTGCTGAGGGAGCGCCGCACTGTCGGAGGGTCAGTGCTGAGGGAGCGGGCACTGTTTGTGTTTCTGTTTACCAGCCCTTTTGCCCCGTCGTAGCTGTCTGAAATCAGTACATGTGACGTGGCCCACAAAATGGATGCGTCACTAAAGGAGGCTATTTGGCCCATCATGCCATTGGCTGCTGTCGAAATGACCAATACACACAGCGTCCCTCACATGCCATCTCCCTACATTCCCGCCTGTAATTCCTGTTTTGGGAATAATTCAATTCCCCTTTGAGAAGCCCCGCGTGATCCCGCCTCTCTCCCCTCTCTCAGGCAACTCATTCCCAATCCCACGCACTCATAGTGGGAAAGAGGAATGTCTCCATGTGTCTCCATTGTTACTGCCTGTCAGCCACTGTCTCTGCCAACCCTGAGAAGAGATTCCACAGCTACCCATCTGATAATCACTGATGCAGTGCTCATTGATCTATTTGCTGTCAGACAGGGCTTAATTAGGCTTCTGTGTTAGATTCAACACCAACGTTGTCGCACAGTGATTCATTACTGACTAAAATGGGAATCGTGGGCCATTCCGTCGCTCTAGCCTGCTCTCCTATTACACAGTCATACAGTCATACAGCACGGAAACGGACCCATTGGCCCAACCAGTCCATGCCGACCAAAATCCCAAACTAAACTAGTCCCACCTGCTTGCGCTTAGCCCATATCCCTCCAAACAGTTCCCACTCATGTATTTATCTAAATGTCTTTTAAACGTTGTAACTGTACCTGCATCCACCACTTCCTCTGGAAGTACATTCCACACACAAACTACCCTCTGTGTGAAAAGGTTGCCCCTCTGGTCCCTTTCCAATCTTTCTCCTCTCACCCTCAAAATGTGCCCCCTTGTTTCAAACTCCTCTACCATTAGGAAAAAGACCCTTGTTATTCCCCTTATCTACGCCCCGCATGATTTTATAAACCTCCCTGAGGTCATCCCTCAGCCTCTTACTCTCCAGGGAAAAAGGACCTGGTCTATTAAGCCTCTCCTTATAACTCAAACCCTCCCAAGTAACATCCTGGTCAATCTTTTCTGAACCCTCTCCAATTAAAAATATCCTTCCTGGAACAAGGCGAGCAGAATTATACACAGTACTCCAGAAGAGGCCTCACCAACATCCTGTTAACCTCAACATGATGTACCAACTCAAAAAACTCAATGGTCTCTAAGGTTTTGGAGTAGATCTGTAGCTCGGGTTGTGGGTGTTGACGTTGGTTGGCTCGCCGAGCTGGTTTGTTGTTCCGTGCTTGGTAACATCCTCAGTGCAGCCTCTGATGAAGCGTCGGTGTGTTTTCCCGCCTGGTTTTAAAATTCTGGGGCCCGTTGCGATGGATTGCCTCACTTCCGGGTCTCCTCCGTAGTGGAATGTATATGGGGTCGAGCTCAATGTGTTTATTAAGAGCATGCTTTGTGGAGTGCCATGCTTCCAGGAAGTCTCGTGCTTGTCTCTGCCTAGCCTGTCCCAGGATCTTGGTGGTGTCCCAGTCGAAGTAGTGGTTCTCCTTGTCCATGTGGATGGAGATGAGCAAGTATTGGTCGTGACCAATCTGGCGAACTAAAGCCATGAGCAAACACCAAAACCATCGAGAGTCCATTGTTCCACAACCTGATGAACCCACTGACAGACATCACACACTGACACACATCACACACTGACACACATCACACACTGACACACATCACCCAGTGACACACAT
>NC_063374.1:3971931-3976029 GCF_021869965.1 Rhincodon typus | reverse complement strand
ACCCACTGACACACATCACACACTGACACACATCACCCAGTGACACAAATCACACACTGACACACATCACACACTGACACACATCGCACACTGACACACATCACACACTGACACACATCGCCCGTTGTTGTGCCCAGCTGCTGGTGTGCATTGTCACTAATTCCCCTTGGTATGGTTGAGCACCGTGATTATAGGCCATCCCTGCACAGCTTCCTTGCCAGCTGTAAAATTACTTATAAACGGTAACGGGCTGTACACTGGTAAACATGTTGCCTGGTGTCGCCACAGACACGACCTCATTCTCATTCCCTGCAGGTTGCTGTGATGAAAGCTCTGACCGTACCCGTGCCCCAGGCACTAGGGCCGTCCTGATGGCCAGGAGGGGGCCACCTGCTATCTCACCGTTGTTACGAGCAATGACACCAAAAGCTGGTGCTGCTTGTTCTGAAGGAGGAAGGCGAGGGGTGAAGTCAAACTGCCAGACCGCGCGTTTGTAGTCAATGTCTCCCTGGGCGAGTCTGACAGGCATTTTCCTGGAAGCCTCGCTGAGGACCGCCAACCAGCGCCAAGCCAGACTGGCGTATTCAGGTGGGGGAGGCTTTAACTCCCGTGTACTCCCGTCGCTCGTATCTGTGTCCGTGAAGGCGGCTTCAGCTGAGCAAGGCCCCACCCCTCGCCCCCTCCTGCTTGTGCCTTTAAGAAATGCCTGGCAAGTTGGACACTATCTGAGGCACTCTTGTTATAAACCGGATGCAGAGGGCTTGTCGGAGGTTGCCCACAGCATCAAACACACCAGAACCGAGAGGTTCGATCCACTGAGCAGCCTGGGTCGGGGGGTCTGCGCTTTTGAGAAGGCCAGGCTGAGGCGGTGGGGGTGACCTGGTTGAGATCTTTCAGCTGTATGCCTTGGAGATGCGGAATAGATGCTTGCACTTGTTGCAGATTCCACAACGACTGCTACAAATCACCGATTTGTCAGTGGCACAGAATGAGGCCACTCATCCCATTCTGCCTGCCTGGTTCTATCATCTCGCACCAACCTCAAGCCCCTCCCCTCATATCCCATTTCCATCCAAACCACCATTCATGGCCTTCTCGAATGCCTCCATCGAACCCGTCTGAATCACATTTTCAGACAGTGCTTTCCACACCCTAACTATCCCAAATTTTTTCTTTTGCTTCGCTCATGCCTCACTTTACATCTATGTCCCTCTTGTTCTTGATCCGTTTCTGAGCGGGAACAGCTTCTCTCTGCCTGCTCTCAGAGATTTTGAAAACCTCTCTCAGATCTCCCTCTCTCGGCCTTCTCCTCTCCAAGGGAGAACAGTCCCCAACTTCTTCAATCTTTCGCGATCCCTGAAGTTCCTCATCCCTGAGCTGACACCATCAGATCCACCAGATGGGGTTTGGCGGAGGTGTGTGTATTGGAAGGGGGAAGCTATGGGAGAATGGAATGGAAGGAAAGGGTGATTAAGATAAAACCCGAAAGAACTGCGGATGCTGTAAATCAGGAACAAAAACAGAAGTTGCTGGAAAAGCTCAGCAGGTCTGGCAGCAGCTGTGAGGAAAAACTCAAGAGTTAACATTTCGGGTCTGGTGACCCTTCCTCAGAACGCAAGATGAAATGAGTTAAGAGGAGCTGAGTGAAGATGAGTTGAGTTAAGAGGAGTTGAGTTAAGAGGAGTTGAGGTAAAATGAGTTGAGGTAAGATGAGTTGAGTTAAGAGGAGTTGAGGTAAGATGAATTGAGGTAAGACGAGTTGAGGTAAGATGAGTTGAGTTAAGATGAGTTGAGGTAAGAAGAGTTGAGTTAAGATGAGTTGATTTAAGAGGAATTGAGATCAATTGAGGTGAGAGGAAGACAAACACCAGAACAGCCCACTTGGATTGAACATCCTGTACAAGTTACACATCCTGTGGAAGTAGACACACATTAAGAGGAGGCGATGGCCTAGTGGTATTATCACTGGACTGTTAATCCAGAGACCCGGATAATGTTCTGGGGACCTGGGCTTGAATCCCAACACAGCAGATGGTGGAATTTGAATTCAGTAAAATATCTGGAATTAAGAGTCTAATGATGACCGTGAGCCCACTGTCAATTACTGGGGGGAAATGGTATATGGGGTCCAGCTCTACATGTTTGTAAATGGAGCTCCGGTTTGAGCGCCAGGCCTCCAGGAATTCTCGTGCGTGTCTTTGCTTGGCTCGTCCTGTGGTGTCCCTCTTGTCCCTGTGCACTGAAATGAGTAATTCTTCCTCAGCTGAGGGGTACCAGTAAGTGTGGTAAGGTGGGTAACAGTGAGGGGGAAGGGGTCAGTGAGTGGAGTAACAGTGAGGGTGGCAACAATGGGGGGGTAACAGTGAAGGGGGGTTATCAGTGATAGAGTATTAGTGAGGGATTGGGAGGCCTGTGTAGTTCTGCCACTGGGGTGGGGGGGGTGGTCCTGCTCGCTGATCGAGGGGACGATTTGAAGTGACTCTCCCAATCCGGTCCTCAGAGTGTCAGACATGGCCCACTCTCAGACGGTCTGACCTTCCCATCGAACCAGGGACTAAGGCCCTGGCTGCCCTCTCCAGTCAGTGTAGAGGTACTGCACCCAGGGGAGGGGTCTCCCCAGTTTCCTGGGGGCTAACAATTAGACTGACCTCAGTCTGGGGTAAATCTTAGACTCAACATTGGTCCCTCTCGTGTCCTGAGGTATATCTCAGTTTTCTGAGTTGCCACTTTGAGTTTCAGGGATTTATAAAACTATTGCAGGCTGTGCATATAATAAGAGAGTGACTGTTGTATTCATTTATTTAATGATTTCAGCATATCTCAAGTATGTTCTATCCAGGGAGTTGTATTGTAATCGATTTTTTGCTCCTGTATAACCTTTACTTTTAATAAACCAATTTATAATAAGGGAGAACACCACACGCTCTGATTTGAATATTTGCTGTTCTATTATTTGAAGACCAGGAAAACACAAAGAAGGCTTGTGTTAATTCAGCAACACCTTTATTCTAAAAAGAGCTCCTGCCTATAGCTGCAGGGTGAAGTTATAATCTCAGGGATAGCGCAGACGAGATGACTCTCCTGAGGCCTGAGTGGCCTTGCAACTGTATAATGAGCACGAGACTAGGATCAAATAAAATTCTAAACAAACAGCAGTGATTTCTTGTGATCAAAGGGATCAGGTAAATGAGACGGCATGTGCTAACACATCAGTGATGAAGAGAATTTTCTTACTGATCAGCAAGATGCAGGCAGTAATGCCATTGCACTAGTAATCCAGGGCTCCAGGCTAATGCAATGGGGACATTCCACCAGGGCAATGGGGAATTTCAATTCAATTAAAAAAAATACAGCCCATGGCAACTGTTGTAAAAAGCCATCTGGGCTCTTAGGGAAGGAAATTTGCCATCCTTACCCGGTCTGAGTCTACCTGTGGCTCCAGTCCATGCAGCGATGTGGCTAGCTCTCAAATGCCCTCTGAAACACTTTAGCAAGCTGGCAAGTCCGGGGCAAATTAAGGACGGGAAATTAATACTGGCCTCGCCGATTACACTGGGATCCCATGACAAAATACAGGGCTAGACAGATGCTAGTCATCGACTTCCGAGTCAGGACGGTGAGCAACTCGGATGGGGACCTGCAGGGGGCGGTGTTCCCATGTGTCTGCTGCTCTTGTCCTGCCAGATGGAAGCAGCTCTGGGTGTGGGAGGCACTGTCTGAGGATCTTGGTGAGTTGCTGCATTGAATCTCGTAGATGGTACACACTGCTACTGCTAGGGGACGTGGTGCCAATCTACAGGGGCTGCTTTGTCCTGGGATGGTGTCGAGCTTCTTGAATGTTGTTGGGGCTGCCCCCACCCAGGGGCAAGTGGGGGGTATTCCCTCACACTCCTGACTTGTCCTTATCAATGGCGGACAGGCTCTGGGGATTCAGGAGGGGAGTTACTTGCCACAGTATTCCTAGCTTCTGACCTGCTCTCGTATTTATATAGACTGGTTCAGCTCAGTTTCTGATTAATGGTAACCCCCAGGAAGCAGGTTAAGGTCGATAGTGTGGATATGTTTAGCTGGAAAGGAGATTGGGATAGAATGATGGGA
>NC_063374.1:3943878-3971921 GCF_021869965.1 Rhincodon typus | reverse complement strand
TAGAATGATGGGATAGTGTGGATATGTTTAGCTGGAAAGGAGATTGGAATAGAATGATGGGAGGGGAACAGGGGTGAGATGAAGTGGAGGATGGGTGAAAGGACGTTCACATCGATCAGTGACACTATCATAGACCAAACCGGCTGCAAAGTCTGTATAAGAACATGAACGTAATTACAAAGGAGTGGTTTTACTGGGGACCCCTGATGTCTGGTAGAAGCTGAAAGCAGCTGGTGTGGAAATTTTACCTCCTCAGCGGGTAAACTTGTAAATTGTACAATCAGGCTGCTTTCTATGTTTCGGCTGCTTGCTAATTGGGAATTAAGTCCACATAATCTCAGTCCCTGAGCCTCAATGACGGGGCAGAGAACCTGAAAGGCGTGCAATAAATGTCTTGAAAAATCAGAGAAATGTGGAGACAGGCACTTTTCAACTACACATTAAACCAAGCGCGTCTTTATTTCAGATGAACTGCACAGCTCTGCTGGGATAATTACCCTGTCAGCCACTAAATCAAACGAGAGGGTGAGCGAAGATTCAGCATCGTAAGAAATTGGGCCTTTATTTTATTGACGTTTTTAGGAAGAGGTGGAGGGATGCCTTTTATCGAGAGTTCATTTTCTCCGGGAATGTGCAGGAATGTCATCAGCAATGCTGGCGCTACTTAAAGCATCCATCCTGCCATCTTGGCACTGCAGGGTGAAGGATGCCACTTGTTCCTGGCACCGTGTCAACTGACCACAACTTGGGAGAATTGGGAGGGGGCAAGGAGGGAGGGGATTATCTTGCCATCTGGACATTTGGTCCTGTGTCCTGGGAATGAGAGACCACAAAGACAGAAGAGGAGCTGAAGGATCCCTAACTCCTGGGCAAGACAAGATTGAACGCACCCTGTGCCAGCCAGACCATTGCCCTCTGGGATGGATAAGATGCCAACTTTCCTGTCCGTTTAGCTGCTGAGTCGTATCCACAGTGTTGCTTCCTAATAAACTGTCTGAAAACTATCTGCACATTGTCAAGAGTCTGATATACATAATTGTGAGCCATATATCTTGGATCTTAGCTTGTAATTTTTTTTCCATTCATTAACTGGATGTGGGTGTCGATGGCCAGGCAGCATTTATTGCCCATCGGGCAGTTAAGAGCCAACCACATTGCTGTGAGTCTGGAGTCACATGTAGGCCAGACCAAGTAAGGATGGCAGTTTCCTTCCCTGAAGGACATTAGTGAACCAGATGGGTTTTGCCAACTGTCAGCAATGGATTCACAGTCATCATTAGATTCTTAATTCCACATTTTTATTAAATTCATATCCCACCATCTGCCATGGAGGGATTTGAAGCTGGGTCTCTGGATTAACAGTCCAGTAATCATGCCACTAGGCCATCAACCCCTCTAGGCTTCCACCTGCATACAGTCATAGAGTTACAAGGCACGGAGACAGACCCTTCAGTCCAACTCATCCATGCTGACTAGATTTCCTAAAAAATCTAGTCTCATTTGCTAGTATATGGGCCATATCCCTCCAAGCCCTTCCTATTCATGTACCCATCCAGATGCCTTTTCAATGTTATAATTGTACCAGCCTCCACCACTTCCTCTGGCAGCTCATTCCATACACACACCACCCTCTGCGTGAAAGTATTGACCCTTAGTGCCCTGGTGCATTTGAAGCCCATGAATCCAGAATATTGCCTGGTGTTCTGGGTTACACATTACCACGACAGTAAACATCGAACAAACTGCGACAACATTTTGGAGGTTATATGCGACTACAAGAGGAGTCAGAAGCTGGGAATACTGCATTGATTCAGAAAGAAAGGAGGAGAATACACCCCCATCTACATCAACAGAGTGAAAGTTGAGAGGGTAGAGAGCGCCAAGTTCCTAGGAGTGACGATAACTGACCACCTGTTCTGGGCTTCCCACGTAGATGTGATAGTCAAGAAGGCACAGCAACGCCTCTTCTTCTGCAGGCAGCTCAGGAAATTTAGCATATCCATAAGGTCCCTCACCAACTTCTACAGATGCCCCATTGAAAGCACCGGGTGCATAACAGCCTGGTACGGCAACTGCTCTGCTCAGGACCGTAAGAAACTACAGAAGGTGGTGTGCACAGCCCAGACCATCACAGAAGTCAATGTTCCATCCATGGTAAGAGATAACAAGGTGTAGAGCTGGATGAACACAGCAGGCCAAGCAGCATCAGAGGAGCAGGAAGGCTGACGTTTCGGGCCTAGAACCTGCTGTGTTCATCCAGCTCTACACTTTGTTATCTCAGATTCGCCAGCATCTGCAGTTCCCACTATCTCTGAAACAATTTTAACCCCACTGCGAAGCCTCTTCTAAGGATGCCTACTCTGAAGAAGTTACCCTCCTCCCTCTGGAAAAACCTCAGTGGATCTCTCTCCCACTGCACCTATCTTTTCCTCTATCCATCTTCTCTCCGCCTCCCCCTCTCTCCCTATTTATTTCAGAACCCCCTTTCCCTCCCCCATTTCTGAAGAAGGGTCTAGGCCCGAAACGTCAGCCTTCCTGCTCCTCTGATGCTGCTTGGCCTGCTGTGTTCATCCAGCTCTACATCTTGTTATCTCAGATTCTCCAGCATCTGCAGTTGCTACTATCTTTGTTCCATCCATGGTCTCCATTTACATGGTTTGCCACCTCGGAAAGGCTACCAACATCATCAAAGACTCATCGCACCCGGTAATTACCTCCTACAGCCTCTTCCATCTGGCAGAAGATACAGAAGCTTGAACACACGCACCAGCAGGTTCAGGAACAGCTTCTTCCCAGCTGTTATCAGACTGATGAAAGGACTCTCTGGCCTCAAATAATAATTGATCTTGCTAACGTTGATCTTGCCTAGCGCACACCCTGTGCAATGTAACCTGTACGCCTCTGTCTACGTTTTTTACAACTTTTGATCTGTACATCTTTGCTTACTATGATCTGCTTTTAAACGAAGATTTTCACTGTACTTTGGTAAACATGACTATAAATCAATCATTCAATCGATCAATCAATCCGTGAATCACCTCCTCACTCCCCAAAGCCTGTCCACCACTGACAAGGCACAAGTCAGGAGTGTGAGGGAATACTCCCCATTTGCCCTGGATGGGGGCAGCTCCAACAACACTCAAGAAGCTCGACACCATCCAGGACAAAGCAGCCCATAGATCCATAAGCATCCACCCCCTCCAATACTCAGTCGTAGTAGTGTGTACCATCTACAGGATGCACTACAGCAACTCACCAAGGCTCCTTAGACAGCACGTTCCAAACCTACGACCACTTCCATCTAGAACGACAAGGAGAGCAGATACATGGGAACACCAGCCCCTGCAAGTTCTCCTCTGCGCCACTCCCCATCCCAACTTGGAAATATATTGCCATTCCTTCAGTATTGCTGGGTCAAAACCCTGGAAGTCCCTCCCTAACAGCACTGCGGGTGTCCCTACACCATATGGACTTCAATGGTTCATGAAGGCAGCTCATCACAACCTTCACAAGGGACAATTAGGAATGGGCAATCAATGCTGGGCCCAGCCAGTGATACCTGCATCTCATAAAAGAAATACCATAGGAATATAGGAACAGGAGTAGGCCATTCTGCCCCTTCAGCCTGTTCCGCTATTCTTTGAGATCATGGATGATTAGTGACCTAACTCCATATAGCTGCCTTTGGCCCATACTCCTTAAAAACTTTGCTTAACAAAAATTTGTCTCCCTCAGGAACAAAAACAGAAGTTGCTGGAAAAGCTCAGCAGGGTCTGGCAGCATCTGTGAAGAAAAAGTCATAGTTTATGTTTCGGGTCCGGTGACCCTTCCTCACTGGACCCGAAACATTAACTCTGATTTTTTTTCTTCACAGATGCTGCCAGACCTTGCTGAGCTTTTCCAGCAACTTCTGTTCCTGATTTACTGTGTCTGCAGTTCTTTTGGTTTTTATTTATCTTCTTAGATTTAAAATTAAAAACTGATCCAGCATCCACTGCTGTTTGTGGAAGAGATTTCTAAACATCTACAACCCTTTAGTACTTTCTAACATCTCTCCTGAACACTTTGGCCCTAATTCTGAGACTCTGCCACCTAGTTCTAGAATCAACAATCAGTGGAAATAGTTTATCTATCCAGTCTTATCCTGTTGATATCTTGAAATGAATTAGCTTTATTATCACATGTACTTAAATAAGAACTGTGAAAAATTTACAAGTTGCCACTAACAATGCCATCTTAGGTATGAGGCACCAAGGAACAGATCCTTCAGTACAAGTTCTTAGGAAAAAAAAGAGAAAAATAAAGAAATTAAAAAGTCCAGCATTACAGATCATACGAATAAATGAGAAAATAGAGAAATAATCCTTCCAATCTGGCGCCTAGCCTCCAGCCTGTTCTAGGCCTTGGCTATTCTCAATTCTAGAGGAAACAAGCCTCATTTGCACAATCTCTCCACATAACCTAATCCCTGAAGTCTAGGTATCATTCTTGTAAACCTACATTGTACTTAGTATATATTCTTCCTAAGCTGCGCTGCCCAGATCTGCTCGCGGTATTCCAACTGGGAATCTTAACAGGGTTTTGAACAATTGCAGCATAACATTTGCATCCTCGTACTCCAGATCTCTAGATATAAAGGCCGGCAGGAAAGGAACGGAGGAGAAGAAATTAAATCGGCAGCATCAACAAAGCCCAGGCAGGCTATGATGTCGAAGGCTTAGACCCCAAGTGACGGATGGCTACTTAAAAGATCAAAAGAGATCGCAACTTTCTAAGTGCCCTCCGAAACCAGCAGGCTGTGGGGAGGGCGGGTGCGGGGAGAGAGAGGGAGAGACACACAGTTGACTGTAACTCTGTATGTCAGAAGTGCTGCTTAGTGCACTATCGTCCTGGATAAATACATGTTCACTAATTACCATGACTGAGCCGGGGAGAGGCCTGATGATTAAGTCAGACTCGGTGCAGTCAGTGTCACTTCGAACACCCTGCACTCAAACCAGGTTAGTCATCATTTGCCAAAATAAAAAGCAGGGGAGGGGAGAAATATATCTTTTAAAAAAAAACCCCACATGCGTGGGTCATGTTCTGAGCAATACAATTAAGTACTTTGCATGAATAATTTATTCTGAGGCACTTGACAGCAACACTGCCCATCTGCAGCTCAAAAAGCTTTCAAAGAGCTCCTGTCTGCCTTGCTTACACACGGCATTTTGTTTTCATCTTTCTCTCCTGGGAATGTGGAAGACCATCGCCTCCCCTTGCCCGCAGATTAGCTGGTGTGCCAGATGGGACAAGGGGACAAGAGGGGGCACAGCTCTTGGCTCCGGGGAGCCAGACCAGGTGAAGAGCTGACTCACATCAGCGGGCATCAGTGTGGGTGGTACCCACTCATCCACCCAGTGGCTCAGTGATGTCGTCGCTCCACTCCAAGCGCCCCGGCGAATTCCCTTTGGGGGTACGGGGTGGGGGGGTCAGACGGAAAGCCAATGTTTCAGACTGGTCATTGTAAGCAGGTTTCAGCGATGGCGGCTGCAAAATCAGTGTAGGTTGTTGTGGGAAGGGAACCTGCCATCCTTAAGCAGCCTGGCTCCCACCACGGGGAACTGGCTGACTTGGCCAAATTGCAGACTCTGGTTTGACCAGACTGTGGAGCCTTGCGCGCGGTCACCCCTTTGACGTGGAGAGGGTTACAGGATTAATAACATGGTTAGGAATGTCTGGACGGAGTGGGTACGGCTGTATCTTCTGGGCTTCAGAAGAAGAGTCAGAGGTGACTTGCATAGCAAATAGGAGCAGGCCATTCGACCTGGTGAGCCTGCTCCACCATCCAATAGGATCATGGATGAACATCCAATTCAATCCCTGTTCCAAATATCTCCCCTTATCCTTTGATTCCTTTAACCTTAAGAACTATATCTTACAATACATTTTACCCAAATTAAACTCCATCTGCAACTCCTCAACCCATTGATCCAATTGATCTTTTTGTAATCTTAAATGACCTTCTTCAATTTCTCTTGAAAGCACTAAACGTTTTGCCTTCAACCGCTTTCTGTAGCAGAGAATCCCAGAGGCTCCCCACTCTCTGGGTGAAGACATTTCTCCCCATCTCAGTCCGAAATGGTCCACCCCGTAATCCTTAGGCTGTGACCCCCATGGTTCTGGACTCCCTGGGTCATAGGGAACATCCTTCCTGCGTTGACCCTGTCTAGTCCTGTTGGAATTTTATAGGTTTCTATGAGACCCCCCCCTCATTCTTCTAAACCCCCAGTGAATATAATCCTAACTAATCCAGTCTCTCTCCATACGTCAGTCCTGCCATCCCAGGAATCCGTCTGGTAAACCTTCGCTGCACTCCCTCCATCGCCAGAACATCCTTCCTCAGATAACAAGACCCAAACTGCACACAGTACTCCAGCTGTGGTCTCACCCAGGCCACTGCAGCAAGACAACTGTACTTAATGAAATGCAGAAGATCCTGTGGGGATTTGAACGGGTGGCTGTGGGGAGGATGTTTGGTCTTGTGGGAAGAATCTAGAACTAAGGGGCCACCGTTTAAAAATAAGGGATTTGCTATTTAAAACAGAGTTGAGGAAGTATTGTTTTCTCTCAGAGAGTTGGAATTCCCTTCCTAATAAGGACAGTGGACGTAGAGTCTTTGAACATTTGGAAGGCAGAGGTGGATAGATTCTTGATGACTGATGGGGACAAAAGACTATCAGGAGAATGGAGTTGAGGTTAAAATCAGATGAGCCACGACCGTATTGAATGGTAGACCAGGCTTGAAGGGCTGAAAGGCCTACTCCCGTTGCTTTCTTCATCTGATTGACAAGCTCCAACAGTCTCCTCTTGAAAAATAAAAGGGCTTGATGGACTGGGTACAGAGTCAATAATTCCTCTTGCGAGAAAGAACATAACTAACGGCCATCAATAAAAGATTAAAAGATAGACACGAATAAATCCAGTTGGGAGCTCGTAACAAACTCCTCTAACTAAGACAGCGGCGAGAATATTTCAGCACTCGTTCACGCAGGGTGGGCATGTCTGTCAGCATTTGTTGCCCACCCTGCAAATGGCCCTGGGCATGGGTGGGAGACAGCTGCCCGCTTTTGACACATAAGGGCACCCAAAGTGCCAGGACTTTGATCACACAACCCTGAGAGAGCTGAAGATATAATTCCCAGTCGGGATGGTGAGTGGCTCAGACTCAGAGGGGTCTCGCAGGGGGTGGTGTTCCCAAATACCTACCACCCTTGCCCATTTAGACGGCTATGGTTTGCGAGTGGGTGCCATCAAACACACACCGCCCCATGGGTCCGGATTCAGACCGGGTAAGATTCCCTACCCTGAAGGGCATCAGTGAACCCGGTGCGTTTTGTAAAAGCGATGTTTGATTTATTATAGAGCAGACGGGGAGAAGCTGCTCCCACCAGTAAAAGGAACGAGAGGGCCTTAGATTTAAAGTGACATGCAAATGAAGCAAGGATGATGTTGAAAAAAAAAGCAAGGTCTGGAATGCACTGCCTGGAAATGTGGTGGAGGCAGGTTCAACTGAAGCAGTTAAGACAGAAGGGGGTTATTTGGATGGAAATGGTGTGGGGTGAAGGCAGGAGATTGGAATTAGGAAATAGAACAGGTGAAGAGGGCTCTTCTGGAACAGTGTCCCTATCTCTGAGCCAGGAGGCCTGGGTTCAAGGTCCACCTGATCCAGGGAGGTGTATAATCACCTTCTTGAACCAGCTCAATTCGGAAAATAGATCGAAGCAGTGCAGGCACGATGGGCTGAACTGCCTTGGCCTACGGCCGTCAACAAGTCATGTTCGCTAGTTTTAGTATCTATTTTATATTTAATCACTTTATCAGAATTCAAATTCTGCTGGGCGCCCTGATTAGATTCGGACCCGTGTTCCCAGAGCATCAACCCAGGTCTCGGGATCATTAGTCCAGCTGGTGTTAATGCTGTGCCACCGTCTCTCGGTCTCTCTCTGCTCCAGGTGCCACCTTCAATGTCGCGAAGCTGCTGTCTCTACAAACTCCGCCACCGAGAGTGCGGGGCACCCGCCTGCCCAAGGATGACTGGCGCTCTACCTCCTTGGCAGTGCAGCCAAAGCACCAACTGGATTGGTGAGAACCAGCGTGGCGCTGGAGAAACAGCATGGCTGGGCATTCCCTCTACGCTTTGCCCCTCCTTTTACCCTCCCCATCTCTTCCCCCAATGCTAGGGGCTACGATTCTGCCACCTCCTGTTGCCGGTCCTCCCAGAAACCTGGGCAACCAGTGGCAGAAGCCAAAAACCATGCACTGTTTCCCAGCCTCTTGGCAGAAGAGCAGCCTTTGATTGGTACCTCAGCATCTGGGCATAAACCACCCCATTACCAGGCATCCATGTGCCCCCCTCAGGCAGCCATAACATATCCCTTGGCCATTATTTCTGAAGGAGAGTGGGAAGTGTACTCTGCTTGTATCTAATATTTACCCTCTTAGGAAAGGATACTGTATGCATCTAAACATGAGGTCATTTGGGAGGAGAGGACTCAAGTATTGAAGCTCTGCATTTTGCATTCGTCAGGACACAACTGTGAAGTGCCTCGTTTTGGAAAGGCAAATCAGAGCAGGATTTATACTCTGAATGGTAAGGTCCTGGGGAGTGTTGCTGAACAAAGAGACCTTGGAGTGCAGGTTCACAGTCCCTTGAAAGTGGAGACCCAGGTAGACAGGATAGTGAAGAAAACATTTGGTACGCTTGCCTTTATTGGTCAGTGCATTGAGTATAGGAGTTGGGAGGTCATGTTGCGGCTGTACAGGACATTGGTTAGGCCAAGTTTAGAATACTACGTTCAATTCTGGTCTTCCCATTATAGGAAGGATGTTATGAAACTTGAAAGGGTGCAGAAAATATTTACAAGGATGTTGCCAGGGTTGGAGGGTTTGAACTATAAAGAGAGGCTGAATAGGCTGGGGCTATTTTCCCTGGAGCGTCGGAGGCTGAGGGGTGACCTTATGGAGGTTTATAAAATCATGAGGAGCATGGACAGGGTGAATAGCCAAGGTCTTTTCCCCAGGGTAGGGGAGTCCAGAACTAGAAAGGCATAGGTTTAAGGTGAGAGGGGAAAGATTTAAAAGGGACCTGAGGGGCAACTTTTTCACGCAGAGGGTGGTGCGTGTATGGAATGAGCTGCCAGAGGAAGTGGTGGAGGCTGGTATTAATACAGCATTTAAAAAGCATCCAGATGGGTACATGAATAGGAAGGGTTTAGAGGGATATGGACCAAATACTGGCAAATGGGACGAGATTAATTTAGGATATCTGGTCGGCATGGACAGGTTGAACTGAAGGGTCTGTTTCCGTGCTGTATATCTCTATGACCGTGTGACTCCATGACACGACCCAAGAATGCCAAATTTCCAAAGAGAACAACTTGAGAAGAGAGTGCTGACTGGTTGGCAGGGCAGCCTGATGGGTAGGAGTGCTGCCATAACGAACGCACCAGGAAACAGAGACAACAAGGTGCAGAGCTGGATGAACACAGCAGGCCAAGCAGCATCATAGGAGCAGAAAGGCTGACGTTTCGGGCCTAGACCCTTCATCAGAAATGGTGGGGGGGAAGGGGGTTCTGAAATAAATAGGGAGAGAGGGGGAGGCAGATAGAAGATGGATAGAGGAGAAGATAGGTGGAGAGGAAACAGACAGGTCGAAGAGGCGGGGATGGAGCCAGTAAAGGTGAGTGTAGGTGGGGAGTTAGGGAGGGGATAGGTCAGTCCAGGGAGGACGGACAGGTCAAGGGGGCGGGATGAGGTTAGTCGGTAGGAGATGGGGGTGCGGCCTGAGGTGGGAGGAGGGGATAGGCAGGAGGAAGAACAGGTTAGGGAGGCGGGGACGAGCAGTTGGCTGTCAAAGCAGCTGTCTACACTCCCAGTCACGGATGACTCTGATTGGTTGAGGCATTGGGCTGGGCAATGCGTCGGGGAATGGATGTCACCTGAGCGTTTCTGTCGGGCAACCTGCAACGTTCTTTCTTGGCTTCTCGCATGGCGTCCATGCTGATTGGTCAAACCAGGTGTTCACACATTTCCTTGGCACAATCGCAACCGTTTAGCAAACGCCGTCCAGTCGCCAGACCACATCTCGCAACGTTCTCTGTTTTGTCTGGTGGCGGGTGTAGGGGAGGGGAATGGGGGGGGTTCATCGGCGGCAGGACTCCTGCCGCGCGGAAATCGCCGGGTGCATTTCTAGCGTCACTAGGCTGCGAGGCATGCACCGCTGTCTGTACAGCATCCGGGGTGTTTCGGGGACACAGAGAACGTGGTGCAAAGGCAAATTCTATTCTCTCTTTACCGTCATTTCTCTCTCGTCGCCAACCTCGTAAACCGGCAATTAAAACCGTCCAGGCTTCGTGTAGGCCTCCAAATCCGGCGCTGCCCTGACCGCAACGCTGTGATCGATTGAAATCGCCTCAGAAATAGCCGGATTGGAGGTCGTACAGTAACCACTGCTCTGCCACACACTTAAATGGCTAATCTCCCAGTGAGACGGGACGAGCAGGAATGCAAGAGCTGCAATTATTCGCAGGCAACTGTGTGTTCATTGACTGCTTACGCTGTGCGCACGCTGTGATAATTTGCTGGTTATGGTCGGTATAACTTGACAAGATACCAGTATTTGGCTAATCCGCTGGCCACGCATCATCATTCAGACATTCCACTGGGAAGGCAAT
Source organism: Rhincodon typus (assembly GCF_021869965.1). Taxonomy (NCBI): domain Eukaryota; kingdom Metazoa; phylum Chordata; class Chondrichthyes; order Orectolobiformes; family Rhincodontidae; genus Rhincodon; species Rhincodon typus. The sequence continues at coordinate 3,961,206 of NC_063374.1, read as the reverse complement.
GCCCTCTCTCTCTCTGCGGAAACCATCCACGGCAAATACCTCACAAGTGGGCTGAGGCACTGCGGGGAGGGGGGGTCTCGCCAGCCTGCAGGGGGCAGTGGTGGGGCATGGGGAGCACACCCAGGGTCATCTCCCTGGAAACGAGGCCCTTGGGTCAGTGTTGAGTCACACAGCACATAAACAGACCCTTCGGTCCAACCAGTCCATTCCAACCATAATCCCAAACTAAACTAGTCCCACCCGCCTGCATTTGGTCCATATCCCTCCAAACCTTTCTTATTCATGAATTTATCGAAATGTGTTTTAAACGTTGTAACTGTACCCACATCCAACACCTCCTCTGGAAGTTCATTCCACATGCAAACTACTCTCTGTATAAAAAAAATGCCCCTCATGTCTTTTTTAAACCTTTCTCCTCTCACCTTAAAAATATGCCCCCTAGTCTTGAAATTCCCCACCCTAGGGAAAAGACACCTGCCATTCACTTTATCTATACCCTTCATGATTTTATAAACCTCTACAAGGTCACCTCTCAACCTCCTACGCTCCAGTGAAAAAAGGTCCCAGCCTTTCCAGCCTTTCTTTATAACTCAAATCCTCCATTCTTGGCAACATCCTGGCAAATGTTTTCTGAACCCGCTCCAGTTCAGTAATATCCTTCCTACAATGGGGCGACCAGAACTGGACACAGTGCTCCAGAAGAGGCCTCACCAACATCCAGCACAACCTTAAGATGATGTCCCAACTCCTACACTCAAAGGTTTGAAAAATAGAGGCAAGCGTGTTAAACATCGTCTTAACCACCCTGTCTACGTGTGGCACAAACTTCAAAGAATTATGTATCTGAACCCCTAGGTCTCTCTCTCTGTTCTGCAACACTACCAGGACCCTACCATTTATTGTATAAGTCCCATCCATGTTAGTTTTACCAAAACAAGAGGTCCAAGTCTGTCAGAGGCTAGTGCCTCTTGTAGGCAGCAATCCTGAGATAAGGCTGTGTTGGCTGTTGGTAGGGAGGCAGCACCCAACCCCCACTGCCTTCCCAATATCTCCGTTCCTCCACCTCCCCACGCCTCACCGCACATCCCCAGCCCTCCCACTCTCAAGTCCTAAAATTGGCTAGCTGAGGTGGGGCCGATCGGCCATCTTGAACCACTGCAGTCCACGTGGTGTAGGTTAGACCCACAATAGGTTGGGGAGGGGATTCCAGGATTTTAACGCAGCGAATGGTCAGCAGATACATTTCCGAGTCAGGATGGTGAGTGGCTCGGAGGGGAACTTGCAGGGGGTGGTGTTCCCATGTATCTGCTGCCCCTTGTCCTTCTAGATGGAAGTGGGTCGTGGGTTTGGAAGGTGCCGTCTAAGGGGCCTCGGTGAGTTGCTGCAGTGTATCTTGTAGATGGTACACACTGCTGCGACTGAGCGTCGGTGGGTGGAGGGAGTGGGATGTTCGTGGATGTGGTGCCAATCAAGTGGGGGCTGCTTTGTCCTGGATGGTATTGAACTTCTTGAGTGTTGTTGGAGCTGACCCCATCCAGAGGCAAGTGGGGGGTATTCCCTCACACTCCTAAAAAAAAATCCTTCTAATAACTGATGTCCTTAAATACCAAACACTTTTATTGAAGCATTGCTGGCTTAAGGGCATAGAGGGGGAAAATGAAAGAGAGCTCGAGACTAATACCTGGCTCCGTGCATTGCTGAGGATCTGCCAATGTTGCATGAACTGCAATCTCAGCATTTTTTATTGGAAAGGAATTTGTACAACACTTTCCCTTAAAGCAGTCTGCAAACAGGACAAACAGACTCATTGGCTCAGGGGTGTCACTCGGGAGAGACAACACTGTGAAAGATATCTGCGATCCTATCAGGCAGCTCTCAAAGTGATGCCTTGGAAGGTGTGTGAAGGCTTCATTCCTCCTGCTGCGTCCTTACCAGGAATAAGCCAGCTGCAAGATGAACAAGAAAGATCCCACGGCTCACGGTTTGGCTCTGGGGAGTGAGTGAAAGCAGTGTTGTTGGCTCAGGAAATCTATCTCCTTTCCACGCTGTGGAGTGTTTTGAACTCTCTCCACCTGAGCATGGTGAGGGAGAGTTGGGAGCGGTGGTAGGGAGGGTGGTTACAAAGATCATAAGATGGAGGATCAAGAGTTGGCCATTCAGCCCATCGAGTCTGCTCTGCCGTTCAGTGAGAACATGGCTGATCTCATCATCCTCAACTCCACTTTCCTACCTTTACCTCTCGATTTCCCTTAGAGTCACAGAGTCACACAGCACGGAAACAGACCCTTCGGTCTAACCTGTCCATGCTGACCATAATCCCAAACTAAACTAGCCTCACCTTCTGGCACTTGGCTCATATCCCTTACATATTCATCTACTTATGTACTTAAAATGTGTTTTAAACATTGTAACAATACCCGCATCCACTACTTCCTCGGGAAGTGCATTCCACACATGAACCACTCTCTGTGTAAAAAAGTTGCCCCTCGTGTCTTTATTAAATCTTTCTCCTCTCACTTTAAAAATACACACCCTAGTCTCGAAATCCCCCACCCTAGGGAAAAGACACTTGCCACTCACCTTAACTATACCCCTCACGATTTAAAAAACTCTATAAGTTCATCCCTTAACCTCCTACGCTCCAGCGAAAAATGTCCCAGCCTGTCCCTATGACTTAAACCCTCCATTCCTGGCAACATTCCTGGTAAATCTCTTCTGAACCCTCTCCAGCTTGATAATATCCTTCCTATGACTGGGCGACCAAAACTGGACACAATATTCCACATGTCCTGTATAACCTCAACTTGACATCCCAACTCCTACACTCAAAGGTCTGAGCAATGAAGGCAAGCGTGCTACACACCTTTTTAATCACCCTGTCTACATTTCATGCAAACTTCAAAGAATTATGTACCTGAACCCCTAGGTTTCTCTGTTCTACAACTCTACCCAAGGTCCTACTTTTAATTGTATAAATCCTGCCCTTACTGATTAAAAATTTGTCAATCTCAGGCCCAGCCTTGGCAACCTTCTGTGGTAAAGAATTCCACAGATTCCCTACTGTCTGAGAGAAGAAATTCCTCCTCATCTCTGCTTTAAATGGGTGACTACTTTGTCTGAGACTATGCCCCCCTGTAGTCCTAGATCTCCCACAAGGGCAAACAACCTCTCCACATCTACCCTGTCAAGTCCCCTAAGAATCTTATATGTTTCGATCCGCTTGCCTCTCATTCTTCTAAACTCCAATGGGTACAGGCCCAACCTATGGTGGCTCAGTGGTTAGCACTGCTGCCTCACAGCACCAGGGACCCGGGTTTGATTCCACCCTCAGGCGACTGTCTGTGTGGAGTTTGCACATTCTCCCCGTTTCTGCGTGCGTTTCCTCCGGGTGCTCCAGTTTCCTCCCACAGTCCAAAGATGTGCAGGTTAGGGTGGATTGGCCATGCTGAATTGTCCCATAGTGCCCAGGGGCGTGCAGGTTAGGGTGGATTGGCCATGCTAAATTGTCCCATAGTGCCCGGGGCATGCAGGTTAGGGTGGATTGGCCATGCTGAATTGTCCCATAGTGCCCAGGGATGTGCAGGTTAGGGTGGATTGGCCATGCTAAATTGTCCCATAGTGCCCAGGGGCGTGCAGGTTAGGGTGGATTGGCCGTGCTAAATTGTCCCATAGTGCCCAGGGATGTGCAGGTTAGGGTGGACTGGCCGTGCTAAATTGTCCCATAGTGCCCAGGGATGTGCAGGTTAGGGTGGATTGGCTATGCTAAACTGTCCCATAGTGTCCAGGGATGTGCAGGTTAGGGTGGATTGGCCATACTAAATTACCCCATAGTGTCCAGGGAATGTGAAGGTTAGGGTGGATTGGCCGTGCTAAATTGTCCCATAGTGTCCAGGGATGTGTAGTCTTGGTGGATTATCCTCGGGAAATGCAGGGTCGGTGTGCACTCGATGGGCCGAATGGCCTGCTTCCATACTGTAAGGATTCGATGATATGCAGGTCGGATGGATCAGAGGAGTTACAGGGATAGGGTGGTGGGATTGCTCTGGGTGAGATGTCCTTTGGAGGCTTGGTGCAGACTCAACGGGCCCAATGCCCTGTAGAGATTCTATGGGAAGCGCAGAATAGGCCGCAGGGGATGGGAAGAGTCGAATCCAGCTAGAACCAGAAGCCTGAGCGAGAATTCCAGCAGCCGGAACTGGGATGATGCAGCCTTTCCCAAAGGAGAAAAATGCCCTTGTCCATGGCTGGCACTCATAGAAGGGGCAGGGGCTGGGCAGCGAGGATGGGGGAGCGTGTGCAGTGGGAGCTCTTATCCAAATGCAGCATGTCAATGGCGGAGGAGGAGGAGGGGGTGAACGTCCCCCTATACAAGGCAATAGTGTGAGGGTGGGGCATATGATCAAGACCCATTGGCAATGTAGAGATAACACAGTGTGGAGCTGGAGGAACGCAGCAGGCCAGGCAGCATCAGAGGAGCTGATGTTTTGAGTTGGGACCCTTCTTCTGAAGAAGGGTCCCGACCCGAAACATCAACATTTCCTGCTCCTCTGATGCTGCCTGGCCTGCTGTGTTCCTCCAGCTCCACACTGTGTTGTCTCTGACTACAGCATCTGCAGTTCTTGCTATCTCCATTGGCAATGTATCTCTCTCCTGCCTTCCCAGCTCCTGCTCAACCTCACAGGCTCCTCTGTATCGACTTGAACAGTTTAAAGCACCAAATCGTGATTCAAGTCCAGAGAGCTGGCGCTCATTAGAATGCGCAGAGACGGAGTCATATTAATCTCCAATTTAAATACTTCCCGCTGTCACACCAGTGTATTTGTCCTCAGCAGCTTATTCAGGATAAACCCACTTCAGTGCATCAGCAGCCTGTGCTTTCCCCCAGTCAATCAACATTGCTGCTCCATTTCCTGCTTCCCCCACCCCCCATCTCTTAATTTTGCAACTAATTATATCATGATTAATCATCTCTGCTTTTCCTTCCTCACTTCCTGTAGTTCGCCTCCTTTGCTTGGATGAAGGCCAGCACTCATTTTAACCCGAATCTATCCCACCATTGGCCGACTGGCAATGTTCTTGTTGCTAAGGATGTGGAAGAAGATCTTTTTCTTTAATGGCTTGCTTGGGGACGAAAATATGCTCTTGGGGCGTGAGGGAATCCCTGACCAAGAACAGGTCAGAGAGGGTAGGGAATTCCTGAGGAAGTAAGTCACCTCTTTTCAACATAAATTCTTTTGTCAGGATGTTTCGTTTGAAGAGCCAGTGCAGGCTCGATGGGCCGAACAGCCTTCTTCAGCAACGCCCATCCCTAACTGCCCCTCGAATTGAGCAGCTCACTCGGCCATTTCAGAGGGTAACCCCATTGCTGTGGGTCTGGAGTCACATACAGGCCAGATCAGGGGAATGGATGGCAGACTTTCCTCTCCCTGAAGTACATTAGTGAATCATCACGGTTTGTACAGCCAATCATCGGCGGTTACACAGTATCCGTTGATGATTGTCGTCATGGTCATCGTCACTGAGACTGGTGCCCCATCCAAGACCACATGCAGTGAATTAGAATTCCATCAGATGCTGTCATGGGACTTGAACCCACAACCTGGGAGCACTAAGTCACCTCTAGTCCACTAATATTAGCACTAAACCACCATTGCTCCTGTGAGGAGGGATATCCCCACTTGCCCCTGGATGGGGACGGCTCCAACAACACTCAAGAAGCTCAACACCATCCAGGACAAAGCAGCCTCCGCTTGATTGGCACCACATCCACGAACATCCCACTCCCTCCCCCATCGACGCTCAGTCGCAGCAGTGTGTACCATCTACAAGATGCCCTGCAGCAACTCAGCGAGGCTCCTTAGACAGCACGTTCCAAACCCACCACCACTTCCATCCAGAAGGACAAGGGCAGCAGATACATGGGAACACCACCCCCTGCAAGTTTCCTGACTTGGAAATGTATCGCATTGTTTCACTGTTGCTGGGTCAAAATCCTGGAATTCTCTCCCTAAGGGCATTGTGGGTCAAACCACAGCAGGAGGGCTGCAGCAGTTCCAGAAGGCGGCTCACCACCACCTTCTCAAGGGGGCAACTAGGGACAGGCAATAAATGCTGGGCCCAGCCAGCGACACCGCATTCCACAAATGAATAAGAAGAAGTTAATTTCAAGCTACACTGGGAGAGGCAATGGCCTGATGCGAACGTCACCAGACTGGCCACATACCACAGGTAATATCCAGGGTTCAAACCCCACCATAGCAATTCATTCCAAATCTAATGACTGTGAAACCACTGCCAATACAAAAACACATCTGATTCTCAAGCCCCCTTTAGGGAATGATACGCAATCATACAGATTTGCAGAAGTAAAATAATGCTTGTCAAATCAATTATGGATTTTTGAGAACCATGCAGTACAATGTGGATCAATGTGAGGATTTCCACTTTGGGAGCAAACACAGGAAGGCAGATTATTATCTGAACAGCAACAGACTGGGGAAATGGGGCAGGGTGCAACGAGACTTGGGGGTCCTTGTACACCAGTCGCTGAAAGTAGGGGCAACAGGCTTTGAAGAAGACAAATGGTACGTTGGCCTTTTCATAGCAAGAGGATTGAAACACAGGAGCAGGGACGTCTTGCTGCAGTTGTACAGGGGCCTTGGTCAGATGTCCCTGGAGTACTGTGTGCAGTTTGGGGTCACCTTATCTGAGGAAGGATGTTCTGGTGATGGAGGGAGTGCAGCGAAGGTGGATTCCTGGGATGGCAGGACTGACGTATGGAGAGAGACTGGATTGGTTAGGACTATATTCACTGGAGTTGAGAAGAATGAGGGGGGAGATCTCATAGAAATCTATAAAATTCTAATAGGACCAGACAGGGTCAATGCAGGAAGGATGTTCCTGAATATCGGGGGAGTCACAGTCTAAGGATTACGGGGTGGGCCATTTCGGACTGAGACGGGGAGAAATGTCTTCACCCAGAGAGTGGGAGCCTGTGGGATTCTCTGACACAGAAAGCGGCTGAGGCCAAAACATTGAATGTTTTCAAGAAAGAGTTGGACATAATTCTAGCTAAAGGGATCAAAGAGTATGGGGAAGACAGCAGGAAGAGGGGACTGAGTTGGATGATCAGCCATGATCCTATTGAATGGTGAAGCATCCCTTGAAGGGTCGAAGGGCCTACTCTTGTCCCTATTTACTGTGCTTCTACGAAACTGCATCCCTTATAGGTCTGGACCGACATGTGACTCCAGAGCCACAGCAATGTGCTTGACTCTTAACTGCCCCTCTAGATGCACCACAGAAAGCATCCTCTCTGGATGGATCACAGTGTGGTTTGGCAACTGCTCTTCCCAAGACCACAGGAAACTACAGAGAGTTGTGAACACGGCCCGGTCCATCACACAAACCAACCTTCCATCCATCGACTCCATCTACACTTCCTACTGCCCCGAGAAAGCAACCAACATAATCAAAGACCCCTCCCGCCCCAGTTATACTCTCTTCCAACCTCTTCATTGGGCAGAAGATATAAAAGTTTGTATATGCGTATGAACTGGTTCAAGAACAGCTTCTTCCCCGCTGTTATTAGACTTCTGAATGGACCTCTCAAATTTTAAATCTAATATTGATCTTGCTCTTTCTCTGCAGCAGTAACATTGTATTCCTCGCTCTGTTTTATTACCCGAATGCACTTTGTATGGTATGGTTGGCCAGTACCGCACGCAAAACAAAACTTTTCACTGTTCCTAGGTACATGTGACAAGAATAAATCAAATCAAATGTACCGAAACGACCCAGTCACTCAGCTGCAGCTAGGGGCACCTAGGGAATGGGTAATAAATGCTGGCCCAGCAAGTGGCACCCAAATCTCAAATGTGGGTTAAAAACTGCGAGCATTTCTGTCTCAAGTGTACGTACCTCAACGTAAAAGCAGCAAGGTTTGGGCCCTCGTTGTTTCTGGAATTAGAAACTGTCAGATGATATTGAGACAGGTTGCTCGTTCAAACACTCAGGCTCAAGAATCGTCTGAAGTCTAAGGAGATCATTAAGCTTTTCACTCAATGGAGATTAGTTGGGGTGGCACGGTGGCTCAGTGGTTAGCACTGCTGCCTCACAGCGCCAGGGACCGAGTTCGATTGCACCCTTGGCGACAGTCTGTGTGGAGTTTGCACATTCTCCCTGTGTCTGCATGGGTTTCCTCTGGGTGCCCCAGTTTCCTCCCACAGTCCAAAGATGTGCAGGCTAGGTGGATTGGCCGTGCGAAATTACCTGTAGTGTTCGGGGACGTGTAGATTAAGTGGGTTATAGCGGGATGGGTCTGGGTGGGATGCTCTGAGGGTCAGTGTGGACTTGTTGGGCTGAAGGGCCTGTTTTCCATGCTGTAGGGATTCTATGATTCTTAGTTGGAACAGTAGAAGTGAGGTGATTGGAACAGATAAGATCCTGAGGGGTCTTGACTGGGTGGAGGTAGAGAGGATGTGTGCAAGAAGCTAGCTATTAGAGATTCGTGTTTTAAAACCGACATGAGGTAGAATTTGGGTTTCTTCACTCAGAGCTTCTTCATGAAAAGTGGGAGCAGAGTCCTGGAATATTTTTAAGGTAGTAGCAGGTAGATTCTTGTTAAAGAAAAGGGGACGGGGGAGAGTGAAAGGTTATTGGAGTGTGGGTTTGAGGCTGTAATCAGATCAGCTACGAGTGAATGGTGCAGCAGGCTTGAGGGGTTGACAGGCCTAATCTTGCTTCATACATTTACGTGGCCCACGAGAATCAAAGAAGAATATGTTGGGGAAACTCGGCCAAAGCAGGTTAGTTTAACAACATTGCCTTTCGGGGATCTGTGGGTTTAAATTTGCAACAATACCATGTTGGCTCAAAATTATGGGTTTTGTTTTGGTTGGGGAAGTAGAGTGAAGCAGAAATGTGAAGTGTTAGTACCTGGAACCAAGCCGGGGGCGGGAGTTATGATTTTGTTTTACAATTGTCATAGAATCACGGAATCATACAGTACAGAACAGGCCCTTTGACCATCGAATCTGTGCTGCCAAACGTACTTGCAATAGTCCCACTTGCTCGCACTAGGCCCAAAGCCTTGAATGTTATGACACTTCAAATGCTCACCCAAATACTTTACTTAAAGGTTGTGAGGTCATTTCAACCACCCTCCCAGGTAGCGCATTCCAGACCCTCACCACCCGCTGGGTGAAAAACATTTTCCTCAAATCCCCTCTGAACCTCCTGCCTTTCACTTTAAAATGATATCCCCTTACTATTGACCCTTCAGCTAAGGGGAACAGCTGCTTTTTGTCAGTGCGCCATCATAATCTTCTCCATCTCCATCATGTACCTCCCCTCAACCTTCTCTGCTCCAGAGAAAACAATCTGAACTTATTCAGCCTCTCTTCATCTCTGTGCGGCTCCATCCCAGGCAACATCCTGGTGAATCTCCTCTGTAACCCCCTCCAGTGCAAATACATCCTTCTTATATTGTGGCGAGCAGAAATGCACATAGTACTCTATCTGTGGCCTAACCAAAGTCCTGTACAGCTCCAACATAACCTCCCTAGTTTTATAATATACGCCAGGACTGATAAAGACAAGTGTCCCATATGCCTCCTTACCTACCCAATTGCCCTATCTGGCTGAAATCAGGGATCTATCTATAAGTTACAAGTTACGGCTGGATAGCCTGGGACTTTTTTCATTGGAGCATAAGAGGTTGAGGGGTGACCTTATAAATGTTTATAAAATCATGAGGGGTGTAGATAAGGTGAATGGCAGGTGTCTTTTCCCGAGGGTGGGGGTTTTCAAGGTGTTGGGGGAATATTTTTAAGGTGAGGAGAAAGATTTAAAAAGGACATGAGGTGCAATTTTTTTTTACACAGAGAGTGGTTCGTGTGTGGAATGAACTTCCAGAGGAAGTGATGGATGCACGTACAGTTACGATGTTTAAAAGACATTTGGGTAAGTACATGAATAGGAAATGCTCAGAGGGATGTGGGCCAAGCGCAGGTAGGTGGGACTAGTTTAGTTTGGGATTATAGTCAGCGTGGACTGGTTGGACCGAAGGGTCTGTTTCCGTGCTGAATGACTCTATGACTCTACAAGCACCCCAAGCTTCCTCTAAGCTTCCTAGTGTCCTGCCATTCTTTGAGTACTCCCTTGTTTCGTTCCTTCTTTCAAAGTGTATCATCTTGTATTTATCAGGGTCAAATTCCATCTATCCATCTAACTGATCCATTTGTATCCTCCTGTAATGTAACACTCACTGCCCTCACTGCCAATCAACCAGCCAATCTTTGCGTCATCCATCGTCGTCCCCTACATTCTCATGGCCGTCAGAATATTGCACTGGACAGTAAACTTTCCCCAGAGCTCATGAATGATTTAGACTGGGAAGACTGGGAAATAGATGACTGGCTGTAAAATTGAATGAGGAAGCGATCAGGGACGAACATAGAGAGGAACAAGAATTAAGCTACCAAGCAGGAAATCAAAAGGAAATAACTGCCTTTAGTTCAATTGGAATGAATGAACGAGAAGGCACCATTACAATATCAATTATACATTCCAGTCAGAGACAGGAAAGTGTCACTTTGACAAGCAAATTGATGGCTTTCTCTTGGAGATGTCTATCTGAACATTTTAAGACAAACTGTATTTGAGCATTCTTTTGAATAGATTTAAGGTGAAGTGACAGGAATGTGATTGGACTGGAGAGGGTACAGGAGGAGATTTACGAGGATGTTGCCTGGCAGTGATGAAGAGAGATTGGACAGACCAAGGTTTCACAGAATCATAGAATCCCTTCAGTTTGGAAACAGGCCCTTCAGCCCAACAAGTCCACACCGAACCTCAGAGCATCCCACCCAGACCCATCCCCCTATAACCCACCTAATCTACACCTCCCTGAACACTACGGGCAATTTAGCATGGCCAATCCACCTAACCTGCACATCTTTGGACTGTGGGAGGAAACTAGAGCACCTGGAGGAAACCCACGCAGACACAGGGAGAATGTGCAAACTCCACACAGACAGTCGTCTGAGGGTGGAATCAAACCCTGGTCCCTGGCGCTGTGAGGCAGCAGTGCTAACCACTGTGCCACCGTGCCGCCCGTAGAGCAGAGGAGATTGAGAGGGGACATAATTGAGATGTATAATATAAATAGGGACATAGAGAGGAAGAAACTTTTCCTCTGGATGGAGGGATCAGTGACCAGGGGTATAGGTTTAAGGCAGGAGGTTTAGAGGAGTTGTGAGGAATTTTTTTTTCACCCAGAAAGTGGTGGGGAATCTGGAACTCACTGTCTGTTAGGGTGAGAGAGGCAGAAACACCCTCATCACCTTTATTTAGATGTGCACTTGCAATGCCATGGGCTATGGACCAAGAGTTGGAGAATGGGATTAGAACAGGGAGATGGCTGCTTTGGACTGGCGCAGACTCGATGAGCCAAAGGGCCTGTTTTTCTCTGCCGTATGACTGTGATCAGAGTCTCAAATATTGGGACTGCACTGGGAGGCTGGAATGACAAAGATTGCAAAGTGGAGACAGATCTTGCCCAACCAATAACCCCTTGAATTTTTTCTTCTCTCCAGGGCTTCGTGCGCAGCAGTGACTTCTGAAACCGGGAATCAATCCACGTGCGGATGTTGGAGAAGTTATGCGAGTGAAAGCGAAGCTGAGGCTATTAACTGCTTAGAAACCCCCTTCCACATCACCAACGGCCTTTAGGCAAGGCTTGTCCTTACCCAGTCCGGGCCTACACATGTGCTCCCAGAGCCCACACCCACGGGACTGATTCCTAACTCTGCCCCCGACTCCCCGAAGATGGCCCAAGCTGGACACTCGGGTCAAGGGGCAATTAAGGATGGGCAACAAACGTCGGGTCTCACCCGTGAAAAAGGTAAACGAAGGAAAAAATCATTAATAACGGGAGATACTTTTCTATCCACTGATATTAATGTCCAAAAAAACGTCAGCACTGTTAAAAAAAATTACAGAATGAGAAAATCTTCCAATTTGTAGGGGAAAAAACATTTTTTTTTAGATCAAGCGATTTTAATGGGACAAATCCCCAAGGATCAGTTCTGCCAAAAAAAACTCTTGCTTTATTTTATGAAGGGGAGTGATACCTTTCGGACTGAGATGGCAGAAGCGAAGGGAATTGCTTAATTGGTGCATTTCCAAGTTCTTCCTCTGGAACTTTTCATTTTTAATTGTGCTTTGAAACTTCTGCGGAGAGACTGTGAAGTGATGGTAATACCGCCACACAGGCAAAAACCGAGACAGCTAAGGCTTGTGTCAGGCCATGGGCCCAAATCCTGGGTGTGGTGGCATGTAAATTCAGCAAAAATAATCCAGAACAGAAAGGCAGTCTCACTGATGGTGACTGTACCATCAATGTGCGTGCAGGGATGGAAATCTGCTGTTGTTACCTGGAAGGTTTGAGATAAAAAGACAGGCTGGGACTTTTGTTCACTGGAGCATAGGAGGCTGCGAGGTGACCTTATAGAGGTTTATAAAATCACGAGGGGCATAGACGGCGTTAATGGTACGTGCCTTTTCCCCAGGGTGGGGGCTTTCGAGACTGGGGAGCACACCTATAAGGTGAAAGGAGAGAGATTTAAAAAAGACATGAGGGCAATTTTTTTTTATACAGAGGGTGGATTATATGTGGAATGAGGTGTTGGTGGATGCGGGTACGGTTGAAAAGACACTTGGCTAAGTACATGAATAAGAAACGATTGGAGGGATATGGGCCAAGAGCAGGCAGGTGTGGGTCTGTATTAGTTTGGGATTATGGTCAGCATGGACGGGTTGGACCGAAGGGTCTGTTTCCGTGCTGTATGACCCTATGATCTGCCCTACCTGTGACTCCAGACCCCACGGTGATGTTGCTGACTCTGAAGCAAGGGGCAAAAATGTTAGCAATCCCCACATTTGTGTGAGGTACTGTGAAGAAATCAGTGAGGCCTATGGGAAAGCACAGCTAACTCAGAAATACACGGGCTGCGACAAGATAATGACATCCAGTCGTGCGGGTGTGTTGGCCGATGTGTATTTTTACATCTTCGTTGTCACCACACTGACCCGTCTGTCACCGGTCTTTCAGTGAGTCATGTTTTAGCCTCTGAATGACAAGATGGCGGAAACCAGACCCATCCCAGGGAATCTGTGTTTGACAAACAGCTGACACACATGGATAGGCTACGAAGACCAAAATTAGGGGCATTCGATTGGCTCAGTTGTCTGGACAGCGAGCTTGCAGCAGATGGAGGTTAATTTAGATAAATGTGAGGTGCTACATTTTGGAAAGGCAAGTCAGGGCAGGACTTAGACCCTTAAAGGTAAGGTCCTGGGGAGTGTTGTCAAACAGAGAGACCTAGGGGTGCAAATGCAGAGTTCCTTGAAGGCGGAGTCACAGGTAAATAGGGTAGTGAGGAAGGTGTTTGGTACGCTTGCCATTATTGGTCAGTGCATTGAGTATAGGGCTTGGGGGGTCATGTTGCAGCTGTACAATTCTATTCTATTCCACAATCGTGTGCAGCACTGAGATTATCATAGAATCATAGAGTCATAGAGTTGTACAGCACAGAAACAGTCCCTTCAGTCCAACTCATGCATATCGACCAGATATCCTAAATTAATCCAGTCCCATTTGCCAGCATTTGGCCCAGATCCCTCTAAACCCTTCCTATTCATGTACCCATCCAGATGCCTTTTAAATGTTGTATTTGTACCAGCCTCCACCACTTCCTCTGGCAGCTCATTCCAGACACGCACCACGCTCTGTGTGAAAAGATTGACCCTCAGGTCCCTTTTAAATCTTTCCCCTCTCACCTTAAACCTATGCCCCTCTAGCTTTGGACTCCCCTACCCTGGGGAAAAGACCTTGGCTATTCACTCTATCCATGCCCTTCATGATTTTATAAACCTCTATGAGGTCACCTGTCAGCCTCCATTGCTCCAGGGAAGATAGCCCCAAGCCTATTCAGCCTCTCCCTGTAGCTCAAACTCTCTCACCCTGGCAACATCCTTGTAAATGTTTTCCAAACCCTTCCAAGTTTAACAACATCTTTCTTACAGCAGGGAGACCAGAACTAAACACAGTATTTCAAAAGTGGCCGAACCAATGTCCTGTATATGACCTCCAACTGAGGAACTGCAGCCTCAAGACTCAGTGAGAATGAGGGGACCCAGAGCACTGAAAACACTCATTCCTGTTTCTGAGGGGAGGCATGGTGACGTAGTGGTAATGTCGCTGGGCTAGTAATCCAGGCTGATTATGAGTTCAAAGTCTGCCATGACATCTTGGAGGCAGGGGGAGATTTAAACTCAATGAATAAAAGCTGGAATTGAGAGCGAGACTCAGTGACACAGACAGTATTGTTAGAAAGACATCCAGAACAAACATAAGAAAGGGTTGGAGAGACACACAACAACTGGGGGAAGGGAGAGAAACAGAGTCAATGTTTCGAATTGAATCACCGGACCTTCTGAAGAAGCCTCAAACCTTTAACTCTGCGGCCCCCGCCACTCCCCACTGGAGCCTCCCAGTACCTACGAAGTTTCTCCAGGGTTCTCTGTGCGGGTCTCAGATCTCGAGCGCCCCACAGCGGCTTTGCCTCAGTTGGTGTTGGAAAACCCCCTTCAGAGAAGGGAATCTCTCCTCTCTACCCGGTCTGGACCTCAATGTGACTCCAGACCCTCCCACCTGAACTCCCGCAGAAATGAGCTGCTCAGTGTGAGGGACAAACAGGGAATGGGTAATAAGCGTGCAATGCCCACGCCCCATTGAAGAATAAAGAGAGAGAATAAAAAAATTGTTGGTGAGTTGTGTACTTTTACCCAGCTCCCATTCTTCAAAAGAGTTAAATCTCATGTGGATTTCATTAAAGATACTAACGGAAGGTTCTGTAGCACGTTGAGTGGGCTGGATGTGAATGGAAAATTTCTTTTCTCTCCCCCTGCTAAGAGTCGAAATCTCTATGAAGACTGTGCTTACACAGAACCTCTTTATCTGGCATTATGTTGGATTAAACCTTAATTCTCATTACTGAATGCATTGAAGGCTGCAAGCTACCACTGAAAATCAATAGAATAAGGAAAGAGGATTAATCGAGTGAAGAATGGGTCTGTCATCATAAACTTACAATATCCTTTGAAGGTAACTCTTTATCACATTCTTTGCAAAGTGCCCTTGACTGAGAATGTAAATGCCACTTTATCAAGACACAAGGTCCCTGTTTGCACTGGGAGGGCATTAAGAGACAGCTGCAGACACAAACACAAACACACTCTCTCTCCCTCACACACACACACACAAAAACATACACACACACACAAACATACACACAAACATACACACAAACATACATACACATACACACAAAAACACACACACGATTGCACAAGCATACCCACATACACACAAGCACACTCACACACATGCACGCACACTCTTACACATGCACACAAACACACACACACTCTCACACACACACAAACACACACACTCTCACACACACACTCTCACACACACACACTCTCACACACACATACAAACACACACGCACACACACACTCTCACACACCCACACACACCCACCCACCCACACAGATACATTTAGGTTGTCAACATGCACAGAGTTCCTTTCTGCCCTCCTGAAGAATCCCTCACCCTGTTCCCGATCACCCTCCCAGAGGACCTCCCTCTGTCCTGATCTCCCTCCCAGTGGATCTCTCTCTGTTCCTGATCTCCCTCCCAGTAAATTCCTCACTCTGTACCGGTCTCCATGTCAGTGGATTGCTCTCTCTCTCTTTGCCCTGATCTCCCTCCCAGTAAATCTCTCTGCCCTGATCTTCCTCCCAGTAAATCTCTTTGCCATGATCTTGCTCTCAGTGGATCTCTCTCGGTCCTGATCTCTCTCCCAGTGAATCTCTCTTTGTCCCAATTTCCCTCCCAGTGGATCTCTCTCTGTCCCAATTTCCCTCCCAGTGGATCTCTCTCTGTCCCGATCTCCCTCCCAGTGAATTTCTCTCTGTCCTGATATCCCTCCCAGTAAATCTCTCTCTGTCCTGATCTCCGTCCCAGTGGATCTCTCTCTGTCCCAATCTCTCTCCCAGTGAATCTCTCTCTGTCCCAATCTCCCTCCCAGTGAATCTCCGTCTGTCCCTGATCTCCCTCCCAGTTCGACAGGGCGAGCCCCTGAGGGGAGTAGTGGGGACATGAACCAGGCTAGAAAATAAGGTGAGATAACAAGATGCAGAGCTGGATGAACCCAGCAGGCCAAGCAGCATCAGAGGAGCAGGATTGCTGAAATGGAGAAGGGTCTACGCCCGAACCGTCAGCCTTCCTGCTCCTCTAATGCTGCTTGGCCTGCTGTGTTCATCCAGCTCTACACCTTGTTATCTCAGATTCTCCAGCATCTGCAGTTCCTACTATCTCTAGAAGATAAGGTGACTCCACATTTCAAAAGGAGGCAGAAAACCTCAGACAAATCGTTTCAAATAAACTGGGGAAGTACTGATTGCAAACCATTGGTGGACGGAGATAACACAGCATTCCCTTCAATTAACCAGGACCACCAGCTGTTTGAGACAGCATCATGTCTTTCAACACAATACCAGACACATTCTTAACCGGAATGCAATGACTTTTGATCATCAGATAAACAATTCAAAGGTTTTCAATCGTAAGAAAGATTGAGAGGTGAATATTTCACCATTCCTGGACCTTGGCCTTGCAGTTCATAT
Organism: Rhincodon typus; assembly: GCF_021869965.1. NCBI lineage: Eukaryota > Metazoa > Chordata > Chondrichthyes > Orectolobiformes > Rhincodontidae > Rhincodon > Rhincodon typus. The sequence continues at coordinate 3,944,448 of NC_063374.1, read as the reverse complement.
ACTTTCCAGCCAGAAACAAGTCTTTCTGCTTGATCCAGTTCATTAAGAAATCGTAGCAAGCAAAGCAAATACAAATTTTTTCGAACAGTGGCAGGACAGTGGGTTTTGAGTTGGAAAAATCTTTTATGTGAGGCAGCTATAGTCCTGCTGGTGCTGAGCCTATGCTGGCCTGGGCACTATCTCTGCTGCACAGGACATACAATGTACCTGACACAAACAGGCCATTCAGCACAACCTGACACTGCTTTGTTTCCGCCCCCTTGTGAACCCTACACATTCTCACACCCCACGGCCATATCTTTCCAGTCCATTCCCTCATGTGCCAGAGAAGACCTCACAACTGAGTTACTGGGTTAGCTACCAGGAGGAAGGAGATAGACATTACAGACAGTGTGTTAGTCTGCTAGGTAACCTGAAGGGTTTAAACAAACGTTAGAAACAGTGGGTTAGGTACCAGGAAAGTGAAACTGACATTAGATACAGTGTGCAGAGCTGGATGAACACAGCAGGCCAAGCAGCATCATAGGAGCAGAAAGGCTGACGTTTCGGGCCTAGACCCTTCATCAGAAA
>NC_063374.1:3918686-3938878 GCF_021869965.1 Rhincodon typus | reverse complement strand
ACAAGTCAGGAGTGTGAGGGAATACTCCCCACTTGCCCCTGGATGGGGGCAGCTCCAACAACACTCAGGAAGCTCGACACCATCCAGGACAAAGCAGCCCCTGCTTTGATTGGCACCACATCCACAAACATCCCAATCCCTCCCCCACCGACGCTCAGTCGCAGCAGTGTGTACCATCTACTGCAGCAACTCACCGAGGCTTTGGTCCATTCATTGTTACCCACTTCCTGCTGAACTTTGGCCTGTTGCTTCTGAAATCTCACGTTAGCTCATTCACTGCTTTGCCAGTGTCTTTTCACAAGAAAGTTCATTTGTCTCTTTGAAGGACGTGGGTCTCACTGGCTGGGCCCAGCGTCTATTGCCGGTCCCTAGTTGGAGAAAGTGGTGGTGAGCTGCTTTCTTGAAATTCTGCAGCCCATGTCATGTAGGGACACCCGCAGTGCCCCTAGGGAGGGAATTCCAGGATTTTGACCCAGCCACACTGAAGAAACGACCGATATATTTCCAAGTCAGCAGGATAGGGAGTTTATCGGAGGGGAAAGAATTTTGTACCTGAATCCCTAGGTCCCTCTGCTCTACAATACTTAATTGCAGTCGTACAATGGTGAATGTTGTACAGACCAAGCAATAAGACTGAGTGGAAGCCGGTAACCAGTGGTTAACCGAATATCTAACATATGCTCCAGTACCCAAACAAAATGTTATTATTCGCATCGTCATCCATGGGCCCCGGGCACTCCTGAGGTTAGTGGTAATTAGTTCCTACAAGATTGGTGCGTGCATTGGAAACGCACTGATTTCAGAAGAGTTAATGAGATTTCGGCATCTGTATTACAGCCCCTACAATGACAGGATCAGACAAAAGGATTCGATGTTGGTCGGGACAGTCAAACCAGAAACACAAGAAATTCTACATCTTTGCTTCAGATGTTAAACACAGACTCCGAAAATGTGGGGAAACTGTTTTCAGTGTGGGCGGAAATAAACTAGGGGGCGATTTTTTAAGGCGGGAGGGGAAAGTTTTTTTAAAAAAAGGACATGGAGGGGGGCAACTGTTTTTAGTGGTTTGTGCGTGGAATGAACTTAGCATAGAATCCCTACAGTGTGGAAGCAGGCCGTTCAGCCCATCAAATCAGAATGGAGCCTCCAAAAAGTATCCTGTCCAGACCTACCCCATCCCTGCATTTCCCATGGCTAACCCACTTAACCTGTACACGCTTGGACACTTCTTCCCCACGGCCAATCCATCCTAACCTACACATCTTTGGACTGTGGGAGGAAACCAGAGCACCCGGAGGAAACCCACGCAGACACGGGGAGAATGTGCAAACTCCACACAGACAGTCACCTGAGGGTGGAATCAAACCCGGGTCCCTAGTGCTGTGAGGCAGCAGTGCTAACCACCGTGCCACCAGTTATGAGGAGAAATGATGCAATTAGGCCTATTTTCTCCACAATTTACAAGGTTACGGGGTGACCTGATCGAAGTCTTCAAGATATTAACAGAAAAGACAGTGTAGATGAAGATAAATTGTTTCCACTGGTTGGTGATTCTAGAACAAGGGGTCATAGTCTGAGATATAGGGCCAAACTGTTCAGGAGAGATGTAAGGAAGCACTTCTACACACAAAGGGTGATATAGAATTTTAAATCTGAGATAGATAAATTTTTGTTAAGCAGGGATATTAAGGGATAATGGGCCAAAGGCAGGTATATGGAGTTAGACCACAGATCAGCCACTGAATGGTGGAACAGGCTCAAGGGGCTGAATGGCCTCCTGCTGTTCCTATGTAAGATGTCAGACCATAAGGCCTGGGAGGAGAAGGAGGCCATTCAGCCCATTGAGCACAGTGGCTCAGTGGTTAGCACTGCTGCCTCACAGCACCAGGGACCTGGGTTCGATTCCACCCTTGGGTGACTGTCTGTGTGGAGTTTGCACATTCTCCCCATGTCTACGTGGGTTTCCTCTGGGTGCTCTGGTTTCCTCCCACAGTCCAAAGATGTGCTGGTTAGGTTGGCTGGCCATGCTAAATTGTCTGTAATGTTGGAATTAGCCATGTGAAATGGAGGATTATGGGCACAGGTTAGGAATCTGGGTGGAATGCTATTTGGAGGGCTGGTATTGACTTGTTGGGCCAAATGGCCTGCTTCCACACTGTAGGGATTCTATGTGAGGGGCTATGATCCAAATGGTTCCCAGCCTACCTCAGGTTTTCCTGGAAGGTATCTCAAATACTTAAGACCACAGGCCATAAGATATAGGGGTAGAATTAGGCCATTCAGTCCATCAAGTTTGATCATGGCTGACATGTTTCTCAACCGCCTTCTCCCAATAACTCTCAATCCCTTTACTAAAAGAACCTATCTACTTCTGTCTTAAATACACTCAATGACTTGGCCTCTGCAGCAATGTGTTCCACAGATTTGTGACCCTCTGGCTGAAGAAATTCCTCCTCATCTCAGTTCTAAAGGGCCGTCCCTTCGCTCTGAGGCTGCACCCTCGGGTCCAAGTCTCTCCTGCAAGTGGAAACACCTTCTCCATGTCCAATCTATCCAGGCCTCTCAGTATTCTGTAAGTTTCAACCAGACCCCTCTCATCCTTCTAAACTCCATCGAGTACAGACCCAGAGTCCTCAACCAATCCTTAAATGACAAGCTCTTCGTCCCCAGGATCACACTTGCAAACCTCTTCTGGACTCCTTGCAAGGCCAGCACATCCTTTGATACGGGCCCAAAATTGCTCCTAATATTCCAAATGCGGTCTGACCAGAGCCTTCTACAGCCTCAGCAGTACATCTCAGCTCTTGTATTCTAGAACTCTCAAAAAAATGAATGCTAACATTGCATTTGCCTCCCCGACTGCAAACTGAACCTTACATTTGAACAATGGGTGAATCTGGTTATCTCTTGCTGCCAAACCTAAGAATGGTTTCTCTCTACCAACAGAATGCTGCCATCAAAAAGACATGTAGCTTTCCAAGCACATGAGTAATATGGTATGTGAGTTTCAGTGTTGCTGTGATGCCAGGTATGCAGGCCGTATGTTTGAATTTCAAATAAAATGCCTAATTGGTCATTTGCAGTGGGTACCAGCGCTCAACCAGTCCATCCTTGCAAGCCTCAGAGTACCACGTCCAATACTAGATATGATTCTGTAGTTGGATAGCGCTTACAAAATAATCTGGAGTGTGTTAAGTATTGCAGCGAAAACTAACTTCAGATCATCAGCTGGGCTCATCTGTTTGCACTTGCTGCAGACTAGATATGTTAAACACACAGGAATCTGTTTTGTGTCAGCAGAAGGAATTTAGATATATCCCACACCTTCCTTATTGGGTCACAGAGACTACCAGTTGCTGCTGCATTCCATGGCAATATCCTGTCTTGGTCTGAGAACTAAGATAGATTGTTGCATGCCTAAGACAGTCCAATTAATCAGTACCCTCCGGCCACACTATAGTCTGTTTCTTGCTGTTGGTCCTGATGTGTGTAAGATGAAAAAGTTCACCTTTGTGCCTCCTTTTAGCAACAATTAACTGTCTATTCTCCTCTAGGCTTTCCATAGGATCGATCTTTTTTGAGAATGTCATAAGTTTGTCTTTCTCTGCTTTAATTTATCCTGTATGTTCCTGGATAACCAGGGGTCTTTAGAGATGCCATTAGCATCCTTTTAATTTCTGGGCACACATTTACACTGTATAAGCCTGCAGGATTCCACTTTTGATAGCCTCCTGATGATTTGACACGGGTTTTCCTTCCAGTAGCTGTGCCCAGTCCACTTTTACAAGGTCACGTCCCAATTTCGTAAACTTTGTCCCAGCTTCGAACACCCATTGTGATGTTAAATTGAACTGCGTTATGATCACTGTCTCCAAAATGGTCACACCCGCTGCTATTTCATTCAATTGCCTAGCTCCATTTTCTCAGACTGAATCTAGAATCGGGCTCCCTTTTGGGGGTTTGTTATACACTGGCTAAAGAAAAAAGTTACCTTGAATGCACTTCTGTGTTTTTCATACTGTTTGCATCTCAATTCATCTGAGGGTAACTGAAGTCCCCAATTCTTAACAGCCTATTGTCGGCAATATTTGATCATTACCTTCCTCCCATTTTTGGGGTCTATAGCACACCCCCAACACACCATTTTCTTTGCTTCTGAGCTCAACCCATTTCACAGTCACAAACAACACTGTAAGAGCCCATTCAGCCCATCATATCTGCACCACCTCTACTATCTAGTGCCAATCTCCCTCCTTTCCTCCAAATCATTGCACACCATTACTACCCAAATAACCAACCAATGCCATACCCCCACTGCCACCTTGTATGCCTCCATTGAACCTGCCCCTGCCACATCTCCAGGCAGTGTTCTAAAATGTGCTGCCTGCGAGGGCAGTTGAGGCAGGAATTTCACAACATTTAAAAAAAATACATGGATAAGCACTTCAAATACCATAACATCCAAGTCTCTGGGCCTACTGCAGGAAAGTAGGACTAGTGTACATTTAGAGTAGCTTTTGTCAGTGCAGACCTGATGGGCTGAAGGGCCTCTTCTGTAATGTATGGTTCTATGAAATATTTAATGATATACCAAGTTAGTTTGCTATTCAATGAGATCGACATTGATCTGTGGCCTAACTCTATATAGATCCAAATGCCTTGACAGATTAACAATTCTCTCGACAGTTCGAATAAATATGACAGTTCAATGACTTTACGCACATTCATGTCTACTTTTAGCTCTAACATAGGGCACACTCCTCCTCCCATAGGGCATTGTACCTTTACCAAAGCACTCAAATGTCCCAGGGCCATATCCAAAAAAAAAGTACTTCAAATTCTTCAAAAGAGACTGCATCTCGCCAACAAACTGTAGCAGCTTTAGACACATTCCGACCGGGTCTAAAACATACAATTCATGCCTTGGACATGCGCTAGTAAAAATCAGATTGTCCTGAGGCAGCTGTAGAGCTGTCCATGTGTAGCTGCCTCTGTGAACCATAGATGTACAACTCCCAACCTGTCAGCAGGACTCGGAAAGGCGAGCGAATCCAAAGACCATTGGTCAGCTGAGTAGCACATTGCAATGGTGCTGTGTTCCTTTTTTAAAAACAACACTCTGAGAAGCAAGGGCATGGAAGTCTATAGAGAAGACAACACTGAAGAATAGCAGGCAATGATAAACCAGCGGTGAAGCACTTACCCAAGGGAACCTGAGGAATGACAGGATCCACAGTTGAAGGTTTCACATTAACTGGAATGGGGGTTATTGGTCCGTTAACCATAACGTGACCTGGAAAAGTGACAACAGTGTGATTAGTTGCTATGAAGACACCCTATTGTTAATTGTCTTTTGACAGTTGGTGTTTTAAGGATTGCAGACAGTGATTTGTTTGACAAGACTGAAGAGGTACCGTTTATTTGAAAAGGGGGCCAGTAAAAGAACATTGAGGTATTTAATTTTAAATACACTTTGACATGGCTTAAGTGCATTGTTTAGGCCATTCTGTGGGAAATCACAAGCCTGGGTCTATGGCTGTTACACAGGAACAGAAAGGGCCATTCAGCCCCCTCGAGTCTGGTCCACCATTCAATGAGATCATGGCTGATCTGTGGCCTAACTCCAAATAGCTGCCTTTGGTCCACAACCTTTAATACCTTTGCTTAACAAAAATGTATCTATCTCAGATTTAAAACTACCTGAACTAGCATCCCTGCCATTTGTCAAAGAGTATTCCAAACACATACAGCCCTTTGTATGTAGAAGTGCTTCCTACTGTCTCTCCTGAACAGTCTGGCCCTAATTTTTAGACTATGCCCCCAATTTCTAGAATCCCCAACCAATAGAAATTAATTATCTACCTTGTCTTTTCTCATTAATAGCTTGAAGACTTTAATCAGATTGCACCTTAATCTTCTAAATTTTAGAGAAAAAAAAAGGCCTAATTTGTACAATCTTGCCTCATAACCTAACTGCTGAAGTCCAAGTTTGCTGCACACCCTTCAAGGCCAATATATCCTTTTGTTAGGAGTGAAGTTTTGTTTCGATATTGTTTGGAGTTTCACCGGAGAACAACCTACCAAGACAGAAAGAGAGAGAGAGAGGAGCTACCCAGCTCAACCCCTGGTTATCTTTCCGAGATCACCTTTTCTGAAGGTCCTGTGTGTTAACTAAATCCTTGATCCAGCCCTTATCCAGAAAAGGACAAGTGTTGAAAGAACAATTCTTAATGTTTCCTCAGGCAGTTGCCCATGACAATTGTCCGTGTCGGGTATGATAATGCTGTGGCTTTAAGAGGTTATTTTGTCCTGGATTTTTCTTTTTGAAGGGAGGTTGTAAGGCAGAGGCTCTGACCAGGCCACCAAAAGCACTAGCATTAACAGCTTGTGAGGCCTTGGTTATTTTTTAAGTTGGAACAATAGAGGCAGCCTGGCTGGGTGTGGTCAGCTCTCACAGACCAGGCTTTCTAGTTTTTTTTTAGTTTTTAGGTTGAGCTTACTGTTGTTGGAGCCATCTTTTTCCTCTCTCGGTTACAGCTACAAGGTGGGGTTTCTCTCTGCTGCTGGGTTAACTGTGAAATAAAACTATTCTTCTGAATTTTCCTTTTTGCCCGGGGTGTGTTTATGGAATGTTACTATATTGGAACAGTTAATTGGTAATGGTTACTGTATCTAGTATTTGGTTAAGTTTTCCAATAGAATCGTGATTCTAAGTTGTTCTCTCTTTTGTTTGTATTTTAACTATAGTGGTTTAAATAAATTGTGTTTTTGCTTAATGTTGAGTACTTTGACCAGTCCGGACCACAGCACTGCACATTTGCTTTAAAAATAAGAAAATGTTAGTGTCTAGGATAACCTCCTTAAAATATTTTGAGGGGGGGATCTGGTCTGGTCCATAACGCAGGCAACAGCTCTTGTGGTAAAAGTTCATGTAGCAATGTTAATATTATGTGGAAACTAATGTTATAAAGTCACCAAACCATATACAGCTTTAAATTTGACTTGTATTTCTATATTATGTGAAGAAAGACGGAAAAAATGGTTTCAGTTTTACTCTAGATTTTGAGGTCTCAGAGTGGTGTTAGTTGTCTGGACTAGGTTTACATGCATTTAAATTAGGTCTTTAAAACAAAGCCTGAGGTGAATAGTTCAGTGTTTTAGAAAACAAGAAGAGAGAAAAAAAAATTGGACCATTGCGTAGGTGGTCTGTGACACAGGGAGAGAGAGACAAGTTTTCTTTTAGAAAAGATCAGAGGATATGTAGAGTCATAGAGATGTACAGCATGGAAACAGACCCTTTGGTCCAACTCGTCCATGGCAACCAGATATCCTAAATTAATCCAGTCCCGCTTGCTAGCATTTGGTCCATATCCCTCTAAACCCTTCGTATTTATGCACCCTTCCAGAAGCCTTTTAAATGGTGTAATTGTACCAGCCTCCACCACTTCCTCTGGGAGCTCATTCCAAACATGCATCACCCTCTACGTGAAAAAGTTGCCCCTTGGGTCCTTTTTAAATTTTTTCCTTCCCACTTTAAACCTATGCCCCTCTAATTTTGGACTCCCCTCCCCTGGGGAAAAGACCTTGACTATTCACCCTATTCATGCCTTCATGATTTTATAAACCTCTATAAGATCACCCCTCAGCCTCCGATGCTCCAGGGAAAATAGTCCCAGCCTATTCAGCCTCTCCCTGTAGCTCAAACCCTCCAACCTGTAGGTTTCCATCAGAGAGGGAAAACCAGGCTCTGCATAAAAAAAATTTCTCTAAGCACAGCAATGCAGTTTAGCAGATACAGAACAATCAGGGCAGAAAAAATAAGACCATAGCACTGAGATGACCAATTTTTGGTTAATGTTTCTGTAAGATATGATTAAATTTACCAACTGAACAACCTTCTTTTAATTAATAACTCCCCATCATTTTGTTAGTTTCAAATTTCAAGCCTTAACAGCTTTCATAAGTCATGGGTTTCAGTGTTACAGGGGTCCCCAGAACAGTGAAAGAGATCCCAAACACATCTGGCTATCTGAGCATGTCCAATTGTGCAAAAGTTGAAAACAAAGCTACTGTCTTAGAGTGAGAGAGGTTTTTTTGTGCTTTTCTTAAAAAGTAAAATCCCCACTTCAGGTTAAATTCACCACACATCAAACAGGTCTCGTGACCCAGTGATAGTATCCCTACCCCCCCAGGACCGATGCTCCAGGTTCAAGTCCCACACTCAGGATGTTACAGCCTTAGAAGATGCTTCACATTGAGGCCAGACGGGTCAATTGCTAAAATCCCTCTGATATGCCCTTTGGGGAACAGTAAGAGATGAAACGTTCCCCCCCTCAAACCTCCTTCGACGCTTCGGTGATCAAAAATGCTCTAGACTGCATCTCTTGCATTTCCCACACCTCTGCCCTCACACCCCCTCCCCACAACAAAAATAAAGACAGAATCCTCTGGTCCTCACATATCACCCCAACAACCTCCGTATTCAAAGCATCATTCTCTGCCACTTCCGCCATCTGCAATCTGACCTTACAACCAAAGATATATTTCCCTCCCCATCCCTATCTGCTTTTCATAGGGACCGCTCTCTCCGCGACTCCCTCGTCCGCTCCACACTCCTCACCAGCCCTGGCACCTTTCCCTGCAACTGCAGGAAGTGCTACACCTGCCCCTACACCTCCCCCCTCACCTCCATCCAAGGACCCAAGAAAACCTTCCACATCAGACAGATGTTCACCTGCACATCCATCAATGTGGTCTATTGTATCCACTGTTGCCGATGTGGCCTTCTCTACATCGGGGAAACCAAGCGGAGGCTCGGAGACCGCTTTGTACAGCATCTGCACTCAGTTCATGACAAACAACAAAACCTTCCATTAAGGAACCATTTTAACTCCCCCTCCCACTCCCTGGATGACATGTCCATCCTGGGCCTCCTCCAGTGTCACAACAACGCCACCCGCAAAATGGAGGAGCAGCACCTCATATTCCGCCTTGGGAGCCTACAACCCAATGGCCTAAAGGTGGACTTTACCAGTTTCAAAATCTCTCCACCCCCGGCCTCATCTCATGTCCAACCCTCCCTCTCATCCCCGCCTCCTTGACCTGACACAACCTGTCCATCTTCTCTCCCACCTATCCGCCCCTCCTACCTCACTGATCAATCCCCACCACTACCTACCTGCACTCACCTATCACCATCCCACCTACCTTCCCCAGCCCCAACGTCCCTATTTATTTCAGAGCCCCCTTCCCCCTCCCCTATTTCTGAAGTAGGGTCCCGACCCGAAACGTCAACTTTCCTGCTCCTCTGATGCTGCCTGGCCTGCTGTGTTCATCCAGCTCCACACTGTATTATCTCTGACTCCAGCACAGGCAGTTCTTACTATCTCAGAGATGAAGGGTTCCCTGGTCTGGCAACACCATGAGAGAGCTGGATCGCAATGGTCTCCCAATATCAAATGACTCTCACTAAGAGGAAGCACCAGTCTTGTTACAAAGAACTATACTAAGGTGAAGTTTATACTAAGGGACTTTGTTTTTAATGTCAATTCATGAAGTGAGAGTGTAAAATGCGATGTTGTTCATTTTGGAAGGGAGAACAAAAGATCAGAGTGCTTTTTAATTGGAGAAAAACTGCAGAAAGCTGCAACAGAAAGGGTCTCAGAGATACATGCGCACAAACCACAGAAAGCTAGCACACAGAGACAGCAAGTAATCTGGAAGGCTAATGAAATGTTGCTCTTTATTTGAAGGGGGTTGGAGAGTAAGAGTAGGGAAGTCTTAATGCAGCTGTACAAGTGCTGGTGTGATCACATCTAGAGTACTGTGAGCAGTTTAGGTCCCCTTACTGAAGGAAAGATCTCATTTCATTGGAGGCAGTTCAGAGAAGGTTCACTAGGATGATCCCTGATATGGAGGGACGGTCTTATGAGGAAAGGTTGGGACTCTGTTCCCTGGAGTTTAGAAGAATGAGAAGTGATCACATTGAGACATATTGGATTCTTAAGGGGCTTGACAGGGTAAATGCTGAGAGGATGTCTCCCCTCATGGGAGAGTCTAGGACCAGAGGCCACAGTCTCAGAGTAAAGGGGCACCAATTTAAGACTGAAATGAGGAGGAATTTTTTCTCTCAGAGAGTTGTGAGTCTTTGGACCTCCTTGCCACAGACAGCTGTGGGGGCAGAGACCTTGTGTACATTTAAGGCTGAGATAGATCCTTGACCAGTCGGGGAATCGAGGGTTATTGGGAAAGGGCAGAAAAGTGGATGTGGGGAATATCGGATCAGCCACTGAATGGCGGAGCAGGCTCGAGGGGCCGAACAGCCTACTTCTGTTCCCATTTCTTATGGTCCTACAGTCTAAGAAAGAGGGAAGAAAAATACAGGAGTCATCGTCGACACTTTGCAGCTCTTCCTCATGTTCCAATTACCCACATTAGTTTTCCGCCTCTGAACAGTTTCAGGTACTTGAGAATAAATGGAATGCAAACCTCACAGTGATTTGAAGGAGGGCTGTCAACAGTAATTGGAGATAAGAGCAATTTACTTGTGCATTTTAGAAAGCGGGTGAGAGACACAGAGATAACAAGGTGGAGAGCTGGATGAACACAGCAGGCCAAGCAGCATCAGAGGAGCAGAAAAGCTGACATTTCGGGCCTAGACCCTTCTTCAGAAATGGGGGAGGGGAAGGGGGTTCTGAAATAATTAGGGAGAGAGGGGGAGGCGGATAGAAGACACCACCCCAAGGCCTCCTACCCTCCCTCGACCTCTTCATCTCCAACTGCCGTCGAGACATCAATCGCCTCAACCTCTCGACCCGTCTCACCCACTCCAACCTCTCCCCTGCAGAACGTGCAGCCCTCCGCTCCCTCCGCTCCAATCCCAACCTCACCTTAAAACCCGCGGACAAGGGAGGCGCAGTTGTAGTATGGCGCATGGACCTCTACATCGCCGAGGCCGGACGCCAACTCTCTGACACCTCCTCCTACCGCCCCCTTGATCATGACCCCACCCCCAACCACCAAACCATCATCTCCCAAACCAACCACAACCTCATCACTTCAGGTGACCTCCCACCCACAGCCTCCAACCTCATCGTTCCCCAACCCCGCACTGCCCGCTTCTATCTCCTTTCCAAAATCCACAAACCTGAATGCCCTGGTCGACCCATTGTCTCCGTCTGCTCCTGCCCCACTGAACTTATCTCCAACTATCCGGACTCCATTTTCTCCCCCTTGGTCCAGGAACTCCCTACCCATGTCCGTGACACCACCCACGCCTTCCACCTCCTCCAAAACTTCCAATTCCCCAGTCCCCAACACCTCATCTTTACCATGGACGTCCAGTCCCTATACACCTGCATTCCCCATACACATGGCCTAAAGGCCCTCCGCTTCTTCCTGTCCCGCAGGCCCGACCAGTCCCCATCCACTGACACCCTCATCCGCTTAGCCGAACTCGTCCTCACCCTCAACAACTTCTCTTTCAATTCCTCCCACTTCCTACAGACAAAGGGGGTGGCCATGGGTACCCACATGGGCCCAAGCTACGCCTGCCTCTTTGTAGGTTACGTGGAACAATCCCTCTTCCGTACCGACACCGGCCCTAAACCCCATCTCTTCCTCCGTTACATTGATGACTGTATCGGCACCGCCTCGTGCTCCCACAAGGAGCTCGAACAGTTCATCCACTTCACCAACACCTTCCACCCCAAACTTAAGTTCACCTGGACCATCTCTAATACCTCTCTCTCCTTCCTGGACCTCTCTGTCTCCATCTTCGGCAACCACCTAGAAACCGATATCCATTTCAAGCCCACCGACTCCCACAGCTACCTAGAATACACCTCCTCCCACCCACCTTCCTGAAAAATGCCATCCCCTATTCCCAATTCCTTCGCCTCCGCCGCATCTGCTCCCAGGATGAGGCATTCCACTCCCGTACATCTCAGATGTCCTCGTTTTTCAAGGACCGCAATTTCCCCCCCTCAGTGGTCGAAAACGCCCTCGACCGTGTCTCCCGCATTTCCTGCAACTCATCCCTCACACCCCCTCCCTGTAATAACAACCAAAACAGAATCCCCCTTGTCCTCACGTACGACCCCACCAACCTCTGGATTCAACGCATCATCCTCCGACACTTCCGCCATCTGCAATCCGACCCTACCACCAAAGACATTTTTCCCTCCCCACCCTTATCTGCTTTCCGGAGGGACCACTCTCTCCGTGACTCCCTTGTCCGCTCCACACTCCCCTCCAGCCCCACCACACCCGCCACTTTTCCCTGCAACTGCAGGAAGTGCTACACCTGCCCCTACACCTCCCCTCTCACCCCCATCCCAGGCCCCAAGAAGACTTTCCACATCAAGCAGATGTTCACCTGCACATCTGCCAATGTGGTATACTGCATCCACTGTTCCCGTTGTGGCCTCCTCTACATCGGGGAAACCAAGTGGAGGCTTGGGGACTGCTTTGCAGAACACCTATGTTCGGTTCGCACTAAACAACTGCACCTCCCAGTCGCGAACCATTTCAACTCCCCCTCCCATTCCTCAGACGACATGTTCATCCTGGGCCTCCTGCACTACCACAACGATGCTACCCAAAGGTTGCAGGAACAGCAACTCATATTCCGCTTGGGAACCCTGCAGCCCAATGGTATCCATGTGGACTTCACAAGCTTCAAACTCTCCCCTTCCCCTACCGCATCCCAAAACCAGCCCAGCTTGTCCCTGCCTCCCTAACCTGTCCTTCCTCACACCTATCCCCTCCTCCCACCTCAAGCCCCACCCCCATCTCCTACCTACCAACCTCATCCCGCCCCCTTGACCTGTCCGTCCTCCCCGGACTAACCTATCCCCTCCCTACCTCCCCACCTACACTCACCTTTACTGGCTCCATTCCTGCCTCTTTGACCGGTCTGTCTCCTCTCCATCTATCTTCTCCTCTATCCATCTTCTATCCGCCTCTCCCCCCGTCCCTATTTATTTCAGAACCCCCTTCCCCTCCCCCATTTCTGAAGAAGGGTCTAGGCCCGAAACGTCAGCCTTCCTGCTCCTATGATGCTGCTTGGCCTGCTGTGTTCATCCAGCTCTGCACCTTGTTATCTCAGATTCTCCAGCATCTGCAGTTCCTTCTATCTCTGAGAGACACAGAGAGTGGGGCTGGGGATGGAGTTGAGATAGAAACAGAGAATTAGAGAGCGAGATGGAGAGCGAGGGACAGAGTGAAAGAGGGAAAGATGGATGGGGGGAGAGGGAGAGGGAATGATGGACAGGAGGGAAGAGGGAGAGGGAAAGGTGGACATGGGGGAGAGGGACCTTACCATCACAGATCAAAATCCTGGAATTCCCTCCCTAACAGCACTGTATGGGCGTCCCTACACCACATCGAGTGCAGAGGTTCAAGAAAGTGGCAGTTAGAGACAAGGGCAATAAATGAACAGAATGAAACCATGTCTTTTTCATATCTGCTCAGCACTCAACAGAATGGAGCGTCTTCCCTTCAGCCTTTCCAACAAGGAGAGACCTGCAGCCTGTTCTGAACAGGCTGACTCACACTTTGAAACAGAAGTGGGGCTGGGCCTTGGAAGAAAAAAAATAAAAATTGTGCACTCGGCCATCAGCGAAAATAAACTACTGTTTGAAGTAAAAGCAAAGGCCTGCACACAGTTGAATAGTTCACACTGCACTCCATCACGTGCAAAATCAGACAACTCCGGGGGTCAGTTCACCCTTGGCACAGGGTGAGCTCGTTCTGGGTCAGACTGGATGGGGTAAAGGTCAGGCAGAGTAGCAGGCACTGACACCCACATCCAGACATACTGAGAATCCCTGACAAGCTCCTCTCAGCTTCTGCTCAGACTCTGTCAGGAAGCTCAGGCCTCATAGTGATCCCACACTTAAATATCTCTGAACTGGCCTCTTGGAGGCGCTGTTTTCAGAATGAGGAGCCAGATTATTTTTGAACAGAATTCCATCTGGGGCAATGATAGAGAGAGAGAGAGCGAGAGTGAGAAGAGAGAGAGCATGAGTGAGCGAGCGAGAGAGAAAGCATGAGAGAGAGCACGTCAGTGAGAGAGAGAGAGCAAGCGAGAGTGAGAGAGAGTGAGTGAGAAAGAGAGAATGAGCAAGAGAGAGAGCGAAAGGGAGGGAGTGAAAGAGAGGGAGTGAGAGAGACAACAAAAGACAGTGAGAGAGTAAAAAAGCGAGAGAGAGAGAGATAGTGAGAGACAGCAAGAGAGAGAGAGAGAATGAGATAGCAAGGGAGACCGAGAATGAGAGATAGAGAGAAAAAGAGTGAGAATGAGAGAGTGTGAGAGAGAGAAAGAGAGGCAATGTGAGAGAGTGAGTGAGACAGCGAACTTGACAGAGCGAGACAGCAAGAGAGAATGAGAGAGTGTGAGTGCGAGAGAGAGTATGACAGAGAGAGAAAGAGAGTCAGTGGATGGCAGAGTAGCTGGGTGGTTAGCACTGCTGCCTCACAGCGCCAGATGTGACAGCGCAAGGTGAAACTTCTCTTAAGTTGAGCCTGGTATTTTTTGTAGGAGACAATCATATATCTCAGATGTAATGTAATCAACCGCTGTGCAACCTCCCTTTGCTCTTAAACCAAGAGCAGCACTTCTTCTGCCCAAAGCATTTATCCTCATTTGGTGCGAGCAGTTAGACTAACACCAGTAAAAAGGATCTAATCTACCCTGAGCGAGCCCAGTGCCAGCCACTGTTATTGGAATAGAGGTCGGGCCCTTCAAAAACAGAAAATCGGAGGAGTGGTAGGCCATTCGGCCCTTTGAGCCTGTCCCATCTTTCAATAGGATCATGGTAGATCATCCACCTCAGTCCCCTGTTCCTGCTTTCACCCCATACCCTTTGATCCCCTGTAGCCCTAAGAATTACACCTAACTCCTTCTTGAAAACATTCCATGTTTTAGCTTCATCCGCTCTCTGTGTCAGAGAATCCCACAGGCTCCCACTCTCTGGGTGAAGACATTTCTCCCCATCTCAGTCCCAAATGGCTCACCCCGTAATCCTTAGGCTGTGACCCCCTGGTTCTGGACTCCCTGGGTCATCGGGAACATCCTTCCTGCATTGACCCTGTCTAGTCCTGTTAGAGTTTTACAGATTTCTATGAGATCCCCCTCATTCTTCTAAAAACTCCAGTGAATAAAGTTCCAACCGATCCAGTCTCTCTGCCATCCCAGGGATCAGTCTGGTAAATCTTTGCTGCTCCCCCTCCATCACCAGAATATCCTTCCTCAGATAAGGAAACCCCAAACTGCACACAATATTTCAGGTGTGGTCTCACCAAGGCCCTGTATAACTGCAACAACACGTCCCTGCTCCTGTACTTGAAACCTCTCACAATGAAGGCCAACATACCATTTACCTTCTTTACCGCCTACTGTACCTGCATGCTTACCTTCAGCAACTGGTGCACAAGGACACCCAGGTCCCACTGCACACTCCCCTCTCCCTATCTATCGCTGTTCAGATAATAATCCGCCTTCCTGTTCTTCCTCCCAAAGTGGATAACCTCACACTTATTCGCACTCTCCTGCATCGTCCACGCATTTTGCCCCCTCACTGTCCGAATCACAGTCTGTACCCTCCCCATAGCTCACCCTCCCGCCCAGCTTTGTGCAGTGGTTATTGGTGGAGCTGTCCTCATCCGGGGAGTATTCCATCACACTCCTGACTTTGTGCCTTGTGGATAGACACTGGGGAGACAGGGGATGCGTTACTCACCAGAGAATTCCCAGCCTGTGCCTGGTAATGCTCTGGTAGCCACTGTATTGGTCCAGTTGAGTTCCTGGTCAATAGCAAGCCTCAGAATGTTGATAGGAAGGGATTCAGTGATGGGAATGCCATCCAACGGCTAGGGGAGGTAACTAGACTCTGTCTTGTTGGAGATTTCTCTTCTTCCCTACTTTTTCCCGTACGGATTGGGCAGCCTTTCTCCCTGGTGTGCTGCCTCCGAACGTATCAGGGGCAGAGGCAAAGATTCAGAAAACCCCTGAGCCACTCAGAAAGGGAAGAGACTGTGAGGCAGCCAGGCAATTTCCCAAGAGAACCGGAGACCACAGGAATGGGCTTGGGCTGCGGGGCAGAGAGATTCAGAGAGAAACACAATGAAAGAAGGTGCGAGAGACTGAGAGAGGGAGATATAGGACTGATCGCACGAAGGAAGAGAAGTTGAGTGGAAAAGGGAGAAAGGGAAACCAAGGAGACAGAAAAGGGGATGGGGAGAGAAAGAGACAGATCAAGAAAGGGAGGCACAGAGAGCAAGGTAGGCAGTTAGGGAAGGACACCGAGAGACAGATAAACAGAAGAGGAAGATGCATAGAGTAAGAGAGGCAGACAGACAGAGGGAGGGAGGGGGGCAAAGAAAACAGAGGAGGATACACAGAGCAAGCAAGTGATGGGCAGAGAGAGATAGATGGGCAGATGCAAGGTAACAGATAGACAGGCAGACACACAGACATACACTCATACACACAAACACTCACACTTGTGCGCACACACACACACACACACACACACACACACACTCAGCGGCGGGAGTCCGGGAGGAAGCGCGAGGACAGCCTGGGAAGGTAAGCTTTTCGATGATAAAAGTCTTACCTCGCGTGACTCCATTTTTGGAGTGAGTAAGTGAGGCAATATATTTGGGCGGTTGCTTCACCCGAAACACTACCGAGGTAGTGTCACCCACCCATCCTCCTCCTCTAACCAAAGAAAAAAGGTTCTGAGCGCTGATTTGGTAAGGCTACTAGTTTTTTTTTTATTTGTCTGTTTGGGAATTCAGAACAGTGGGAATGGATGTTAGGGCAGTTGCATGCTCCTCCTGTAGAATGTGAGAGGTAAGGGTCACCACTAGTGTCCCCACTGACTTCATCTGCGGGAAGTGCACCCAACTCCAGCTCCTCGGAAACCGCGTTAGGGAACTGGAGCTGGAGCTGGATGAACTTCGGATCATTCGGGAGGCTGAGGGGGTAATTGAGAGGAGTTACAGGGAGGTAGTCACACCTCAGGTACAGGAAAAAAGGAGATGGGTTACAGTCAGGGGACGGAAAGGGAACAGGCAGACAGTGTAGGGATCCCCTGTGGCCGTTCCCCTCAAAAACAAGTATACCGTTTTGGATACTGTTGGGGGGGACGACTTACCAGGGGTAAGCCATGGGGTACAGGTCTCTGGCACAGAGTCTGTCCCTGTTGCTCAGAAGGGAAGTGGGGAGAGGAGGAGAGCATTAGTCATTGAGGACTCCATAGTTAGGGGGACAGATAGGAGATTCTGTGGGAACGAGAGAGACTCGCGGTTGGAGTGTTGCCTCCCAGGTGCCAGGGTCCGTGATGTCTCGGATCGTGTTTTCAGGATCCTTAAGGGGAAGGGGGAGCAGCCCCAAGTCGTGGTCCACATAAGCACCAACGACATAGGTAGGAAAAGGGATGGGGATGTAAGGCAGAAATTCAAGGAGCTAGGGTGGAAGCTTAGAGCTAGAACAAACAGAGTTGTTATCTCTGGTTTGTTACCTGTGCCACGTGCTAGCGAGGCGAGGAATAGGGAGAGAGAGCAGTTGAACACATGGCTACAGGGATGGTGCAGGAGGGAGGCATTCAGATACCTGGATAATTGGGGCTCATTCTGGGGTAGGTGGGACCTCTACAAACGGGATGGTCTACACCTGAACCAGAGGGGTGCCATTATCCTGGGGGGGAAATTTGCGAATGCTCTCCGGGAGGGTTTAAACTAATTCAGCAGGGGGATGGGAACCTGAATTGTAGCTCCAGTGTACAGGAGGTTGAGAGTAGTGAGGTCATGAATAAGGTTTCAAGGTCGCAGGAGTGTACCGGCAGCAGGAAGGTGGTTTGAAGTGTGTCTACTTCAATGCCAGGAGCATCCGGAAGAAGGTGAGTGAACTTGCAGCATGGGTTGGTACCTGGGACTTCGATGTTGTGGCCATTTCGGAGACATGGATAGAGCAGGGACAGGAATGGTTATTGCACGTTCCGGGGTTTAGATGTTTCAGTAAGATCAGGGAAGGTGGTAAAAGAGGGGGAGGTGTGGCATGATTAGTCAAGGACAGTATTACAGTGGCAGAAAGGATGTTTGATGAGGACTCGTCTACTGAGGTAGTATGGGCTGAGGTTAGAACCAGGAAAGGAGAGGTCACCCTGTTGGGAGTTTTCTATCGGCCTCCGAAAAGTCCCAGAGATGTAGAGGAAAAGATTGCAAAGATGATTCTGGATAGGAGCGAAAGTAACAGGGTAGTTGTTATGGGGGACTTTAACTTTCCAAATATTGACTGGAAACACTATAGTTCCAGTACTTTAGATGGGTCAGTTTTTGTCCAATGTGTGCAGGAGGGTTTCCTGACACAGTCAGCTCGGCCAACAAGAGGCGAGGCCACATTGGATTTGGTACTGGGTAATGAACCAGGCCAGGTGTTAGATTTGGAGGTAGGTGAGCACTTTGGTGATAGTGACCACAATTCAGCTACGTTTACTTTAGCGATGGAAAGGGATAGGTATATACCGCAGGGCGAGTGTTATAGCTGGGAGAAAGGGAATTATGAGGCGATTAGGCAAGATTTAGGATGCATAGGATGGAGAAGGAAACTGCATGGGCTGGGCACAATTGAAATGTGGAGCTTGTTCAAGGAACAGCTACTGCGTGTCCTTGAGAAGTATGTATCTGTCAGGCAGGGAGGAAGTAGTCGAGCGAGGGAACCGTGGTTTACTAAAGAAGTTGAATCTCTTGTCAAGAGGAAGGAGGAGGTTTATGTAGAGATGAGGCGTGAAGGCACAGTTAGGGCGCTTGAGAGTTACAAGTTAGCCAGGAAGGACCTAAAGAGAGAGCTCAGAAGAGCCAGGAGGGGACATGAGAAGTCTTTAGCAGGTAGGATCAAGGAAAACCCTAAAGCTTTCTATAGGTATGTCAGGAATAAAAGAACGACTAGAGTAAGATTGGGGCCAGTCAAGGACAGTAGTGGGAAGTTGTGCGTGGAGTCTGAAGAGATAGGAGAGGCACTAAATGCATATTTTTCGTCAGTATTCACACAGGAAAAAGACAATGTTGTCGAGGAGAATACTGAGATACAGGCTTTTAGACGAGACGGGATTGAAGTTCATAAGGAGGGGGTGTTAGCAATTCTGGAAGATGTGAAAATAGATAAGTCCCCTGGGCCGGATGGGACTTATCCTAGGATTCTCTGGGAAGCTAGGGAGGAGATTGCAGAGACTTTGGCTTTGATCTTTATGTCGTCATTGTCTACAGGAATAGTGCCAGAAGACTGGAGACTAGCAAATGTAGCAAATATAGCAAATCTAGCAAATATAGACCAGTGAGCCTTACTTCGGTTGTGGGTAAAGTGTTGGAAAGGATTATAAGAGATAGGATTTATAATCATCCAGAGGAATAATTTGATTAGGGATAGTCAACACGGTTTTGTGAAGGGTAGGTCATGCCTCACAAACCTTATTGAGTTCTTTGAGAAGGTGACCAAACAGGTGGATGAGGGTAAAGCGGTTGATGTGGTGTATATGGATTTCAGTAAAGCGTTGATAAGGTTCCCCATGTTACGAAGGCATGGGATTGAGGGTGATTTAGCGGTTTGGATCAGAAATTGGCTAGCTGTAAGAAGTCAGAGGGTGCTGGTTGATGGGAAATGTTCATCCTGGAGTTCAGTTACTAGTGGTGTACCTCAAGGATCTGTTTTTGGGCCACTGCTGTTTGTCATTTTTATAAATGACCTGGATGAGGGCGTAGAAGGATGGGTTAGTAAATTTGCGGAAGACACCAAAGTTGGTGGAGTTGTGGATAGTGCGGAAGGATGTTGCAGGTTACAGAGGGACATAGATAAGATGCAGAGCTGGGCTGAGAGGTGGCAAATGGAGTTTAATGCGGAAGAGTGTGAGGTGATTCACTTTGGAAGGAGTAACAGGAATACGGAGTACTGGGCTAATGGTAAGATTCTTGGTAGTGTGGATGAGCAGAGAGATCTCGGTGTCCATGTGCATAGATCCCTGAAAGTTGCCACCCAGGTTGATAGGGTTGTTAAGAAGGCGTACGGTGTGTTAGGTTTTATTGGTAGAGGGATTGAGTTTCGGAGCCATGAGGTCATGTTGCAGCTGTACAAAACTCTGGTGCGGCCGCACTTGGAGTATTGCGTACAGTTCTGGTCACCGCATTATAGG
>NC_063374.1:3887229-3903686 GCF_021869965.1 Rhincodon typus | reverse complement strand
GATGTTGCCTGGTATGGAGGGAAGGTCTTATGAGGAAAGGCTGAGGGTCTTGAGGCTGTTTTCGTTAGAGAGAAGAAAGTTAAGAGGTGACTCGATAGAGACATACAAGATGATCAGAGGATTAGATAGGGTGGACAGTGGGAGCGTTTTTCCTCGGATGGTGGTGGCTAGCACGAGGGGACATAGCTTTAAATTGAGAGGTGATAGATATAGGATAGATGTCAGAGGTAGGTTCTTTACTCAGAGAGTAGTAAGGGCATGGAATGCCCTGTCTGCAAAAATAGTAGACTCACCCACTTTAAGGGCATTTAAATGGTCATTGGATAAACATATGGATGATAATGGAATAGTTTAGGTTAGATGGGCTTCAGATTGGTTTCACAGGTCGGCGCAACATCGAGGGCCGAAGGGCCTGTACTGCGCTGTAATGTTCTATGTTCTATGTTCTATATTTTCATCCTGCATTGCACAAACTGTGTACTGCTGATTTCTTGTTTCATTATCAGTTCAATATGATGCAGTGAACTCAGATGGTACTGCTCAGAGCTGCTGGTGTTAAACAACTTGACCAAAAACCACAACACAGATCAGCTCATGGTTACAGCAGTGGGCAGGGCTGCATCTCCATCTCTCCCAGATATACACAACACAGATAAACACACACACACACACACACACACACACGGATACTCACTCTCTCTCTCACACACACACACACACAGAAACAGACACACTCTCTCTCTCTCTCTCACACACACACACACACACGTACAGATACTCTCACACACACACACACAGAAACAGACATACACACACACACACATACACAGAAACAGACCCACACTCACACACACACACCAAAACAGACCCACACTCACACACACAGACAGACTCACACACACACAGACAGACACACACACTCACACAGACAGACACACACACACACACTTTCACACACACACACTCACACACACACACACACTCACACATACAGATACTCTCACATACACACACACACAGACACATACACAGAAACAGACACACACACACACATACACATACTCTCACACACACATACACACACATACAAAGAAATAGACACACACACACTCTCACACACACAGATACTCTCACACACACACACATGCACGGAAACAGACACACACACGTACACAGAAACACACACACACACATACACAGAAATAGATACACACTCACACACACACAGACAGACACACACACCCACCCACACACACACATACACTCTCACACACACAAAGACACACACACATACACAGACACACACATGCACACACACAGACACAATCACACAGACACATACAAACACACACACAAACATGTACGCACGCGCACAAACACAAATATGCATGTATGTGCACACACACACGCAAACACACAAATACACACACAAACACACACGTACACAAATGCTCGTACACAAACACACACGTGCAAAGAAGTACACTCACACGCAAACACACACGTGCAAACACGTACACACACACACAAACATACACACACAAACACACACGCTCTCTCACACACTGACACATACACACACACACTGACATACACACACACAAATACACACACAGACAGACAGACACACACACACACACACACACACAGAATGATCTTAACTTCCATCCCTGTCTTATTTAAAGATGCAATTTCTGTCAAACATATCGGGCAATTTCCGGGTAAGACAGGACTAGGGCTGGGTAAGGTGGTGATGGATAGTTTCAGCTGATGCCCACCTGTCCTCCCCAAACCTGTCAAACTCAGAGATCGATGCCTTCGGGGCCCCCCACCTCTAAGATCGGGTTGGTGGCAAATAAACAGGAATATTCACCCATTTCTCAAAGCGCCTTGTTAACATGCTGTGGAGGTAATGGCTACTTGTGACTGGAAGTCAAATGCAAGGCAGAAAATCATTTCTCTCTCTCTTTATCTGTCACTGTCATTCACTCCATCCTACAGTGAGGTATACAGCTCACTCGATGATGCTTTGAGAGGCAGGATGCTTTGTTGTTTAATGCAGGAGGTGATATTTTGAGTCATTGCTTGTGTTGGAAATAGCAGCGTTTTATCAAGCGCCACCCTCTCTTTCTCCCTGTTGTACTCATACTTTTGACACATACACAACAAGGATTGCCAAATGCACTTAATCCACTGAATTCGAGTTCAATCAATAAGGCCCCTGTTCCAGAGGCAGCAGAAACTGAGCATTTAGCTTCTCTCGGGTCGAAACATGCAGTTCAGCCCATCTGCTCCTTGCTGTAACTCCTCCCACCCTCTTCCTGTCTCTCCCCATCAAAATAGGAGGCCATTTGGCCCCTTGAGCAACCAGGTCATGGCTGGCCCTATACCTCCACAGCTGGAGATCTGAAACCAAAACAGAATTCGCTGGAGAAACTCAGCAGGGCAGGCAGCGGTTGTGGAGAGGGAAAGCACAGTCAGCGTTTCGAGGTGACTCTCCTTCAGCACTGACAGAAGTGCGGGAGAGTCAGTTAAAGATGGCTGACCTACTACCTCAGCCACCGTCTCACTGACTACCACTCCCGCAACTCTCACCCGACACTCTTCTCCCATATCCCTCGATATCTCTCATATCTCCACTCCTCCATGCCAGAGGATCGTGGCTAATTGTTCCCTATTCCCCGCTTTCTCTCCCCCCCCATACTCTTTGGCCTCTTCATCCCCTAACTCCTTGTTGAAAACATTCACTGTTTTGACCTCAGCTGCTTTCTGTGGCAGAGAATCCCACGGGCTCCCCACTCTCTGGGTGAAGACATTTCTCCCCATCTCAGTCCGAAATAGTCCACCCCGTAATCCTTAGGCTGTGACCCCCTAGTCCTGGACTCCCCAGCTCTTCAGGAACATCCTGCATTGACCATGTCTAGTCCTGTTGGAATTTTATAGGTTTCTATGAGATGCCCTTCATTCTTCTAAACTCCAGTGAATATAATCCTAACTGATCCAGTCTCTCTTCATACATCAGAGCATTTAGCACGCTTGCCTTCATCGCTCAGATCATCGAGTATAGGAGTTGGACGTCATGTTGAGGTTATACAGGAGTTGGTTAGGCCTCTTCTGGAGCATTGTGTGCAGGTCTGGTCGCCCTGTTATAGGAAGGACATTTATCAAGCTGGAGAGGTTTCAGAAGAGATTTACCAGGATGTTGCCAGGAATGGAGGGTTTGAGTTATAGGAAGAACCTGGATAGGCTGGGACTTTTTTTTCCCTGGACTGTAGGAGGTTGAGGGGTGACCTTTATAGAGGTTTATAAAATCATGAGGGGCAGAGATAAGATGAATAGCAAAGGTCTTTTCCTTAGGGTGGGGGAGTTCAAAACTAGGGATCATATATTTAAGGTGAGCGGAGAAAGATTTAAAAAGGACATGAGGGGCAACTTTTTCACACAGTGGGATATGGGTCAAATAGGCAAGCAGAACTGGTTTAGTTTGGGAAACCTGGTTGGTACGGACGTGTTAGGCCGAAGGGTCTGTTTCCATGCTGTATGACTGTAGTGAACCAGATAGGGTTTTACAACAATTGCCCTTAGGCTGCACTCTGAATTTTACTGAGATTGAATATCACCTTCTGTGATGGAGTGATTCGAACCCATGTTCCCAGGCCTTGGTCCTGGGGTTCTCGGTTAGTCATTCAGTGTTAATCAGCACAGCTTGTCTGTAATCTATAGATCTACAGAACCTACTGTACCTGCCTGCAGACATGCCTCCATGCTTCATACAAATCCTTGTCTCTACCTCGCTTCCCTACGATCCTGGACTCCCTGAGAGATTGCAACGTCTGTCTATCTCAGCCTGAAGTATATCCCACTAGGGAACACCTAGTGGGGGTGAATGTGGGAGTGTGGGGGGGGTCCAATTCCCATGATCCGAGACCGAGCAAAGCACGTTTTTTTTTGACTGGGAAGTGCGGAGGGGCGAGAACGGGGCAATTAAATCAGCTTCCTGACCCCATCAAGCAATGGCACAGAGGCAAGTCCCTGCTCCTAATCTCTCTGAACCCCCGAAGTCCCTCAGTGAGGTGGAGGGGTGGGGGGGGTGGGTGGGATTCGATCTCTGTTGCTTGGCAACATGGACGGAGGAGAGAGAGAGGCAGCAGAAGAGAAACGGCGTTGCCCAAAATTCACTGGAGGAGGAGAACGAAGGAGGGAAGACCCCCTCGGCCCCGTTTCACCCCATTTCCGGTCCCCGAGAATTTCTGATGCGTGTAGCCGGGAGGGCTCGCTTAGTGCAGCAAGCCTACTGAGCAATATTGAAGTCAATAGCTGGGGCATAATTTAATTAGAAATTATTAGACATCATTGCATTAAGGAGCCCAAAGGCCGCAACTGCTGGTGAAAGTAGACTGCCATTCCATCAGTAATCAGTTCTGACAGTGGGACAGCAAGGTAACTTCCGTGACAACCGACTTCAGCAGGTCTACAGGATTCCACCCCACCTTCGCCAAACTGTGACAGAACCTTCGGTGATCCCAGTGGGTGCAAGGGATGTAAACGCAAACAGAATCACCAGTTTGCAGCACCAGTGCGAGTTGAAGCAGCAGCTCTCCACGATAGAGCTGTTTCCCTCCCTCCCTCACAGGAATGGGAATGTTGCTGGCAAGGGGTTAGACACAGAGTAAAATTCCCTCTACACTGTTCCCCCGTGAAACACTCCCCAGGACAGCATGGGGTCAGATACAGAGTAAAGCTCCCTCTACACTGTCACCCATTAAACACTCCCAAGGACAGGGACAGCACAGGGTTACGTACAGAGTAAAACTCCCATCATACTGTTCCCCCATCAAACACTCCCAGGACAGGGATAGCACAGGGTTAGATAAAGAGTAAAGCTTCCTCTACATTGTCCCCAGCAAATACTCCAGGACAGGGACAGCACGGGGTTAGATACAGATTAAAGCTCCCTCCACACTGTCCCCATCAAACACTCCAAGGGCAGAGACAGTAGGAAGTTATTAACAGAGTAAAGATCCCTCTACAATGTCCCCATCAAATACTCCCCAGGACAATGACAGCACAGGGTAAGGTACAGAGTAAAGCTTCCTCTGCACTACACCCCCATCAAAGATAGGAGCTTCATGGTGAATGGTAGGGCCTTAAGGAGTGTAGTGGAACAGAGGAACCTTGGCGTTCAGGTGCACGATTCTCTGAAAATGGAGTCAGAGGTAGACAGGGAAGTGAACAAGGATTTTGGCACACGGCCTTCATCAGTCAGGGCACTGAGTACAGAAGTTGGGAAGATATGTCGCAGTTGGACAGGACGTTGGGGAGGCCACAATTGGAGTATTGTGTTCAGTTTTGGTCACCTTGCTATAGGAAGGATGTTATTAAACTGGAAAGTGTGCAGCAGAAATTTACAAGGATGTTGCCAGGACTCAAGGGACTGACTTATAGGGAGAGGTTGGACAAGCTAGGACTTTTTTCTTTAGAGCGTAGGAGACTGAGGGAGGGATCTTATAGAAGTGTATAAGACCCATGACAGGCATGGATAGGGTGAATGCATTCAGTTTCATTTTTCTCAGGGTTGGAGAATCGAGGACTAGAGGGTATCAGTTTAAGGTAAGAGGGGAAAGAATACATAGGTTTCTGAGGGGCAACTATTTTACCCAGAGGGTGGTACACATATGGAATGAGCTGCCAGTGGAAGTGGTTGAGGTGGATACATTAACAACATTTAATAGGCATTTGGACGAATACATGCACAGGAAAGGTTTAGAAGGATATGGGCCAAGTGCAGGGAAATGGGGTTAGCGTGAATGGACATTTTGGTCGGCATGGACCAGTTTGGGCCAAATGGCCTGTCTCCCTGCTGTAGGGCTCTATGACAGGGATAGCACGAGGTCAGATATAGAGTAAAGCCCCCTCTACACTAACTCCATCAAACACTCCCAAAGACTGGGGCAGCATGGGATCAGACACAGAGTAACATTCCCTCAATACTATCGCCTATCAAACACTCCCAGGACAAGGACAACATGGGGTTAGATACAGAGTACAGCTGCCTCTACACTGTCCCCATCCAGGGGCAAGTGGGGGGTATTCCTTCACACTCTTGACTTGTGCCTTGTAGATGGAGGGACAGGCTTTGGGGGGAGTCAGGAGGTGAGCTACTCGCCACTGACCTGCTCTTGTAGCCACTGTGTTTATGTGGTGAGTCTAGTTGAGGTTCTGGTCAGGATGTTGGTAGCATTTCCTACAGGGTGGCACGGTGGCTCAGTGGTTAGCACTGCTGCCTCACGGCACCAGAGACCTGGGTTCGATCCCACCCTCGGGTGACTGTCTGTGTGGAGTTTGCACATTCTCTGTGTCTGTGTAAGTTTCCTCTGGGTGCTCCGGTTTCCTCCCACGGTCTAAAGATGTGCAAATTACTGTGGATTGGCCATGCTAAATTACCCATAGTGTTCAGGCTGTGGGTTAGCCATGGGGAAATGCAGGGTTACAGGGATAGGATGGGGTCTGGCTCCTGGTGGGATGTTCTTAGGAGGGTTAGTGCAGACCCGATGGGCCAAATGGCATCTTTCTGCACTGTTGGGATTCTATGAACAGAGGCTGTGCCTCAGGGTCATGTCACTGCTTTCAAAGTACCATCAGGAGGTGTGGAGCGTGGGAGCGACGCTATGGAAATGCAGGGGGCGTTCATTGCCGAGTGAAAAGTGTTTCACGGCGACAGAGGTCAGGTGAATCCTGAGCTGACAATTCAAGCCCCAAGTTGTTAAACTGGGAACTTGTGAACCAATGTCACAAACCTCTCTGCCGTTTGGTCTCTGGCTCACTGTACTTTTTGTGTCTAACGAGTTCTGACAGATTCACCCAATCCTGACTCTGAACTTTCAGCTGAAGAATCTTTTTTTGTCACCAGGGCCACATTCAGCTTTAATCAATACTGATTCCCCTTCATGTTACAGATTAATGTGTAGTTACACCAACCCAGGATTAGCAAAACATGGTTGCTGTCCTTCCCTGTTTGGCTGTTCAATCTGAGTCACCAGTGTCCCAGGGAATTGACAGAATCCCTACAGTGTGGAAACAGGCCATTCAGCCCGTTGAGTCCACACTGACCCTCTGGAGAGCATACCATCCCGACCCACCCCAACACCATAACCCTGTATTCCCCATGGCTAACCCACTGAGCCTGTGCATCCCTGGGCACTACGGGACAATTTAGCACGGCCAATCCACCCTAACCTGCACGTCTTTTGGACTGTGGGAGGAAACCGGAGCACCCGGAGGAAACCCACACAGACACAGGGAGAATGTGCAAACTCCACACAGACAGGTGGACAGGGTTTGCGGGAGTCAGGAGGTGAGTTATTTACTGCAGTGCTCCTAGCCTCTGAATTATTTGCCTCGACGATTCTTCATAGGAGCAAATTCCACATCAAAGTGCCTCCGACAGCTTTTTGTCACAGTTCCTCGGAACATTCACTTCTAGCTGGGATCTTATTTTTCAGCTTGTCATTTCCATGGTGACCCAGGGAGCAGTTAATTGGTCAATGCAAGACAGCGTCAGGCAGAGCCGCGCGATTCTCCTGACCCTTCAGTTGCTTGACTGTCTGCCTGATCTAAATTCCCTCATGTCCCCTTCGCTCCTTTACCGTTTCGTGCGTGCCTTGAGACCCGAGGCCTAAATGCCTGAACAGGCCTGTTTGCACTGGGCGAATGACGAGGCAGAACCCGGTGGACAAACCAGTGAAGTGTTCCCACACAACATGTGCTGTTAGCATGGCGTCCAGGGCAATAGCTCAATCGAAGCCTTTTTGGGAGACGATCTGTCCTGTCGTGGTTGGGCAGGCTCTCCAAAGGAGCACCCCGCATGTCCCCTCCCACCCCAACCCCTGCCTCATCTCCATTTGCCCTGCATTTTGGCTCACATCTGAATGGTTAAAGTCGTCCACATTTTCAGGGACAGATTACAAACCGGAAGAACATCAACTAAATTGAAGACTTGAGAGCAGCCAATATTCCCTGGGGTATTCCCCACGGCAACACCTCCACTAATCAGCATCCACCTGCGAACCAATGAGCATTCTCTCCTCAAGCAGTACAAATTATTGATCCCTTTAAGATATGGCATTCTTGCCAATGTTGTCCTGATGAGTGCAGGACAAAAAGTTTCAGGAGCAGGGCCCTTCTCTTAGCAATAAAAAAGTTAGGTCAATGGAGTCAAAGAAAGATCAGTCTTGTTCGAATTGACCAATATCTGACTAGCTGCGGCTGTCTCTCCTATTATACAAAGGATGGACTTGTCTTTATGCGGCATCTTTCCTGACCTAAACTGGCCTTTTTGGAGTCAATGAAGCATTTTTTGGAAGTGTTGTATTGTAGGAAGGACAGGAGCGGCATTGTACACAGTAAGGTCTCCCACAATGACACACACACTCTGTCACACACATGTGCAGACTCACACACACACACACACATACACACACACACACACATTTCACGTCTCTCACTGCTGGTCGATGATGGATATATATTGACCACAAGGCTTGTCCTTTGGAAGACTGACGTGGGATCGTTTACGTTCACCGGAGGGGTCCAGATGGAGCCTCAATGGATTATTTAATCTGAGGAACAGCATGTCCGACAGTGCAGCACACCCACAGCCCTCTACGTGGGGCGCCAGGCTGTAGGATGCACCTCAGATGTTGGAGTGGGCCTTGAACCCATGGTATTTTCACCCAGAGGCGAGCACCTTAATACCAATAGATGGATAAAATGATAACTTGTTCACATACACACGCTGCAGTCTTTCTAGATCTTTGAACCAATGGGACAGGAGTAGGCCACTTTGTCCTTATCCTAGGCCTAGTCAAGATGGCATGAACGTGTCTGTGTGGTTGAGGGATCTCCTGCCCTGAATGTCACTCGCACTTTGATGACTTCACCTGTGCCCGGGTGCCTGCCAGTGTTTTAGAGCCAAACAGCACGGAAACAGACTCTTCAGTCCAACCAGTCAATACTGTCCATAATCCCAAACTAAACTAGACCCACCTTCCTGTGCTTGGCCCATATCCCTCCAAACCTCTCTTATTCACGTACTTATCTAAATGTCTTTTAAACGTTGTAGCTGTACCCGCATCCACCACTTCCACTGGAAGTTCATTCCACACATGAACTGCCCTCTGTGTAAAAACAAAAATTGCCCCATGACTTTTTAAAATCTTTCTCCTCTCATCTTAAAATTATGCTCCCTCAGGAAAAGACACCTGCCATTCACCTTATATATGCCCCTCATGACTTTATAAACCTCTATAAGGTCACCTCTCAATCTCCTACGCTCCAGTGAAAAAAGTCCCAGCCTTTCCAGCCTCTCCTTACAACTCAAACCCTCTACTCCCAGCAACATCCTGGTGAATCTTTTCTAAACTCTCTTCAGCTTAATAATATCCTTCCTATAACTGGGCAACCAGAACTGGACACAGCACTCACCAATGTCCTGCACAACCTCACCATGAAGTCCCATCTGCTATACTTGAAGGTCTATGCAATGAAGGCAAACGTGCTTAAACACTTTCTATTGCATTGTCAGTTTCCAAAGTGACATTCTAATCGGATTTGTCAAGTTTCTCATGACGTTTTTGATTTTTGACTGTGGTGCCCTTTTCAAGAGGGTGTCGATGAATTAATCTGTTTGACCGGGTTTAAGTTTCTCCAAGGGAGTACAATGATTGCATCGGGTATACAGCAGCACTGAGGTGAACTCCCACTAGCGGCGCTTATCGCTCATCTCATTTCGATTTGCAAATTGAAAAACGCACTGGGCCACTTCTGAATTGCCAGTCAGCCGAAGGATTGGATAGCACTGACCTAAGCCCCACGGTGGAGTTACACTGACGTAGCTGCATGTCCTGTTTACAGTCCCGAGCTTTGAGCCTCTGCACCTGAGGTTAGGCCAGACCTTGCAGCAGAGTCACCAATTCAGGATGTGCTTCACTGTGCGCCACTGACAAGCTGGTAAACGCACAGTAGGCTGGTTCGTAAAGTGAGATCACATGGGATTCAAGGAGCACTTTGTCAACTGGATACAAAATTGGCTTGACGATAGGAGACAGAGGGTGGTGGTGGAGGGTTGCTTTTTGGACTGGAGGCCTGTGACCAGCCGTGTGCCACAGGGATTGGTGCTGGGTCCACTGTTGTTTGTCGTTTATTTAGGAGGAATGCTTAGTAGGTTTGCCAATGACACTAAAATTGGTGACATTGAAGAAAGCTATCAAAAGTTCCAAAGGGACCTTGATCAATTGGGCCAATGGGCTGAGGAGTAGCAGATAGAGTTTAATTTTAGATAAATGCGAGGTACTGCATTTTGGTAAAACAGACAAGGGCAGGACTTATACAGGTAATGGTAGGACCCTGGGTAATGTTGTCCAACAAAGGGTTCAGGTACACAGTTCTTTGAAAGTAGCGTCACAGGTAGACAGGGCGTTAAGAAGGCGTTTAGCACGCTTGCCTTCATTGCTGAGACCTTTGAGTTTGGATGTCATGTTGACGCTGTACACGTCATTGATGAGGCTACTTTTGGAGTAGTGTGTACAGTTCTGGTTGCCCTGCTATAGGAAGGATATTATTAAATTGGAGAGGGTTTGGAAAAGATTTACCAAGATGTTGCCGGGACTGGAGGGTTTGAGTTATAAGGAGAGGCTGGACAGGCTGGGACTTTTTTCACTGGAGCATGGGAGGTTGCAGGGTGACCTTATGGAAGATTATAAAATCATGAGGGATATAGATAAGGTGAACAGCAAAGGTCTCTTCCCTAGGGGTACAGGAGTCCAAAACTAGAGGGCATAGGTTTAAGATGAGAGGGGAAAGATTTACAATGGAGCTGAGGGGCAACATTTTCACACAGAGGGCGGTGCATTTGTAGAATGAACTACCAAAGGAAGTGGTCAATGCAGGTACAATTACAACATTTAAAAGCTATTTGGGCAGGTACACGAATAGGAAGAGCTTACAGGGATATGGGCCAAATACAGGCAAATGGGACTAGTTTAGGTTGGGAAACTTGATCGGCATGTACGAGTTGGACTATTTCCATGCTGTATGACTCTATGACTCTACAATGCACTGATGCTACACTCTGGGCCTGTGCTTAGCCAAGCTCATGACTGCAGCAGCGTAGAATAGGAACAGGGAGAACTTGATTCTCAGACACAGAGACGCAGAGAGTGGTAGCAGTCTGGAATGCACTACCAGAAGAGGTGGTGGAAGCAGGCACATTGAAGACATTTAAGAGGCACCTAAATGGATACATGAATAGGGAGGGAATAGAAGGATACGGATCAAAAAATGGCTGGTTTGTTTTTAGATTAATTAGGGCATGATGGTCGGCACAGGCTTGGAAGGCCGAAGGGCCTGTTCCTGTGCTGTACTTTTTCATTTGTTCATCTCAACATACTGCACTGATACAAGGACCATTTTGAAGTGGCAGAGTATTTCTCAGACTGCGACTATGCCTATTAAACCAGCGACACTCTGTTCTCTTATGTACCGCACTATTCTACAGTCAGTTCAATGATGGGTATTTTACACTCAAAACCACTTAAACTCACTATTTACTTTTGTCAGAATTACTAGTGACAGGCAACGAAAGGGTGCGAGAGAGAGGCAAAGGACAATTTTCCACCGTCTTGATTCGAACAATGCGGGGAACAGTGAAGCGACTGCAACTCGACAAACATCCCAGTGATAAGAAGGGGCTTGTGTCGTTTCGCCTGCTCACCTTCTAGAGGACGACACAGAAAGTTAGACTTCATGTGCAGAACTCATTACTGAGACATAAACAGGATGTGGAGGAACGTTCAGAAAAACAGAATGTAGTACAGCACAGGAACAGACCCTTCGTCCCACTATGTCTGTGCCGACCATGATGCTATTCTAAATTAATCCAATGTTTTCTCACATGTCCCTTATCTGTCTATTCTCTTTAATTTCGTTTTGATTTATTATTGTCACATGTACCTTGAAAAGTTTTGTTTTGCATGCAGTACAGGCAGACCATACCATACAAAGTGCGTTAGGGTAATAGAACAGAGTGAGGAATACAATGTTACTGCTGCAGACAAAGAGCGAGATGAACATTAAATGTGAAATTTGAGAGGTCCATTCAGAAGTCTAATAACAGCGGGGAAGAACCTGTTCTTGAACCTGTCGGTCCATGTGTTTAAGCTTTTATAAATTCTGCCTGCCGGAAGAGGTTGGAAGAGATTATAACCGGGTGGGAGGGGTCTTTGATGATGTTGGCTGCCTTCCTGAGGCAGGGGGAAATGTAGATGGAGTCAGTGGATGGGAGGTTGGTTTGTGTGACGGACTGGACTCTGTTCACAACTCTCTGTAGTTTCTTATGGTCCTGGGCAGAGCAGTTGCAGTCCCAATGATGCATCTGGATAGAAACTGGTTTCTATGGTGCATCTATAAAAATTGGTAAGAGTCTTTTACGGACATGCTAAATTTCCTTAGCCTCCTTAATGTGTCATAATTGATTTAATAAATGTTCCTTTTCTCATAGAATCCTTACAGTGTGGAAACAGGCCCTTTGGCCCAACAAGTCCACACCGACATGGGATGTGGGTGTCACTGGCCAGGCCAGCTTTGGTGCCCATCCCTAATGAGCTCAGACTGAGCTCAGCCATTACGGAGGGCAGTTAAAAGTACTTGCTGTGGTCTGGAGTCACATGTGGGCCAGACGGGGTAAGGATGGCAGATTTCCTTCCCTAAAGGAGATTACAGTGGTGTTGTGGGATTGTGTGATGGTCTTTGATTTACAAACATCTGACACAGGCGTAATCTTAAAAAGATCCAACATACAAATGTTGAACGACCAGGCATTTTATCTTGTCCTGCACCGTTTTCCAACTTGTGAACGAATCAACTTGCAAACACAGGGGCTGCCAAAGCAGTGAATCAGATCGGCTTTCTGTGGCAACAGTTTCACCGTCATCATTACTGATGTCTGGGCAAAGCAGGTTAGCACAGTGGCGCAGTGGTTTCTGTCGAGGTTCATCCGAGCAGCTATACGACACAGGACTCTGCGCCCTACCGTCTGTTCCCCGGGACGCACACCGAGACAAGCATTGTCTGCGCCTGGAGGGCCATCAACTCGGTGGAAGACGCTCTTTGGTCTGCCTGAAACTTGTTGGTCTTCCAAAGCAAAGAGTTGACTTGACTGAGTGTTGCAGACTGGCACATTCCAAAGCCCAGGACTATGTGCTGAGGGACGCACTAAAACTTGGGGCAGCTGGCACAGCCGTGAAAGACCACCACCTTCTGCCAAAGTACAATGGCAGTCCGTTTAGTTATCAGACCCTCTCATTGCCACAAACATATGTAAATAGTGTCCTGTATAAGTGAGAAATGCTTTTGGTTTTTGCAGCTGCAGGGAATATCACATTCCAATGTTTGTTTTTCTTGATATGCATGGGGGGATTTCAAGACTAAAGGGAATATTTTTGAGGTGAGAGGACAGAGATTTAAAAAAGACATGAGTGGCGATTTTTTTACACAAGAGGGTGGTTTGTATGGGAAATGAACTTCCTGACGAAGTGGTGGATACGGGCATAGTTACAACTTTGATAATTGCATGATTAAGAAATATTTAGAGGAGTATGGGCCAGGAGCAGGTAGGTGGGACTGTGTTTGGCATGGACTGGTTGGACCAAAGGGTCTGTTTCCATGCTGTATGACTCTATGACTATGACTATGACTGTACAGAAATGCTTTAATACCTGTGTATGCATATAAAGAATTTTTGCGAATAAAGTATATTTTTGCAAAATGAAATAAAAATTACCGATGACTAGTTTTCAGTTCAATATTTTTTAAACATTAAGTTGCTATCAGTTTCCATGGTGGGATTTGAACCAGTCTGAGTCTCTACATGGAAAAAAAAAACTCAGGATATTACCATAAAACCTTCAGGGTCCTGTTTGCGACAACACAGCATGGAGACTATAACTGCAAGGAAAGGTTGAACAACATGCATTCATTTCTCTGAATGAAAAAAATGGACGGTTGAGAAGCGTTGAAATTATTAAGGGGTTTGAAAGGGTGAATGTAGAGAAGCTGTTTCCAATTAGGTGAGTCCGAAATTGGGTTATAACTACTTGATAATCAGGCATATGAATACTTGATAGTCAGGCATCAAAACTTGTCGTCTCGCACTCATCAGGATGACATGCAAGACTGCCAAATTTTCAAGCGCTCACCTAATTGGAAACAGCTTCTCTACATTCACCCTTTCAAACCCCTTAATAATTTCAATGCTTCTCAACCATCCATTTTTTCATTCAGAGAAATGAATGCATGTTGTTCAGCCTTTCCTTGCAGTTATAGTCTCCATGCTGTGTTGTCGCAAACAGGACCCTGATGGTTTTGTGGTAATATCCTGAGTTTCTTTTTCCATGTAGAGACTCAGACTGGTTCAAATTCCACCATGGAAACTGATAGCAACTTCATCTATAAAAAGTATTGAATTGAAAACTAGTCATCAGTAATTTTTATTTCATTTTGCAAAAATATTCTTGATTCATAAAAATTCTTTATGTGCATACACAGGTATTAAAGCATTTCTGTACAGTCATAGTCATAGTCATAGAGTCATACAGCATGGAAACAGACCCTTCGGTCCAACCAATCCATGCCAAACACAGTCCCACCTACCTGCTCCTGGCCCATATTCCTCTAAATATTTCTTATTCACCAGGGGAAAAGGATGCTGACTGGCTGACCATTCAGCTCTGACTGGGCTGCGTGGCCAGTGAGGAAGCACCGGGCAGACTCCTCAAGCTTCAGGGTCATTCAAAAGACGGTGCACGGCTTGAGCATATTTCTTTTGTTTGCAGAGGATGAGTCCTTGCGTGCGAATGCATGTTGCTTCCAGCCAGGTGTAAACGAGTCATGTTCACAGCTTTATTGACTAACGTGCACCTCACGTTTTTGTGTAACTTCAAATCTCTTTCAATGGCTGGCAAGGGTTTCAGCGACATCCTGAGAACACGAAAGGTGTGCTATGGAAACGCAAGTCTTAATACAGGAGGTTGTTGTTTCTTGTCACAGAATTGCTCACGGTGCAGAAAAAGGCCATTCGGCCCATCAGCCTACACCACTGCTATTCCCCAGTGCCAATCTCCTGCCTTTTCCTCCATATCCCTGCACACCGTTACTATCCAATGCCCCCTCATTGACTGCCTTAATTGTATCTGTCCCCATCACATTTCCAGGCAGTGCCATTCCAAATCCTAAATGCTCACTAGGTGAAAATGTATTTTTCCTCACATCACCCTTGCTTTGTTTGCACCTTAGTCTACATTCCTCTTTCGTTCTTGTTCCTTTTCCAAGTGAGAACATCTTCTCCCTAACAACTCTTGTCCAGCAACCCCCCGCTCCGTGATTTTGAAAACCTCTCTCTCAGATCTCCCTCTCTCAGCCTTCTGCTCTCCAAGGGAGAACAGTCCCCAACTTCTTCAAACTATCCTCGTCGCTGAAGTTTCTCATTCCTGGAACTGTTCCTGTAAATCACTTCTGCACTCCTACATTGCACTCTTGAACTGAGCAGAAGGAGCTAAAAGAGACTGAACTCTCCACAATAACAGGACACAGACAGAATGTAAGCCATGATTTCTTAGTGACAGCACAAGGAATACGAACAGGAGTAGGCCGTTCGGCCCCTCTAGCCTGCTCCGATATTCAATGGGATCGTGGCTGATCTGATATTCCTCAAGTCCACTTTCTTGCTCTTTCCCTGTAATCCTTGATTCCCCGACTGATCAAGAATCTATCTATCTCAGCCTTAAATACACACAAGGGCTCTGCACCTGACAGCTCTCTGTGGCAACGGGTTCCAAAGATTCACAATCCTATGAGAGAAGGAATTCCTCCTCATCTCAGTCTTAAATTGGCAGACCTTTATTCTGAGACTGTGCCCTCTGGTCCTAGACTCTCCTAGAATTGAATTAGCTTTAGTATTAGCTTTATCGTCACGTGCACTCAAATAACTGCAGTGAAAAGCTTGCAATGTCACCGCTTATGGAGCTATCTTAGGTACAAGATACGTAGGTACAGATACTTAAATATTTGGTAAAAAAATTGAAAGAATAATAAATAAAAGTCCAGCATAAGAATAAAACGGAAAAACCAGTACTTGAATTACAGGCATTTTCACCCCAGTCCGGGTTAGCACCGAGCCTCCAGACCACACCAGGCTTCAAAATATGAGGCCTCGCATCCCTGCACCGGCCTCCACCTCACAGTGGTGGCCTCCAGTTCGGGACTCCCCGCCCCTGCACCAACCTGGTCTGGTACACCCCTCCCACACGCCGGCCTGGTCTGAGACTCCCCTCCCCCACGCCGGC
Source organism: Rhincodon typus (assembly GCF_021869965.1). NCBI lineage: Eukaryota > Metazoa > Chordata > Chondrichthyes > Orectolobiformes > Rhincodontidae > Rhincodon > Rhincodon typus. The sequence goes on along the minus strand of NC_063374.1, from coordinate 3,887,289 downwards.
CTGGTCTGGGACACCCCTCCCACACACCGGCCTGGTCTGGGACTCCCCTCCCACACACCG
>NC_063374.1:3775088-3887219 GCF_021869965.1 Rhincodon typus | reverse complement strand
ACACACCGGCCTGGTCTGGGACTCCCCTCCCACACACCGGCCTGGTCCAGGACTCCTCTACCCCATGCCGGCCTGGGCCAGGACTCCTCTACCCCGTGCCGGCCTGGTCTGGGTCTCCCCTCCCACACACCGGCCTAGTCTGGGACTCCCCTCCCACACACTGGCCTGGTCTGAGACTCGCCTGCAACAGCCTATCGTCCAGGAGTCGCCTCCTCCATTCCCCTCTGAGTAAGTTTGAAGTTAGAAATTTGAAAAGAAAAGAGATAAAGAAAAAGAACAGGAGGAGCAGAGGAACTCTAGCTGGAACATCCTACTCTGCTGCCATCTCATCACAGATTTGGGGATATGAGGGGAAACATCCTCTCAGCATTTACACAGTCAAGCCCCTTAAGAATCCCAAATGTTTCAATGAGATCACCTCTCATTCCTCTAATCTCCAGTGAGTAGAGTCCCAACTACTTAGTCTCTCCTCATAAAACAATCCCTCCATACCAGGGATCATCCTAGTGAACCTTCTCTGAACTGCCTCCAATGAAATAATATCTTTCTTTAAATAAGGGAAGCAAAATTGCTCACGGTGCTCCAGATGTGGTCTCCCCAGTACTTTGTACAGTTGCTGTAAGACTTCCCTACTCTTACACTCCAACTCCCTTAAAAATAAGGGCCAACATTCCATTAGCCTTTCTCATTGTGTGCTGCTCCTGTGTGCTAGCTTTCTGTGTTTCATGCACGAGAATCCCCAAGTCCCTTTGTGTTGCAGCTTTCCTCCACATAATATTCTGCTCTTTTGTTCTCCCTTCCGAAATCAATAACTTCACGTTTTCCAACATTGTAGGCAACATATTGCCCGCGACCAGTATCTCTCTCTCTCTGTAAGCTCTGTTGATCCCGTTATAGAATCCCTACGATGTGGAAGCAAGCCATTGGACACAATGAACCAACAATGAGCTTTCATAGAGTATCCCACCCAGACTCTGTAACCCTGCATTGCCCATGGCTGACCCACCTAGCCAAATTCTTGGACACTAGGGGCAATTTAGCACGGCCAATCCACCCTAACCTGCACATCTTTGGACTCTGGGAGGAAACCAGAGCACCAGGAGGAAACCCACGCAGACAATGTGCAAACTCTACACAGACAGTTGCCGAAGGGTAGAACAGAACCCAGGACCCTAGTGCTGAGAGGCAGCAGTGTTAACCACTGAGTCACCATATCCCATTGGTATGAAAGAAAACATGAAGATTTTAATGTGTGTGATAGAGATCCCACCCAATGGTTGGGACACTGGTGATAACCCGTTTTCTCAACTTGTACTCACTAGCATTTAGAAGAATGGGCAGGGGACATTCACAGAAATATATAAAATCCTGATGGGACTGGATGGGCTAGATGAGGGAAGAGTCGTAGAGTCATACAGTACGGAAACAGACCCTTCCGTCCAACCAGTCCATGCCGAACATAATCCCAAACTAAACCAGTCCCACCTGTCCGTACCTGGCCCATGTCCCTCCAAACCTTTCCTATTCATGTATTTATCCCAATATCTTTCAAATGTTGTAATTGTACCCATATCCACCACTTCTTCAGGAAGTTCATTCTACACACGAACCACCCTCTGTGTAAAAAATTTGCCCTCATGTCTTTTTAAAATCTCTGTCCTCTCAGCTTAAAAATGTGTCCCCTAGTCTTGAAATCCCCCATCCTAGGGAAAATGACAACTACCATTAACTCTATCTATACCTCTCCATTATTTTATAAACTTCTATCAGGTCACCTCTCAACTTCCTACGTTCCAATGGAAAACATCCCAATTGATCCAGGCTTTCTTTACAACTCAAACCTATGTTCCCAATGTTGGGGCAGTCCAGAACTATGGGTCATGGTCTAATAATAAGGGGTAAGCTATTCATGTCTGAGATGAGGAAGAGTTTCGTTATTGAGAGAGTTGTGAACCTGTGGAATTCTCTCCCACAGGAAGCTGTTGGGGCCGGTTTGTTAGATATATTTAAGAGGGAGCTGGATGTGGCCCTTACAGTGAAAGACATCAAGGGGTATGGACAGAAAGTGGGAGTGGGATACTGAAATTGCATGATCAGCCATGACCATATTGAACGGTGTTGCAAAGCGAAGGGCCGAATGGCCTACTCCTGAACCTTTTATTTCTATGTTTCTAAGCTTCTCACCATGTGTCCCTTTTCTCTGTTGTTGCAATCTGGACACACCGAAGGTTTTGTAGTGAAACAGAATCAGTACCGAACATTGTCTTTCTGTCACCCCTGGTGTAACTCCTCACTTGCAGGTTCAATAGCACAAATTGAAGATCATGCTGACTGAGGTGTGCTAGTTACAGAGAGAGAGAGAGAGAGAGCAGCTCAATTAACTCCATTTCAGTGAATCACTCATAGGGGAGTCCTTTGGGTAAGTGAAAACAAATTGGAAATTCAAGACTGTTTCCCTTGCACCTGTGCTAATGCCTTCCCACTGAATGAAGTTCATTGTTGAACCCTGCTCAGTGAGAATAGCTTGTATGTGGATCTAAACCACAATTATACATGCGCGCACACACAAAATGGGACGGGGCATGCTGGAAGCTGCCTGTTCGTTGACTGTCAACCAAATTAGGAAGCAGCAGGACATGGAGAACTCGTCAATAAAACATAAGCAGGCACCTGTGCCAACAGGAAATCTTACCATTTCGAAGAAAAAGACAAGCTCTTTGGCAGTGCAAAACATTGCTGAGAAAAGATGCATTTTTCAAATCTTTTTGTTTTGCCCTCCTCAGGGCATTTCTCAATTGTTTCAGTCAACAGAATGGGGGGCAGCCGTTCACCATTTCAGGGTTACACCCTGACCTATTGGTGTCGACCTGCCCGGCTTAAAATAGAAATACAGCCTGGCAGTGAACTGTCAATCAACATTCATAGGTGCATTCGTCATGGTGATGCCTCTACAAATCAGAGCTCTTGCCAACCAATGAGCACTCTTCTCCTGTGCAGTGCAAATGCTAGATTTCCCCTTGAATTGGTATTCTTGCAAATTATTCTGACGAGGGTAAGATGAAAAGCTTTGACAAAATGTGTTTTCCCTTTTCCTTTGATCTTCTTGCAAATTGTCCTGATGAGTGCAGGGTGAAAAGCTTAAAAAAAAGTGCTTTCACCTTACTTTGGCATTCTTGCAAATTGTTCTGATGAGCAGAAGATGAAAAGCTTCCAGAAAATTTATTTCCCCTTGAATTAGTATTCTTGCAAATTGTCCTGATGAATGCAAGATGAAACTTTTTGATGTAATGTGTCTACTTTCAGAGAAGAGACACCTTATACCTTCATACGTGCCTTTTAAAACTTCAGGACGTCCAAAAGGTCCTATCAGCCAAGGTAGGAGCATTCGATATGCAAGTGGCTGACGGAGGGAACACAGGACCCAAGGTGTTTTTTGTGAGATCCCACTGACAGCAATGCGACAAATGGCCAGATAATCTAGCATAGTGGCAATGAAGGATAAATATTGGAAGAGACACCCAAAGAGAACTCTCTACTGCACTTCTTCCAAGCATTTCTCCAATGGGTTGTCCAAGTGAGGCCCCTCCTTGCCCTCCTGGGGTGGATATAAAGCCACACCATGGCCGCCAATGGAGTGAAGTTAAGAGTCAACCACGTCACTGTGGCTCTGGAGTCACGTGTAGGCCAGGCCAGTTAAGGACAGCAGAGTTCCTTCTCCATTGGTGAACCAGATGGGTTTTCACAACAACCTAGTAGCTACATGGTCAACATGACCGAGACTGGCCTTTTAACTCCTGGTCCTTTTCGTTAAAGGATTTGAGTTATCATTTGAACTCACATCTTCATACAGGGCTCTGGGATTCAAGTTCTGAGACCTCACTACTCTATTGTACTGCCTAATTTACCCTAAAACAAGTGTGTGAGGGATGATGCATACAAACATACGGATTTTAGGGACAGAGTAACTTTCGCACCACACAAATGCCAGGCCATTTCCAATAAGAGACAATCTAATCACTGCCCCTTGACATTCAATGCTGTTACCATCACTAATTCCCTCATTATCAACATCCTGGGGATTACCATTGACCAGAAACTAAACTGGACTGGCCATATAAACTCAGTGGCTACAACAGCAAGTCAGAGGCTGGGAATACTATGCGAGTAACTCACCCCTGACTTGCTAAAGGCTGTCCACTATCAACAAGGCACAAGTCAGGAGTGTGAGGTAATACTCCCCAATTTCCTGGATGGGGCAACTCCAACAACACTGTAGAAGCTCAACACCATCCAGGACAAAGGAACCCCCGCTTGACTGGCACCATATCCACAGACATCCACTCCGTCCATCACTGACGCTCAGTAGCAGCAGTGTGTACCATCTACAACATGCACGGCAGAAATTCACCAAAGATCCCTAGACAGCGCCTTCCAAACCCACGACCACTTCCATCTAGAAGGTCAAGGGCAGCAGATACATGGGAACACCACCCCCTGCAAGTTCCCCTCCGAGCCACTCCCCATCCCGACTTGGAAATATATCGGCTGTTCCTTCAATGTCGCTGGGTCACAATCCTGGAATTCCTTCCCTAAGGGACACTGTGGGTCTACCTCTTGCAGCAGTTCAGGAAGACAGCTCACCCATCACCTTCTCAAGGGGCAACTAGGGACGGGCAATAAGTGCAGGTCCCTGCCAGTGATGGCCATATCCCTCGAGTGAATTTTAAAAAGGCCGATCGGCCCTTCGAGCCTGCTCCGTCATTCGCTAAGATAAAGTTTGGTCTGCTTATGATTTCAGGATTAGACAAGATCGAAACAGGAAGGATGTCCGTGATGACCGGGGGTGGGGAGGTGGTATTCACAGTCTAGGGATTACAGGGGAGGCCATTTAGGGCTGAGACAGGGAGAAATGTCTTCACACAAAGAGTGGGGAGCCACAGAAAGCAGTTGAGGCCAAAATTTTGAATGTTATCAGAGAGAGATGTAGATATATTCCGGGACTTTAGCCCATTCCACCGATCCTACTGGGAGAGGGGGCAGGAGGGTATATGATAAGGGTATCAGGAGAAAATGGGAATAGAGTATATAGGCCATTCAGCCCCTTGGGCTTGTTCCACCATTCAATGGGATCCTGGCTGATCTGTGGCCGAACTCCATATGGGCTCATTTTCCTCAATACCTCTGCTTAGCAAAAATGCATCCGTTGCTAATTTCAAATTAACAACCGATTCAGCATCCACTGCCATTTGTGGAAGAGACTTCCAAGTCTCTACCTCCCCTTTGTGCTTCCTTATATCTCTCTCCTGAACGGTCTGGCCCTAACTCTCAGACCCTGCACCAGAGTTCTAGAATCCCCAACCAGCAGAAATAGTTCATCTTTATCCGTCCTGCCTTTTCCTGTTAATATCTTGCAGGCTTCAATCAGATCACACCTTAAACTTAAAAAATTCTAGAAAAAAACAGGCCCAATTTCTATAATCTCTCCTCATAACTTGACCCCTGAAGTCCAGGTATCATCTTGTAAACCTATTTTGTACTCCCTACAGGGTCTAACCCTAACCCTAAACCTAACCCAATATATCCTTCCTAAGGTAAGCTGCCTAGATCTGCTCATAGGACTGAATTGGATCTGCCCTGATCGTAATGAATGGTACAGCAGACTCAAAGGACCGAATGGCCAACCCCCATGTTTCTATGATCTTATATGTTTCAATGAAATTGACTCTCACTCTTTCAAACTTTAATGGATTCAGTGCCAGCCTTCCTCGGCCAGCTAACTCCCCCCAGGCCCATTATCAACCGAGTGAACCTTTTGTGAACTGCATTCAAATGCATTCACGTCGTCTAATGCCGCTTAGATCAACACAAAATCTTGGACCAGTGCAAACAGTGTAACAGTCGCACCCGACTGGAAACGTTATCTCTGTTTTTCTCTTCATACTGCCAGAGCTGCTGATTTCCTCCAACATTCTCAGTATTTCTTGCACCCAGCAGGATAGCTGCTTTAGATTAAGTTCCTACCTCTTTGTAAGTAGCTCCAGGACATGTTGTTATATCAGTATGAACATGATACCTAGACAGATACACTTGACAAGCATTGCAAAATAAAAATTGAATCATTATGTGTGCAATTAAAAGACCAAAGGACTTTTTTTCATGATTTCAGCTCATTATGCTGAAATTGAATTATTTAAAGAAAATATTCTGGCCCGGCAGTTTCTGTTGTTCCTCACAAATCTTTGGAAACCTTTTTAAATGAGCTTTAAATTCCTCCTCTGTCAGGATCATATTGTTTTATGCCCTATCAGTTAGCGTTCAATAATGTTAGTTTAACCGTTAAATACATGATACATGGCAGGCCTGGCACTTTCTGAGGCCCGGGCAGATTAATTTGAGAATTTCATGAATTTTATATTGGCTGCAGCCTGAAAACTCTGCCACAAACAACGCAACATTCATCATCTTAATGTCTTTAGCGAGAGGGCTCCGATGAAACGGTGAGACAATTACTCAGCAGCCTTCAAAGCAAATCTGTTTGCTGTGAATCAGTTCCGATGCGCCCGTGTCTGAGTCAATCAGGAGATTTGCACGTCCCATAAGTTTTTTTTCCTTTATTCATTCGCGGGATGAGGGCATCGCTGGCTAGGCAGCATTTATTGCCCATCTCTGATTGCCTAATGGGCAGTTAAGAGTCAACCACACACATAGGCCAGACCAAGTAAGGATGGCAATTTCCTTCCCTAACGGGCATTAGTGAACCAGATGGGTTTTTCCTGACAATTGGCAATGGATTCATGGATTGTTAATTCCAGATATTTATTGAATTCAAATTTCACCATCTGCCATTGCAGGATTCGAACCAGGGTCCCCAGAACATTGGGTCTCTAGATTAACAATCCAGCGATAATACCACTAGGCCATTGCCTCCCCAGACGTGACTAGATGTGGATCTGCTCCTGGTCCCCTCTCCCGGTGTGATTGGCGGAATGGGCTAAAGTCCGAGACGTCATGGGCAATACAATTCCACATCCCCCTCACTCACTCAGCTGCTACTCGTTAATTCAAAGGGAGGCGATGGCCTAGTGGTATCATCACTGAACTGCTAATCTAGAGACCCAGCTAATGCTCTGGGGACCTGGGTTCAAATTCCACCATGGGAGATGGTGGAACTTAAATTCAGTTAACAAATAAAAATCTGGAATTAAAAGTCCAACGATAACCATGAATTCATTGCTGATTGTCAGGAGAAAACCATCTGGTTCACTCATGCCCTTTAGGGAAGGAAACTAATCTGGCCTACTACATGTGACTCCAGACATAAATGTGGTTGACTCTTAACTGTCCAGGTGGTCAGCATCCATAGGGAAAGGGAGCAGAGCCAATATTTTGGGTCTTGGGATCCTCCTTCAGTATCGTTCTGAAGTCAAATGTAGGCCAGAGCAGCTAAAGATAGCAGATATCCTTCAGTGAAGGACATTAGTTGGCTTTTGTGCTCCCCGACCCCGTCAACAATTGGCTTCTTAATTCCAAATTCCTGTTGAATTCAAATTCACCACCACCTACCATCCTGGGATTTGAACACAGGTCCCCACATTAACCAGGGTCTCTAGATTAACCAACCCAGCAATAATGCCTCTAGGCTATCACCTCCTGCAGACAGGAGCACAAGCAGGAGAGATGGAGATAAGAACAGATGGAGATAAGATGGGAGCTAGACTGATTGGAGACATTGAACAGAAGAGCCAGTGTAGACCGGATGGGCTGAAGAGCCTCCTTCTGTGCTGTGAGGATCCACGAGAAGTCACTTCAGCTTTGACAGCACCGTTAAAGATGTTGCAAACAGGACAGGAGACAATTCTGTCTTGTTCCACATTCAACTGGAGCTTATTGAAGCTCAGGCAAAGGCACCATAAATCATGTCATGCTGTTTTTGTTAAAAAATTCATAGACAGCCATGAACACAAGTGCCAGGTTTCTTGGATCTAAAGTTAAAAATACAGACATCTGAATAAATAAACACGTGCAAATCTGACAGAGTCAATACACAGCAGCAAACAGGCCGTAGCACCAGCCATGAGAGGTTCTGATTGCTGGAAAAGAGCTTCTATCTTCTTGTTGATTTCTTTGTGGGATACGGCCAACGCTGGCAAGGCCATTTCAGAGGGCCAGGGAGTCACATCTAGGCCAGACGGTGCCAGGGCAGCAGATTTCCTTCCCGAGAGGACGTCAGTGAACACAAGAAGCAGGAATAGGCCATTCAGCCCCTTGAGCCTGCTCCGCTATTCAAAGGCCGATCTCATCTCGGCCTCAACTCTACTTTTCTGCCACGCCCCCCTTAACCCGTTAATAATTAAAAATCTGTCCATCTCCTCCTTAAATCGAATCAGTGTCCTGGCATCCACCACATTCTGGGAGAGTCGTACAGCACAGAAACAGACCCTTCAGCCCATCCAGTCCACGCTGACTATAACCCCAAACTAAACTAGTCCCACCTGCCTGCGCTTGGCCTATATCCCTCCAAACATTTCATATTCGTGTACTTATCCAAATGTCTTTTAAACATTGTAACTGTACCCGCATCCCACTTCCTCTGGAAGTTCTTTCCACACACTAATCACTCTCTGCGTAAAGAAAGTGCCCCTCATGCCCTTTTGAAATATTTCTCCTCTCCTCATAAAAATACACTCCCTAATTGCGAACTCCCCCCACCTTAGGGAAAAGACACCTGCCATTCACCTTATCCATGCCCCTCATGATTTTATAAGCCTCTATAAGGTCACCCCTCAGCCTCCTACACTCCAGTGAAAGAGGTCCCAGCCTATCCAGCCTCTCCCTATAATTCAAACCCTCCATTCCTGGCAACCTCTTGATAAATCTCTTCTGAACCCTCTCCAGCTTAGCAATATCCTTCCTATAACAGGGCAACCAGAGCTGGAACTCTGAAAGGAGCCTCACTAACATCCTATATAACCTCAAAATGACATTCCAACTCTTATACCCAAAGGTCTGTGCAGTGAAGGCACGCGTGCTAAACACCTTCTTCATCACCCTGTCTACGTGTGACACAAACTTCAAAGAATTATGTACCTGAACTGAGTATGACTCTTCCTCAGTATATTTGGAGTGAGAAAAGAAGGGTCACTGGACTCGAGATGTTAACTCTGTTTTTCTCTCCACAGATCCTGCCAGACTTGCTGAGTCTCTCCAGCTTTCTCTGTGTTCGTTTAAGATCCTCAGCACCCGCAGTATTTTGCCTTCAATTCAAGTGAATCAGATGGTTTTGGTTTTTATGACAATTGAAGTCACGGTCACTGTCGCTGAGACTACCTTGCTATTGTAGATTTATTCATTGAATTTTGAACCAAGCCCCCTATAGCATTTGCCCAAGCTGAGGGACTTCAAGACTAGAAACTTTACTGACAGAGCAGTTGCAGAGATGGAACTATTTCCAAGGACTATCAATACTAGACTATATAAAGGCAAGATGGTCTCTAATACATTGATCATCCACAACTTTATTTTCCTGCCTCTTCCCCATAACCCTTGATTCCTTTCTAATTCCAGCCTTGAATATACTTAATGACACAATCTCGACAGCTCTCTGTGGTAAAGAATTGCACGGATTCACTCCCCTCAGAAAGAGGAACTTCCTTCTCACCTACAAGACGCTGGTGAGGCCTTTTCTGGAGTACTGCGTCCCGTTCTTGTTGCCCTGGTATAGGAAGGATATTATTAAACTGGACAGGGTTCAGAAGAGATTTGCCAAGATGTTGCCGGGAGTAGAGGGTTCAAGTTATAAGGAGACTGGAAAGGCTGGGACTTTTTTTCACTGGAGTGTAGGAGGTTGAGTAGAGAGGTTTATAAAATCATGACAGGTATAGATAAAGTGAATGGCAGCTGTCTTTTCCCTAGAGTGGGGAATTTCAACGATAGGGGGCATATTTTTAAGATGAGAGGAGAAAGATTTAAAGAAGACATAAGGGGCACTTTTTACAAAGACAATGGTTTGTACGTGGTATGAATTTCCAGAGGAAGTGGTGGATGTGGGTACAGTTACAATGTTTAAAAGACACTTAGATAAGTACACGAATGAGAAACGATTGGAGGGATATGGTCCAAGTGTAGCAAGTGGGACTGGTTTAGTTTGGGATTATAGACATGGACTGGTTGGGTCTGTTTCCGTGCTGCATGACTCTGTGACGCTGTCTAAAATGGCCGACCCCTTATTCTGAGATTATGCCTTCTGATCCCAGACTCTCCCAAAAGGGGAAACAGCCTCTCTGATCTACCCTGTCAAGACCCTGAAGAATCCTGTGTGTTTCAATAGGTCAGCTCTCATTCTTCTATATTCCAACAAGTACAGGCCCAACTTACTCAACGTCTCCTCATAAGACAGTCCTTCTGTACCTGGTACCAGCCTAGTGAACCTTCTCTGGACTGCCTCCAAGGCCAGTATAATCTTTCCTTAGATAAAAGATCCAGAACTACACACTGTATTCCAGCTGTGGTCTGACCAGTAACTTGTAAAGGTTTAGCAAAACCTCTCTACTCTTATACCCCAATTCCCCTGAAATAAAGGCCAGCATTCCATTTACCTTCCCTGCCGAATTTGGAAGCTACCTTGATGCATGATGATATCAGAAACATTACCACTACACCATCGCTGCCCATCACCCACCCGCTGCTCCCCCACCCACCCCCGATACATGTGGTGAAAAGAAGGAGGAGGCAATAAAATCTAAACACTCAATTCTAAAGGGCTGCAGGAGCCCTGAAACTTGGGGGATATTCATGTGTAAGTCATTCATGGCGACTACAAAGTTATGGGAAACTTTTACAGAACATCAGTAAGGCCTCAGCTCAAGTATACGTCTCCAATTTTGGGCACCACATGTTCTGAAGGACCCCACGTCCTGGGAGAGGCTACAGAATGGACTGTTGGACTGATGGGAGTGAGTCGCTGAGATCTGGAACCTGGGACCCTACAGGGAGGTGCATTCAACAGGGACATTTAAAAATTAATGGGCGAGTGGGTCTGTATTCGATGGAATTTAGAAGGATGAGGGGGGGGATCTGATTGAAACTTACAGAATACTGAGAGGCCTGGATAGAGTGGCTGTGGAGATGTTTCCACGAGTAGGAGAGACTGGGACCTGAGGGCACAGCCTCAGAGTGAAGGGACGACCCTTTAGAACTGAGACGAGGAGGATTAGAGTGGATGTGGAGAAGATGTTTTCTCTCACAGGAGAGACTAGGACTCCGAGGGCACAGCCTCAGAGTGAAGGGATGACCCTTTAGAAATGAGATGAGAGGAATTTCTTCAGCCAGAGGATGGTGAATCTGTGGAATTCATTGCCACAGAGGGCTGTGGAGGCCAAGTCTTTAAGACAGAGATATAGGTTCTTGATGAGTGAGGGGATCAAGGGTTATGAGGAGAAGACAGGAGAATGGGGTTGAGAAACATATCAGTTGTGATTGAATGGTGGAGCAGACTCAATGGACTGAATGGCCCAATTCTGCTCCAATTTCTCACGGACAAATGCTTGTCATGAAGAAATGGCTATGGGGAAAGAGCAGGGGAGTGGGACTAATTGGATGTCACAACCACAAAACGTCTCCAAGCACTTGAAGTGTGGTTATCGTACATTATAAACACTGTGGCTGCACCTCATTGAGTTGGCAGAGGGATAATTATTCCCTGAAACTTGAAAGGAACACATGGAAAAATGGATACGAAGTTGGCAAAGAGGACGGTAGCAGAGGGTAGAGACTTAATGCTTGATTTTTCAAATGGAACAGGGTATATGCTACGGTGGTCCACTGGGGTCAGGGTTAGGACCACTTCCCTTTTTTGGGCACATTGTTGTCACTAGTTCATGGGATGTTGGTGTAGCTGGTTGGCGCAGTATTTATTGCCCATTGAGTAGGTAATGGGCAGCTCCCATAGCCTCGAAAGACTTCACTTTCAACCTGCGCCCTCTGGCTCCCCACCATTCCACCAACAAGGATCACCTCCTCCCTCTGCACGCTGCCCAGATTTCTCGTGGTTTTGAATGCCTCGGTCAAATCTCCTCCCAACCTTCTCTTCTCTAAGGAGAACAACTTCTCCAATCTATCAACGTCAATGGAATCCTTCATCCCTGGGCCATGCTTTGTCAATCTTTTCTGCACTCACTCTGACTGACGCCTTCACATCCTTCTAAAATGTTTTTTTTATTCATTCACAGGATGAGGGTGTTGCTGACCAGGCAGCATTTATTGCCCATCCCTAAGTGCCCAGAGGGTAGTTCAGAGTTAACCACATTGCTGTGGCACCCTTAACTGGGCACGATACTCTAACTGAGGACATCCCACTGTTCTATGCAGATTCATCATAACTTCTGAGTATTTGTATTAGGCTCCTCAACCAAAATTCTGTCTGACTTGTTAACCATGCTGTTAACCGAACCTTCCACCCTCAATGATATCTGCAAATCACATATTGACTTCAGGAAGCAAGGTGAAGGGCATGCTCCTGTCTACATCAATGATGCTGAGGTGGAAATGCTCAAGAGCATGAAGTCCCTAGAAGTGACAATCACCAATAATCTGTCCTGGTCCACCCACATTGATGCAATAGTCAACAAGGCACAACAACGCCCCTACTTCCTCAGGAGGCTAAGGAAATTTATCATGCTCATAAAGACTGTTACCAATTTTTACTGGCACACCATATAATGCATTCTGTTCAGATGCATCACAGCTTGGTATGGTAACTGCTCTGCCCAGGACTGTAAGAAACTACAGAGGGTTGTGAACACAGCCCAGGCCATCACGGAAGCCAGCTTCCCATCCACTGACTCCACCCACACTTCTCTCTGCCTCAGGAAGGCAGCCAACATCATTAAAGACCCCTCCCATCCCGGTTATATTCTCTTCCAACCTCTTCCGTCCGGCAGGGGATACAAAAGCTTAAACACACGTACTAACAGGTGGCTCAGTGGTTAGCACTGCTGCCTCACAGCACCAGGGACCTGGGTTCAATTCCACCCTCGGGCAACTGTCTGTGTGCAGTTTGCACATTCTCCCCGTCTCTGCGTGGGTTTCCTCCGGGTGCTCTGGTTTCCTCCCACAATCCAAAGGTGTGCAGGTTAGGGTGGATTGGCCGTGCTAAATTGTCCAGAGTATTCAGCTATGTGTAGGTTAGGTGTGTTCGCTATTGGAAATGTAGGGCTACAGGGAAAGGGTAGTAGGATGGGTCTGGGTGGAATGCTCTTTGGAGGGTTGGCATGGACCTGTCGGGCTGAATGGCTTGTTTCCACATGGTAGGGATTCTATAGAAATAACAGGTTCAAGAACAGCTTCTTCCCTCTCAAATTTTGAATTGAATGTTGATCTCGCGCTTTGTGCACCCTCTCTGAAGCCGTAATATTGTATTCCTCGCTCTGTCCTATTACCCGAATGCACTCTGTATACTATGATCTGCCTGTACTGTATGCAAAACAATACTTTTCACTGTACCTAGGTACATGTGACAATAATAAATCAAATCAAATCAAATGTAGAAGCAGATCTCTCTATTCATACACCTCCTTCAGAATTGAATGTTTTGGTTTATTTTGTCTCCACATGTTCTTTTAAACAAAATTATGTTGCTTCAGAGTTGGAAATGATAATTCATTGATATCTACAAATTCTAGGCAATGACTGTCTCCAATTGGAGAGAATCAAACCATCACCCTTTGATATTCCATAATGTTGCCATCACTGTATCCCCCACTATCAACATTCTGGGGGTTAACACTGACCAGAAACTCAACTAGACTTGCCAGATAAACATAGCAGCTACAAGAGCAGCTCAGAGGCTGGTAATCCTGCAGCAAGTAACTCACCTCCTGACTCCCCCAAAGCCTATCCACGACTGACAAGGCACAAGCCAGAAGTGTGAAGGAATACCCCCCACTTGCCCCTGGATGGGGGCAGCTCCAACAACACTCAAGAAGCTCAACACCATCCAGGACAAAGCAACCCCCATTTGATTGGCACCACATCCCCAAGCATCCACTCCCTCCATCACAGACGCTCAGTAGCAGCAGTGTGTACTATCTCACTGAGGCTCCTTAGACAACATCTTCTGACCCACGATTACTACCATCTAGAAGGACAAGGGCAGCAGATACATGGGAACACCATTCCCTGCACGTTCCTCTCCAAACCACTCAACATCCTGACTCGGAAATATATCGGCCGTTCCTTCAGTGTCGCTGGGTCACAATCCTGGAATTCCCTCCCTAAGGGCATTGTCGGTCTACCCACAACACACGGACTGCAGTGGTTCAAGAAGGCGGCTCCCACCACCTTCTCAAGGGGCAACTAGGGATAGGGCAATGAATGCTGGGCCCAGCCAGTGATGCCCACATCCTGTGAATGACTAAATAAGCAGGCAGCATAAACACTTTCACAGCAGTTTCAATTCACGATTTGTACAATGGGCAATATCAACGTGAGCCTCAGACCTCTCTTCACATCCAGAAAGTGTACTTCATATGACGTTAGAGAGTGGACAATGGCCCGGGGCATCAGGGATGGCAGAGTCTGACAATTATCTCGGCACAGTTGGGAGAATGCATTGTTTATTCGGTAAAGGAAGAGATGATGAGGATTTTTGCAGACACCATGTCGCTGGTAACCTCGGCACAACATAAAAGTGCTTCAGAGCCGTTGAAGGGGTTTTTTTGAAGTGTCACAATTTCCACATTACAAGAGCAGTGCATTAACCGAATAATTAAGATAATAATCAGACAATGCCACGCATTACTGAGGAGTGTCCCCTCTACAGTCTAAGTGGTGGATTAATCACCTGAAACACGGCAAACGAGGAGACTATTGCTTGGTTCTGGGGATTTGCATCTGCTAAGTCAGAAATAATAATAATTGCAACAGGCACTGCACTTCAGAGGCACTTCAGTAGCTGTAAATCACCGAGAAACAATTGCCTGCTTTGTAAGATGTGATGGAAATGCGAGTGTCTCTGACCCGGACGATGTATGGGGCCTGATTTCCCTCTTAGGGGGATTCAATCCTGGATGTGGGGAGGTAGCCCTGCTGGGCACCTGTGCTGGTTTTTCAAAGCCTCTCTTGGAAATAAGGAAAACAGGAGCTGGAGGAGGCTGTTCGGCCCTTTGAGACAGTTCTACCATTAAACAGAATTGGGGCTGATTTGATAAACCCTTAGCTCCACTTTCCTGCCTTTCCCCCCCATAACCCTTGATTCTCTTCCCGATTACATTCCCGTCCATCTTAGCCTTCAATATGTTAGTGACCCAGCCCTCTGTGGTGAAGAATTCCACAGGTCCAAAACGAGGCAAGACCTTACCCAACCTTGACGCAATTCTCTGCTGGATCGAGCTGTGTTTTGAAAACAATCCTCAGAACTCAACACGGAGTCTGAGGTAAGTTTGGTTTTCACTCTTCTGGGCACCACAGAAATGGGAATTACATCTCTGGTCCTGATTGGGGTAGTCTAGGTATCCTGACTCCAGCAGGACACATTCTAGATCCCCACTATGTGCACCACTCTGTATGAAATGGAACCTTTTTCCAACTGAACTCTCAACATTGAGTACGGAAACGCTCCACACTGCAGGGAGACGGTGGCCTCAGTAGTAATGTCACTGGATGACAAATCCAAGGGGCCCAGTGAAACCTTTGGGGACATTGTGCCACAGTGGCTAACAGCACTGACCGCTTACAATGCAGTGCTTTCTCATGGATTGACCATCTGAAAGTGTGGCGCTCCATCAGTACTGACCGTCCGACAGTGCGACACTCCCTCAGCACTGACCGCCCAACAGTGCAGCACTCCCTCTAACAGTGCCCGCTCCCTCAGTACTGACCCTCCGACAGTGCGGCGCTCCCTCAGTACTGACCCTCCGATAGTGCAGCACTCCCTCAGTAGTGGCCCTCTGACAGTGCAGTGCTTCCTCAGTACTGACCCTCCGACAGTGCGGCGCTCCCTCATTCCTGACCGTGTGACAGTGCAGTATTCCCTCAGCACTGACCCTCTGACAATGCAGTGCTCCCTCAGCACTGACCCTCCGACAGTGCGGCACTCCCTCAGTACTGACCTTCCAACAGTGCGGCGCTCCCTCAGTACTGACCCTCCGACAGTGCGACGCTCCCTCAGCACTGACCCTCCGACACTGCGGCGCTCTCTCAGCACTGACCCTCCGACAGTGCGACACTCCCTCAATACTGACCCTCCGACAGTGCGGCACTCCCTCAGCACTGACCCTCCGACTGTGCGGTGCTCCCTCAGCACTGACCCTCTGACAGTGCAGCACCCCCTCAGCACTGACCCTCCGACAGTGCGGCGCCCCCTCAGCACTGACCCTCCGACAGTGCGGCACTCCCTCAGCACTGACCCTCTGACTGTGCGGCGCTCCCTCAGTACTGACCCTCTTACAGTTTAAGAATTAGTGGCTGGACGAGTAACTGGGGTGGGGAATGTAAATCCATGAACATCCACGATAGGAAACACGCTGTCGGAATAAATTTTTGCCTCAGGCAGGGAGTGGTCAGTTTTGTTGAGGTCCTAAAACAACAGCCCACACGATGTGAGGTAAGGTGAATCCCACAGCCATGTTGAATGAGTGGTCCATACAGTGGTGGAGGAAAGACAGTGATCATAGCAGTTCTCTCTGGGGCCAATGGCTCCCCCTTAGCTGACATTATTCAGAAGGAGCCAGTGGAGGGTCATCACCATGCGGCTGTCAGTGGGATCTTGCTGTGCACCCCTTTGCTGCCGTGCCACCGCACCTCTGACTGGACCATGAGGACATGTCCTGCCATATTCCTGAAGCTCCGGGAGATATGCTGGGTCCACCGCCTTTTGTCTTTCATATAAATGCTTTGGATGTGAAGAGAGCAGGTACAGCTGGTAAGTTTGCAAATGACACCAAAGTTGGTGGTGTCGTGGACAGCACAGAAGGTTACCTCACAGTACAATGGGACATCGATCAGATGGGCCGATTGGCCTAGGGGTGGCAGATGGAGTTTAATTTAGATAAATGCGAGGGTCTGTTTCCGTGCTGTCCCACTCTCTGACTCTAGCAATGGTTGCTGGGAAACCTGACCTGGTTCTTGACAGACCCTTGAAAACCTCTCCTTTTTAGGTTTTTATTTGCTGAGTGATATCCTGATGGCTATTGCTTCCCCAAGCTCCAAGGTAATTCTAGACTTAAATGTGTTCCTTTTGTTGGCATAGATTGGCTCCCTATGTTGCTTCACGCAATTTAAAATTTTCTCCTGTAGTATCAATAGTTCTGATTTAAATTTGGTATTCTTGCATTTGTCCTGATGAGGGCAAAAGCCAACAACAAAAAAATTCAACAATAGGTCTTTCTTTTCATCAATAAGGAATTCTGAGCAGCTATGCATGCCGTATGTACAGGTCTAACATAACTGTCACAACTCAATCTAATGACTGCGCTGCAGACACTAAGAATGGACAAATGTTATGAAAATACACCATATGACTTGAAGCTACGGTGCATCCTGTGTGTAAGTTATATGCTCAAAGGAGTACAGCCTTTACTCATTAAAACATGGGCTTTTATGGGATATTTTGACAGTGCTGTCTGGAAGGAGAGGAAGCTGTTAAGCATCACAGTTGTTGAATCCCTGTGGTTAGCCTGTATAACTCAATCACTGTATGCATTGCAATAAGTGCTACACTTGCTGGCTTCCTGTGCAGCAATCTCTGTTTATATCTTAAGACAGGGTGTGCTAGTCCATATTTTTGCAAGTCATGAATTACCTGGGAACTTGGGATGTCTACAGCTACCCATAGCAATGCTCTGGCCAACCAGAATCATTTTGCCAGCCAACCTATAGTTCGTTAGACAAACAGGAGGCTGGAAGAGCAGGCAGCATCTGGAAGAAAGGAACAGTCAACATTTCAGGTATTAGCCTCTTCAGGAGTGGATGTGGGGGTAGAGGGTGCAGATTAAGGGAGGGGAGGAGGGGTGGAGGTGGAATGGTGGAGATAGATGGACACTGTGGTAGGTACGACCTGGTTGGTCGATGGGAGGGATGAATCCGGTCGCTGCGTGGAATGGAAGGGAGGAGGTGGGGCTGGAAGGGGAGCCGGGGAATGGATGGGAAGATTATTTGAAATTGGAGAACTCAATGTTGAGTCATATGGGCTGTAGGGTGCCCAGGTGGAAGATAAGGTGTTGTTCCTCAGATTTGCGTTCTGAGTCACTGCGATACTGGAAGAGGCCGAGGATGGACATGTCGGAGGGGGAGTGGGACGGGGAGTTGGAATGGTCGGTGACTGGTAGGTTAGGCCGGCCATTACGGGCCAGGAAAAGATGCTCAGGGTAATGGCCACCTAGTCTACGTTTGGTCTCACCGATGTCGAGAAGACCACATCAGGAGCACCAGATGCAGTAGACCATGTTGGAGGAGATGCAGGTGAAGCTCTGTCTCACTTGGAAGGGCTGTTTAGGCCCCTGGATGGAGGTGAGGGAGATGCTGTGTGGGCAGGTGGTGCATCTTTTATGGTTACAGGGGAAGGTACCGGGCGGGTTGGAGCTGTTGATGGGGAGTGTGGCATGAACTAAGGAGTGGCAAAGAGAATGGTCCTTCTTGAAGGCACAGGGGGATGGGGAGTGGAAGATGTTCCGGGTGGTAGGGCATATTGGAGTTGGCGGAAGTGTTTGAGGATGATACGTTGGATGCAGAGGCTGGTAGGGTAGAAAGTGAGGACAAGGGGGACCCTATCTTTATTGTGTTTGGAGGGGGGGCGGTGGTTAAGAGCTGTGGAGCAGGGAATGGAGGAGGCGAGGTGGAGGGGTGTCTGGATGACCAAGGGAGGAGAAGAGCGTTGTTTGAAAAAGGCGGATATCCGGGATGCTTGGGAGTGGAACGTCTCCTCGTCAGAGCAGATGCTCTGACAGAATGGAGTTTTTGCAGAATACAGGGTGGAAGGAGGTGTAGTTTAGGTAGCTGTGGGAGTCTGTGGGTTTATAGTAAATGTTGGTATGTAAATGGAAATGGAGAGGTCAAGAAAGGGGAGGGAAGTGTCTGAGACAGACCAAGTGAATTTGAGGGCGGGGTGGAAGTTGTTAGTGAAGTTGATAAACTGCTCCACTTCAGCCTGGGTGCAGGATGCAGCAGCGATGCAGTCGTTAATGTAACGGTGGAAGAGTTGAGGAGCAGTACCAGTGTCTGTACTGAAGAGGGACTGTTCGACAAAACCGACAAAGAGGAAAAGAGGCAGGCATAACTGGGGCCCATGGCCACCCCCTGGATTTGGAGAAAGTGGGAAGAATTGAAGGAAAAGTTATTGAGGGTGAGGACTAGTTTGGTGAAGCGGAGGAGGGTATTGGTGGGGGGGGGGAGGGGAGGGTTTGCTACTAGATGGGTCTGTTGGAGAGGAAAAGACTGAGGGCCTGTAGGCCGTCCTTGTTGGGTATGGAAGTGTATAGGGATTGAATGTTCACAGTGAAGATGAAGCGCTGGGGGCCAGGGAACTGGAAGCTTCTGAACAAGTGGAGGACGTTATTGGTGTCTTGGATGTAGGTGGGCAGTGCCTGGACCAAGGGGTAGAGAATGGAGTTGAGTTTGGTGCGGCAGGAGCATGTGGAGACAATGGGTCAGTGGCATAGTTGGGAATGTGGATCTTGGGGAGCGGGTAGAACTGGGCAGTGCGGGGCTGGGGGACTATAAGGCTGGAGGCGGTGGAGAGGAGATCGCTGGAAGCGATGAGATCACAGACAGTGTGGGAGACAGTGGCTTGATGGGACATGGTGGAGTTGTGGTCAAGAGGGAGGTAGGATGTGGAGTCGGAGAGTTGGCGTTCAGCCTCTGCAACATAGAGGTCCGTCCTCCAGACTACCACCTCCCTGCCTCTGTCAGCCGGTTTGGCAGTGAGACAGGGATTGGTGCGGAGAGAGTGGAGCGTTGAGAAGGGGAGAGGTTGGAGTGGGGTAAGGGGAGGGTGGAGAAATCGAGGTGGTCAATGTGGTGTTGGCAGTTAGCAATGAAGAGGTTCAGAGTGGGTGTGAGGCTGGCAGGGGGTGTCCAAGAGGAGCAGGAAGGTTGGAGGTGGGTGAAGGGGTCCCCAGAGCGTAGATGGGAGTCTTTATCGAAGGAGGCAGAGGCGGAGGAAGAAGAGCTCCACATTGTGGCAGGCACGGAACCCGTTGAGGTGGGGGCAGAGGGGCACGAACGTGAAATCCTTTAGTGAGGACAGAGGATTCAACATTGAGTTCTCCAATTCCAAATAACCTTCCCACCCATTCCCCTGCCTCCCCTTCCAGCCCCACCTCCTCCCTTCCATTCCACCTTCTGACCCTCCCTTCCAGCTACCAATCAGATTCATCCCTCCCATCGACCAACCAGGTCGTACCTACCACCAGTGTCCACCTATCATCACCATTCTGCCTCCATCCCTCCCCCTACCCTTTATCTACAGCTCCCTGCTAACCCCCACATCCGGTCCTGAAGAAGGGTAAATACCCGAAATGCTGACTTCTCCTTTTCTCCAGATGCTGCTGGGCCTGCTGTGTTCTTCCAGCCTCCTGATGGTCTACCTTGGATTCTAGCATCTGCAGGTTTTTTTTCTGAGTCTGGCACCCTATAGTTAACCCGTTGTAATTATTTGGGATTTGGCATTCTTGCTGAGTGCCCTGACGAGCTCAAGACGAGAATCCAGCAGAAATTTACCAAAGATGCTGAGATAGCACCTTCCAAACCCACGGCCACTACCACCTACAAGGGCAGAAGTGACATGGGAACACCAGCCTGTGCAAGATCCGCTCTGAGTCACTCACCATCGTGACTTAGAAATATTTAACTGTTCCTTCAGCGTCACTGTGTTCTGGAATTCCCTCCCTAAGGGAATTGTGGGTCTACCCACAGCATGCGGAGCGCAGTGGTTCAAGAAGGCAGCTTGTCACCACCTTCTCAAGGGGCAACTAGGGATGGGCAATAAATGCTGGCAAAGCCAGGGATGCCTATGTCCCATGGGTCCCAAAAAATATTCCTATTTTGCTCAGCAAGATTCTGTGCTAACAATTCTTTATCCAGAGGTGATATTCAAGGCAGCAGTCATGGTGAGTTTCAGCAAGATGTGTTTTCTCTTGAATTTAGAAGGTAATCAGATCAAAGCCTTCAACATATTAACAGAGAAAGATAAGGAGATAAGGATAAACTATTTCCACTGGTTGGGGATTCTAGAACTAGGGGACGGAGTCTGAGAATTAGGGCCAGACCGTTCAGGAGAGATGTTAGGAAGCAATTCTACACACAAAGGGTTGTAGACATCTGGAACCTCTCCTTCACAAATGGCAGTGGATGCTGGATCAGTTGTTAATTTTAAATACGAAAGAGAAACTTTTGCTAAGCAAAAGTGTTAAAGGATATGGGCTGAATGCAGATATTTGGGGTTGGGCCACAGATCAACCATGATCTAATTGAATGGCGGAACAGGCTTGAGAGGCCAAGTGGCCTGCTCTGTTTCCTATGTTCCTAAAAGTGTGAGCATAATATATTCTACACCTCAGCTACGTGAGTCATTTTACTCCTTATACACTGTTAAAGGGCACACACGTTGTATACAGAAGAATTTACAACAGTCCACAGTGGCGGGGGTGAGGCTCTGGCATGGAGAGATGAGGGAAGCTGGAATGGTTCTCCTTAAAAACACAGGAGGTTAAAGAGGAGATTTAACCAAGTTGATCGATTGAATGGGTTTCCAGTCATTAACCAAAGGGACACAGATCAAGGAGAATCGACCAGAGACAGAGATGGAGGCGATTTCATACCCTTGACGTAGTGAGTCATGTTCTGGAATGCACTGCCTGAAATGGCAGTGGGAGTTAGTAATTTCCAACAAATGCTCAAAAATGAGACATTTGGAGGGCAAGGGCGTCCGGCACTAACCAGACAGCTCACTCACAGGAGCCAGCACAGGCACAATGGGCCGACTGGCCTTGTTCATCACTGTGAGAATCTAAGAGGCATTGACACTTGGATTCTAAGTAAGGCTGCTCTATGCCCACAGGGACTCGAAATGCTGAAATGCATGTCATTAATGTGCAGTAATTTCCTACATTACAGCAGTGACTACACTTTGGAAAGTACTTAATTGACTGTGAAGCTCGCTGGGATGTCCCAAAGTCGCGAAAGGCGCAATATAAACGAAAGTTTTTCCATTTTTATTCTCAATCCATCACGTCAAATTGTTCCCTGCACAATCATTACAGAAGCTGCACTTCATGTTATACAGCTCAACTTTCTCTCTCAAGACATAACCTGAGTCTAAAAGCGAACAATCCATAACTTCAGTGCCGGGTGCTCATGCGCTTGTCACTTTTCTGGACCTTTTTGACCGCTTTTCCATGGAAAGAGTTTGGAAATCTGATCTTAATGCAAACTGAACTTGCAACACTTAATATGAAAGCTGCTTGTAGAATGACGATAGATACGCAGCTCAGAATCTGTACCGATAGTAAGACATCCTTCAGACTGCATTATTATTGCATATCTTATACCCGCCATGTCAAAAAATCCTTCTGATCCCTGTTCATTCATAAAATGTGGACTATATAACAGACAGCGCTTTTGAAAACACTACGATGTTTATAAGAGGGCGTGTTGTGGCAATGAAGGAGCCTTCAGGAAGCAAGGCAGAGGGCACATCCCTGTCTATATCAGTGGAGCTGAGGTGGAGAGCATCAAATTCCTGGTAATGATGATCACCATCAGTCTGTCCTGGTCCACCCACACTAATGCAACAGTCAAGAAAGCACCACAACACCTCTACTTCCTCAGGAAGCTAAGGGAATGCAGCATGTCCACAAGGACTCTTACCAATTTTTATAGAAAGCATCCTCTCTGGATGGATCACAGTGTGGTTTGGCAACTGCTCTTCCCAAGACCACAGGAAACTACAGAGAGTTGTGAACATGGCCCAGTCCATCACACAAACCAACCTTCCATCCATCGACACCATCTACACTTCCCCCCGCCTCAGGGAAGCAACTAACATAATTAACAACCCCTCTATAATCTCTTCCAACCTTTTCCGTTAGAAGGAAGATATAAAAGTTTGTATTTCCGTATGAATAGATTCAATAACAACTTCTTCCCCACTGTTATTAGATCTCTGAATGTAGTTCTCAATTTTTATATTTAATGTTGATCCTGCTTTTTGTGCACCTTCTCTGCAGCTGTAGCACTATATTCCTCGCTCTGTTCTATTACCCGAATGCACGCTGTATGGTACAATCTGCCTGCACTGCATGCAAAACAAAACTTTTCACTGTACCTACGTACATGTGACAATAATAAATCAAATCAAATCAAATGCCTACCTCACGATTTGTGCGTGTTAGTATATAACATTTAATTTTAGCAATTGAAGTGTAACATGAGAAAATTGGATGGATACAGGCAGCTGAAACACCTTGTGTGCTAAAGAGGTTGGAATCCTGATGCTTTAAGAGGTTATCAGTAAGACAGTTAAAATTGCTGGGCTTCAGAGAATGATCAAACACGGAAAACAAATCCCACTTCAGAAGGTTGCCCGCATTTGTTCAATGGAATCATAAAAGATGAAGTTATAAAACAGCATGCATTTTACTTAAATGAAACGTAGAACTACGGGTGCTGGATATCTGAAATAAAACCGGAAATTGCTGGAGAAACTGCTAGATTTTGGTTTATACACTAATGCATATTCATCCGCCATCTCCGCAGCTCCTCTCGCTGTTTGAACTTTCTGTTTCTCAACATGAGTTCTTATCATTTCTGAAAGTGAGTTTTTGAACTCCTCCAGCAGAATAATCTCTCTAAGATCCTCATACGTCTTTTCTATCTTCAATGCTCTCACCCATCTATCGAAGTTGCTGTTTAATTCTTTCATACTCGACATGAATCTGACCTGGTTTCTTCCTTATATTTCTGAACCGTTGTCTACAGGTTTCTGGTACCTATTCATAGACACTCAAAATAGCCTGTTTTCACTTGTTCATAGTCTCCTGACACCTCCCCTGACAGCGCTACAAACACCTCGCCAGCCCTGCCTTCCAACTTGGTCTGAAATAACATTACCCACACAGTCTCTGGCCAGTCCATCTGCCTAGCCAATTTCTCAAAGGAAATGAAAAAGACTTCCACATCTTTTTCTTCAAACTTGGTAATGCTTTGACATACTTGTATATATCCCTACCAGGATGCTGGCTACAAAAACAAAGTTGCTGGAAAAGCTCAGCAGGTCTGGCAGCATCTGTGAAGGAAAAAAACAGTTAATGTTTCGGGTCCGGTGACCTTTCCTCAGAACTACGATGTTGGCTATGATGAGTTTGCTCATCCTCACTTTTATTTTGCTCTTTTCCTTCTGCCATTTAAAGTAATTCTGCTTCAAGTTGCAACTTCATCTTTTCCAACTTGAATGTTCCTTCTCCTCTCTCTTTTTCCATTTCTAACTCCAAATTGTCTTATTTGCAATTTAATGTTTTCTAACTCCGCTGCACTTGCCTGTTTCTCTGGTATACCTAAATGCTTGACTAACTCCTTTACAATTTCAGCTTTCTTCTTGTCCCTAGCTAAACCGGATTCTAGCCTGTTTGCTAATTCTAAAAGTGTACCCTTCCTCTATCTGTCTAAACTCTCTTGGCAAATTTAGGAAGCATCTTCAAACCACAGAACCTCTTCAGCAATGTTACTTTTGATTTAACCAACCACAAGTAACTGAAATTAAACAGATTTTTCGTATCTAAGTTTTATTTAAAGATCTAGGACACTAATCCCCAAGTCTGTCTAAATCTGTCCAAATCCATTCAGATCCCTTACACTAGCTGGCCAGATCCTGGACTCGAGCCCCAGTTAGTTACGAAAGAGTGGTCGAACCCTGCTGATAATTAAAACCAAAAGCCCCCAGAGAAGCTGACCTCACATCGTAATCTGTTAAAGGAGATGTGAAAAGTGGTATAACCTGCCTTTCACCTCCCAATCTGTTATAAAGGAGGTGAAATAAAAGGAACTTCTGACAGTCACTCTACAACGAACAAGTAACAATTTATTTGTCTACCTCTGACAGTTAACAAATTAACAAAACGGCTAACAAACCAAACAATTCCCCCTTAATTACTAACTATTCCCGAATAAAACAAAATTCTAATGGCATGCTGTTCCAATACATATGAGTCCCACTTATATCAATCAAATTAACAATTTAAAAAAGCTTAATCCTTGAAACTACAGCCAGAATAAGCCTTCCAGAATGTTCTTTGCCTTCTCCGCTGTCCTCCAGTCAGGACCGCCTCCTCCATGGAATTCTTGTGTCAGGAATATTAGCCAGGAGTGTCGTAGTACCTTCATTTAGATGGTGCTTACTCTGAGATCTTAGAGATTTCTGTGAGTCATTTTCTGTTTCTTCAGAGCTGATGGCTGTTGAGAGCTGTTATCTTAACAGATGGCAGTTTGCTCTCGCCCCTATTTTCAAATGCCCTCTTCTTTTTTACCCTTGACGACCTATTAATTTCTTACAATAGGATTGGTCTGAGGTTGTCAAAACCATCAGATTTAAATTTAACTGGGCTTTGGTATCTAGGGTGTGGTTTAAATTAATTGGCTAAATTCAAAGACCTGTTGTTTTGGTAAAAATGCTGCTTTGCCTGTTAACAGTGTAGCACTCTGATTCAATGTTCCAATTTGAAGAACTCTCTGTGCATCTGCTGCTGCCTGCAGACTTTTTTAAAATCTCCAAGCCTGTAAAAAGACACCCTTTAAAGGGACCAGAGATAACAAGGTGTAGAGCTGGATGAACACAGCAGGTCAAGCAGTATCAAAGGAGCAGGAAAGCTGACGTTTCGGGTCTGGACCGACCTTTCAGAAGAAGGGTCCAGACCCAAAACATCAGCTTTCCTGCTCCTCTGATGCTGCTTGGCCTGCTGTGTTCCTCCAGCTGTACACCTTGTCATCTCAGATTCTCCAGCATCAGCAGTTCCTACTATCTTTAAAGGGACCACACACTTTCCCCCTTTCATTTTACGAACAAATTGTAACGTCCTGCCTTTCAATCCACAAATTCTATATCAGCTTCGCAACAAACCTGGTGTACCCCTCGTTATGTTAGAGTCAGTCTTGGTACCAGAAACCTGACTGTCAGTGCTACATTCCCCTGAGAGACCATCACTCCCTACATTTTTCAAAACAGCGTACCTGTATGTGAGATGGGGACATCCACAGGAGACTCATGCACTACCTTCCTCCCTCTCCTACCTTTCCTGGAAGTCACCCATCTACCTCACTGTATCTTTGGTTTATCTTCCTCTCTGCAACTGCCATCCGTCACACCCCCTAACTCCTATAAATTCCTCATAGCCTCTAACTGCCGCTCCAACTGATCCATGCAATCTGATAGGATTCGCAACCAAACACACTTCCTGCAGACATAATCATCAATAACACGGAAACTCTCACTAATCTCCCACATCCAACAGGAAGAGCACATCACTCTACTAAAGACCATCCTTACAACTTTGCCAGGGTTACAGGGTCTGACCTATAGGGAGCCTGCAGATCTTTGGACAGTGGGAGGAAACCAGAGCACCCGGAGGAAACCCACACAGACACAGGGAGAATATGCAAACTCCACACAGACAGTCGCCCGAGGGTGAGATCGAACACGGGTCCCTGGTGCTGTGAGGCAGCAGTGCTAATCACTGGGCCACCATGCTGCCCAGAAATGTGTTGGATCAGCTAGCTTAATAGGCTGGGCAGCTGGTTTATAATGCAGAGTGACACCAACAGCACACATTCATTTTCTACACCATGGAGGTCATGCCTTCTTGAACTTGGTGTCTGTGGTGCCCCTCAGGTTAAACTCACCATTAGTGTGGTCCCTCTTTGATGGGAGAGTTGGCGACCTGACCTTGTCAAATCCATTCATCGCCCTAGTCCTAATGCTTAAAGGTGCTACAGACTCCATTTGCCCTTTGATCTCTCACAGGATATGGGCATCACTGTGGGCAAGACCAGCAAAGCCCCTAGAACGAGGAGGGCATAGTCGGAGAATGAGGGCCAGAGTGATCAGGACAGTGTTAGGAAGTATTTCAACACACAAAGGGTGGTAGAGGTTTTGAACTCTCTTCCATAAATGTCAGTGCATGCTGGACCAGTTGGTTGTTTTAAATCTGTGATAGATCCATTCTTTGCTCAGCAAAGGGATACGGGTCAAAGGCAGGTTAATGGAGTTAGGCCTCAAGTCAGCCATGATCTCATTGAATGGTGCAGCAGGCTCAAAGGGACTGAATGGCCTACTCCCTGTTCCTACATTGTTGTCCATCCCTCATTGCCTCTGGCACTGAGTGGCTCGCTAGGGCCATTTCAGAGGGCAGATGAGAGCGCCCCCTGTTGCTGCAGGGTTGGAGTCACATAGAGGCAGATTTCCTGCCCTGAAGAGACATTAGTGAACCTGATGGAGGAGTTTAATGACATTAGTGAACCACATCTGGTTAAGTAACACAATGGTCACCATTGCTAAGGCCAGCTTTCAAATGTCATATTGATGAGCGGGATTGAAATTCCACGTGCTCTCCTGGAGGGATTCAAACCCACACTCCCATAGGCTGGCTCTCTGGGATCCTAGTCCAGAGATAGGACTACTATCAAATGTGAATCCCTTCCTTTACAGCAATAAAGCTAAGAACAGCAAGCTCAAAAGTTTCACCAGTTTCACAGGAGTCACACAGTTAGAGAGTTGACAGTGTGGGAACAGGCCCTTCGGCCCAATGTGTCCATGTCAACTAGGTTTCCTAAACTGAACTAGTCCTACTTGCCTACATTAGGTCCATATTCCTCTGAACCCTTCGTATTCATGTCACTGTCCAAATGTCTTTTAAATGTTGTAATTATGCCTGCCTCTACCATCCCTCTGGCAGCTCATTTGACACACATACACACCACCCTCTGTATGAAAATGGTGAACTGCCCCCCTTCATTTTATAACGAACCTCTCAGTGGCGCACTCGTTATGTTGTGATATCATGATGTATAAGCTGTAAGGAGGACCTGAAGAGGCTGAACAGATTTAGGGCTAGTTATGTAATTAGATGACAATGTGACAGATGGAGTACAATGTGAAGAAATGCAAAACGCTCAAAAGAATCAAACAACCAGAGCAGGGTTTAGATTTGCTGAGAAGAGTTGCCGATGTTTTCCGTCGTGCACAGATCAGGATGAACACAAGAATGCCAAATTTCAAACTGCCACCACAAATTACATGGCAGGAGAATAGGCTGCTGATTGGTTCATAGATCAACTTTCACTGGCTGAAGTGTTGCCATGGAAAACGCAGTGGGAAACCACAGGCACCCAGAGCTTGTCAAGAATGATGTTTTCAGAGAGTGGGATCCTGTTTACAAAGCTATGCCCCTTGTAGACAGTGTAAATGAGTCATGTTATGAGCCTGATCATCTTAACATTCATTGGCAGTGAAGCCATTGGCACAATTAGAATTGTTTATAGAATTTTTTTAATAGAATCCCTACAGTGTGGAAACAGGCCCTTCAACCCAACAAGTCCACACCAACACTCAGAGCATCCCACCCAGTCACATTCCCCTATAACCCACCTAACCTGCACACTATGGGGCAATTTAGCATGGCCAATCCACCCTAGCCTGCACATCTTTGGACTGTGGGAGGAAACCAGACCACCCTGAGGAAACCCACACAGACATGGGGAGAATGTGCAAACTCCACATAGACAATCGCCTAAGGGTGGAATTGAACCTGGGTCCCTCGTGCTATGAGGCAGCAGCGCTAACCACTGAGCCACTGAGCCACCGTGCCACCCCAGTTTGCTAGGTTCTATTTAACCATGGGATCGTACTGAACTGTGCATGATTTGTTTTGGGACTAGCATATGCAGGCTGGCTGAGTACGCCCTTTTAACTGGAGAGAGCCTGTTACAAGTTGGTATGCAGAGGGATCTGGCAGACATGAGTTGCTTTCCTATCAAAGAAAAGAACGAGGTACAAAGTTTTCTTTAAAACAGCATGCACGGTCCCTCTGAGCGGCTGCACAGCTTGAAAGGAACGTCGCCCTAGGCTTGAGCTTTTTTGTTTGGTAGGATCTGCTTGCTGGAAATATTCCTTCGTGGTATGTAGCTATCACTGGTGATGCCAATGTTGGCTGCTCATTTGCTATCGCTCTTGAACTAAGTAGCTCGCTAAGTCATTAGGGAAGGCAGTTAGGAATCAACCAGTGGTCTGGAGTCATGTGTAGGTCAGATGGGGTAAGGACAGCTGATTCACTTTCCCCAAGGACATTGGTAAATAGATGCATTTTTACCACAATAGATGTCAGAGGTGTATCCTCAACGCCTATTGGGGTGGCTCAGTGGTTAGCACTGCTGCCTCACAGTGCCAGGGACCTGGGTTTGATTCCAGCCTCAGGTAACTATCTGCATGGAGTTTGTATGTTCTCCCAATGTGTGTGTGTTGGGGGGCAGGGGGTGCTCCTGTTTTGTCCCACAGTCCAAAGATGTGAGGGATAGGTGGATTGGTCATGTTAAATTGCCCACAGTGTCCAGGCTAGGTGGGCTAGCCGTGGGAAATACAGGGTGACAAGGGTAGGGGAGCGGGTCTGGGTGGATAGTCTTTGGAGAGTCAGTGTGGACTCGATGGGTTGAATGGCCTGCTTCTGCACTGTAGGGTTTCTATGATTCTATAGTGCAGATATGATGGACCAAAGGACCTGTCTCTGTGCTGTAGATCTCTTGGGACTCTGTGCTTGGACAGAGCTCAAATTCCACAAATGCTCAACAGAATGTGTAAAAGCTTACGGATTGACCTTGAATCAAAGGAAACCTCCCAAAGGAAATGGATGTGTGCAAGATAAAACATGGTTTCAAAGTGCATGCACCACGGAACTGTTTGGGATCCCAGACGAGACTTGGCAGACAATATGTCAGGCTTAGATTTGATTTGCTTTGAGATTTTCATTGTAAATGGAAACTATAATCTTCCCTTAAAGAAACAGAAGGGAATCTAATCCTGGGATGGCAGGACTTACATACGAACTGAGACTGGATCAGTTAGGATTAAATTCATTGGAGGTTCAGAAGAATGAGGGGGTAGATCTCAGAAAAAGCTATAAAACTCTAACAGGGCTAGACAGGGTCAATGCAGGAAGGATGTTCCCAATGACCGGGGAGTCCAGAAGCAGGGGATCACAGTCTGAGGATTACGGGGCAGGCCATTTCGGACTGAGATGGGGAGAAATGTCTTCACCCAGAGAGTGGGGAGCCTGTGGGATTCTCTGACACAGAGAGTGGCTGAACATTGAATGTTTTCAAGAAAGAGTTAGGTATAGTTCTTAGGGCTAAAGGGATCGAAGGGTATGGGGGGGAGAAAGCAGGGAACTGGGGACTGAGTTGGATGATCGGATATTGAATGTATTGAATGTCAGAGCAAGCTTGAAGGGCTGAATGGCCTGCTCCTGCTTTGTCTATTTCTATTCATTTGTAATTACATGTATGCGGGCAATGGGCATTCACTGGGGATTTGCATGTGCTCCAATAGAAGGGAAATGATTGAGACTTGTTGTTGGGCTAGGACTTGCTTGTTTGCAATGTGCAACTCTATGTAAACTTCTTAAAATTCATTCACAGGATGAGGATGTCTCTGGCTAGATCAGCATTTATAGCGCATCCCTAATTACTCAGAGGGCAGCTAAGAGTCAGCCACATTGCTGTGGGAGTCAGGAGTCAGGTGTAGGCCAGAGCAGGTAAGGATAGCAGTTTCCTTCCCTGAGTGAAGCAGATGTGTTTTCTCCCCCAACTCTCTGATAATGGCTTTATTGTCATCATTCGACCCTTAATTCCAGGTTTTTAATTGGATCCAAATTCTGCCATCTACCATGGCAGGATTTGAACCTAGGTCTCCAGAACATTATGTGGATCTCTGGATTAACAGTCCAATTAAAATTCCACTGGGCCATCATCTCCCCACTTGTAAATGCCTATAGCCGTGTGTAAAGATTAGATTCAGCTGTACCGTTCTCAGAGATGTCACACTAACTTACATATATGGAACTGACCCCCTTTGACATCAAAGCAAGCCATATACATTCTGAGCAAAATCGGATTTTTAAGCAGATACACACAGCCAAAGCATTTTACAGAATGGAAAGATGGGTGTGAGTTAAGTAATTTGCCTCTGAGGTCCTGGTGACAGGCACAAGCTATGAGAGTACCAGAAGCACTTGACTGAATTATTGACTTGTAACTGACTGCCTGCTATCTATTCTCCTGTATGCACAGCTCCTTTGCGATGGAAGATACCAGTCAGACACGCGTGGACACATCTATCAGTGTAGCTCTGTCACTTTCGCAAAATCTGTCCTTTGCTGTCGCTGCCACACTCTCCAACTTGGCGTGAGTGGTACATACCACAAGTGGCCCCTGGAGTTTGGCAGCAACAACAGCCATTAACCTACAGCCCCTGAATGACCGTTTTCGGCACACCGCCACTGAATTGGTCATCGTTGACCCAGCCTCCCAAATCTGCAGCTACTGAATGGCGCTGGGCTAACCGTGGGTCGTATCTGTCTCACTGGGTCACAAACTTCAAATCCCACTCCTAAAGGGGAATACAATAATCCCCCTCGACTCTCCCAACATGGTACTGAGGGGGCACCGCTCCTGTTTCTACACAATATCACATGCATCGGGATGGCACAGGGGTTAGCACCGCTGCCTCACAGCGCCAGGGACCGGGTTCAATTCCACCCTCGGGCGACTGTCTCTGTGCGGAGTTTGCACATTCTCCCCGTGTCTGCGTGGGTTTCCTCCCACAGTCCAAAGATGTACAGGGTAGGGTGGATTGGCCATGCTAAATTGCCCCTAGTGTTCAGGGATATGTAGGCTACTGGATTGGCCATGGGAAATGCAGGGTTATAGGGATAGGGTAGGGGGTTGGGTCTGGATGCCCTTTGGAGGGTCGGTGTGGACTTCATGGGCTGGATGGTCTGCTCACACACTGTAGGGATTCTATGAAAAAAATATGGAATTAATGGCAATCAAGCAGCCATAAAAACCCATCCGGTTTGCTCATGTTCTTTAGGGAAGTTAAATCTGCCATCCTTACCAGGTCTGGCCTACATAAGAGTCCAGATCCCACAGCAATATGGTTTACTCTTAATCCCTCCCCCACTCTGGGCAATAAATGCAGGCCTGACTAGTGATGCCCATGTCCTGTGAACAAATGGCCTGGCAAGCCATTCAGTTGAAAGGCAATTAGGGACAGGGCAGCAAATGCCAGTTTTGCCCACGTCCCATGGAAGAAGATACCAGCTTGGAAATCTTTCCAACACGAACCAATGGCAGACAGTAACAGTGGGAGAGATTCCTGGTCAGCCAAGGTGTTGGCAAAGAACACTAGAGCCTTTCCTGTCACTATCCGCAGCTTTTGACCATCAAGGGTTTGTTGACTGCATTGTGGAAGACGCAAAAGCGAAGGGCATCATTGATGAAGGATGGGGATCAGCCAAGATCTTCCATGGCAGTCAGGCACTGCAGGGGCTGGAGTGCAACGTTAACCTCCTAAACTTTCATCTGAATTCTGTTAAATTAAGTTTGAAAATGTGATTTTTGCTGCAGTGTCCCTTCAAGGGGCTGGTGACCTCGAATTTGATTTCATTGTTGTGTAGTTGCTTTGAAAAGGTTTCCATCAACTGGTGGGCACCACAGGGGCTAGTATGTTTTATCTCTGACCCAAGAACATCTTAATTTAAATTTGCTTCAAAAATTTTGTGTTTTTGTGCCCCTTTAAGGGACTTTTTAAAAAATTTAGTTGAATTGGTTTTGGCTTCACGTTCATTTATAGGAATGAGGAAGGAGAGGTCAGCACAACGTCTCTGTAGTGTAGTGGCTATCACACTGGCTTTGCATGTGCAAGGTCTCGGGTTTGAAACTAGCCAGGGACGTTGCTAAAGATCAGGCATCAGTGTGTGAGGAAAGGAGATACTACTCTGTTTTGTTGGGCCTTTGTGGCATGGCAGGCAGTGCCCATATCTCTGAGCTAGGAGGCCCAGACTTAAGTTCCATTTGCTCCAGAAATTATAATGCTGACAGAATCCCTACAGTAGATAGAGGCCATCTGGCCCATCAAGGCTGCACCGACTCTCTGAACAGCATCCACACACCTTATTCCCATAACCTCACATTTACCGTGGCCTGGACTCTATGGGGAAATTTAGAGTGGCCAATCCGCCTAACCTGCCCGTCTTTGGATATGGGGAGAAACTGGAGCATCTGGTGGAAATCCGCGGAGAGAACGGGCAAACTCCACACAGACAGTCATCCCAGGCCGCTCCCTTTTATGGCATTTCAGGCCAAAGTTCCTGATGCTTGGCCACTGGGGGGAAAATGGGCAAGTCAAGGGCTGGGCCTGGGCAAGGTGCCCAGGTAGCAGACTGTGGAGTAGATGGTCACATGCCCGCTTCCTCTCTTCCCTAGTTACCTCACTTCCTGGGGGGTGGGAGTCCCCAGAGAAGAGGCACATGTGGACACTGACACACATCAGGCCTTCTCTGATGGGTGGGTACCAATGGGGAGGCTGGAATCCATCACGGAAAATTTGATTTTCGCTTCTTCCAGGAACATGACAGTTTGGTTTGACCTTTGAAAGACTGTAAAGAGGGGAGTGAGAACCCTGGGGCTGTAGGTCAGAGGGACAGGGATGTAACGCTACATGCAGTGAATAAATCTACTATCACTGGTTTTGACTGGCTTCGTGCTATGCCCTCTGGCCTAAATCCATTTACCACTGTCTGCAACATGCATGTAAAAGTGTGTGTTGCCAAGGCAACTCAAGGCTCCTCGGGGCCAGACTGATGCCAACCACATGATTTCCAAGTTGACATCTAACCAACTTTCATTAGCTTCTTCCAGCGGATTTGGGCAAGAGCAATGCTTACTGGCCATTCCTAATTGCCCTTCAACTGAGTGGCCTGCTAGGCTATTTGTTCAAGGGATGGGGGTATTACAGGCCAGCATTTATTGCCAATCCCTAATTCCTCAGAGGGCAGTTAAGAGTCAACAGCATCGTTCTGGGGTCAGAGGCACAGGTAGGCCAGGCCAAGTAAGCATGTCAGATTTACCTTCACTAAAAGGACGTGAGTGAATAAGATAGGGTTTTACTTGGCACAGATTTAATTCCAGATTTTATCGAACTCAGATTTCACCGCCTGCAAAGCCGGGATTCGAACCTCTGGATTGCTAGTCAAGTCGCGTTCACACTGTGCCACCACCTCCTGTGCACAGATACGTTCTTGAATGTATCTCCCTTGGCCACCAAGTCTGTGAGGACGGACTCGTACCGGGGACTCCTGAACCAAGTCCTGAACTCCAGTCCAACACTGGCACCTCTACATCAGTCTAAATGGAGTCCATGGATGGAAGGTTGGCTTCCGTGATGGTCTGGGCTGTGTTCGCAACCTTCTGTAGTTTCTTACGGTCCTGGGCAGAGCAGTTTCCGTACCAGGTCATTATGCACCTGGACTGTATGCTTTCAATGGTGCATCTGTAGAAGTTGCTGAGGGACCATGTGGACAAGCCAAATGCCCTGAGCCGCCTGAGGAAGAAGAGGTGTTGTTATGGCTTCTTAACTGTTGCATCTACGTGGGAAGTCCAGGACAGATCTCCTTCTGCTTAGTAAAGCAGTCAAGTTGTTTTTTTTTAACCGAGCGTAACTTATGAAACAATGCAGGTGGGATTTTAAACTTCTTGGATTCTTAATTAAGGCCCCTGGGCTGTTAGTTTAGAAATGCAACCACTTAACTCCAGTTTGATTCTCTGTTCAATAAAATAACCTGAAAATAAACGCAAAGCTGTTGTTATCTGATCAAAAGATCTAACGTCTTTTAACCACAGTCCAGGCGCAGTAAAGTTGACCCGGAGTCCGGGCTCTGAGGCAATGTGGAAACAAGTGGGGTTTTTTTTTCATCCAGAGGGTGGTGGGAATCTGGAACTCAATGCTGGTGAGGGTGGTAGAGGCAGAAACCTCACTATGAAATATTCAGGTATGCGATTGCAAAGGCATTCCACACTGTCTGGATTCAATGATTCTACTGCACATGACGCAAGTGCTGGAAAATGGGAATACAATAATGAGGCCAGCACAGACTCGATGGGCCAAAGAGCCTTTTCTGTTCTGCCAACCTCCATGACTGTATAGGTCTAACCTGGCGACAGCTATACTAGGCATTCTTAAGGACACAGTTGAACTACTACAATTCTGGTCACCCTGCTGAAGGAAGGATGTTTTTAAACAGGAAAGGGTGCATAAACAGATTAACAAGGATGTTGCTGGGACTACAGGGTTTAAGTTCTAAGGGCAGGCTGGGACTTCTTGTCCTGGAGCGTCGGAGGCTGAGGTGTGACTTTATAGAGGTTTATAAAATCATGAGGGGCATGGATAGGGTGAATTCTTCCCCCATGGTAGGGGAGTCCAAAACTAGAGGGTAAAGGTTTAAGGTGAGAGGGGAAAGGGATCTGAGGGGCAACCTTTTCTGCGCGGAGGGTGGTGCATATATGGAAAGAGCTGCCAGAGGAAGTGGTAAAGGTGGGTACAATTACAGCATTTGAAAGGCATTTGAACTGATACATGATAGGAAAGGTTTAGAGGGATATGGACCAAACGCAGGCAAATGGTTATGAAACCTGGTTGGCATGGACAAGTTGGGTCGAAGGGCCTGTGGCAGTTCACTTAGACTAGCTCCTCTCCAGCCAATCTTTCTGGGCTTTCTGTAACTGTGGGATCTGCCGAGCATTAGCCTTCCTGCCAAGCTGACCCTGACCACCACCAGCAACTCAACACAAAGTGTAGCAGTCCTCACACCAGCTCTGCAAATGAACAGCCTGTGTCCATGTTTCCTAAAGCCCACTTTCAGCCATCCAGCCAGAAACATCCGAGGGCTATTCCAAAACAACGAGGAAAATGTGGAACAGTTTGTTGCTGCAATTTGTCTGAGCATGTTTTGTCCTCAACGCTAAACATATCGACAATGAGGCAAGAAAAACTGGGTGAGACAGCTGCAGGGGCTGGTCATGTAACAGAACCTGCAGGGATACGTTCACTCTGCTGGCAACACTAATGGAGCCATTGAGTTTATTGATTAGAGCTCTCACTATGTTTACTATTGAGACAAAGAGCAAGAGAGAGAGAGAGAGAGGCTGTGAGAGAGACAGAGAGAGATGGAGGCACAGAGAGAGATGGAGAAGGGGAGAGAAAGCCACAGAGATAGATTGATAGCTAGAGAAAGAAAGAGAGATAGGTACACAGAGACAGAGAGAGAGGCAGAGAGAGCGAAGCTGACACAGAAAGAGAGAGGGAGAAAGAGGCAGAGATAGAGAGACAGAGAGAGATAGCAAGAGACACAGAGAGAGAGAGAGATGGAGAAACTGGGAAAGAGAGAGAGATAGAGGGAGAAGCAGAGATAGAGACACAGAGAGAGAGACCGAGAGGCAGAGTAGAGAGAGACAGAGAGAGGCAGAGATACAGATAAAAAGAGACAGATAGAGAGAGAGGAGCATACAGAGAAACTCAGAGGCAGCAAGGTACAGAGAGAAAGAGCGAGAGACAGAGCGAAAAACATGAAGTGACAGACAGACATGCACAGAAAGACAGATGCAGGGAGAGTGAGAGAAAGAAACCGAGACAGGAGAGACAAAAAGGTAGGGAGAGATTGACAGACAAAGGCAGAAAGAGAGAGAAAAAAGAAAAAAAGACAGAAAGCCAGAGCGAGACAGAAAAAGGCAAACTGTAACAATGAGAGGGGACTCTGGCTATCTGAATGGAGCACAGCAGCTAAAACTCTGTCCCGAGTGTAGTCAGCAGGCTGGGAAACAGAGGTTTTCCATTGTTCACGTTTGCTCATTTCCCCTGTGTCTCTGCGGTAATTTTAAAAAGTTTCTTTTTGAAACCCCAAGAGTGATACTGCTGTTATCAGTGTGTGAAAGAACAGGGGAACATTTCATAAAAGTTTTATTCAAATGGCAAACACAGACTCCGGCTTATCCAAGCAATTAAAATAAAAGTCCAGGGAGTGAGATTTAGGAACCTAAGAAATACGAGCAGGAGTGCACTATTCAGATGGATGCACTGATCACAAAGATCCATGGCTGATCTTCGGCTTCCGCTGCAGTTTCTCGCCTGCTCCCATACCCATTGGTTCCCTGAAAGAGCTGAAATCTCTTGAGTCCCAGCCCTAAATGTATTGAGTGAGGGAGATTCCAGAACTCTAGAGGGGCGAGATTTCAAAGATTCACAACCCTCTGAGTGAGAACATTTCTCCAACACCTCAGTCCTGAATGATTGGACCCTCATCCTAAGTCTGTTCCCTCGTGTTCTCGATACCCCAGTACAAAGAGTACAAATCTCTGAGCACCTACCCCACTAAGGAAAGGCACTTCATTCATGATGCATAAATACACGCATTCAAGTATACCTGTGTGTGTTCCGATGCATTTAAATATATATACTTATAAATATGTACAATACATGGTCACTTCATAGGATAGAACTCAAGTATTGCTTGTCCATTCCCCCATGCCAACGCCTCAACCGATCAGAGTCCACTTGCCTGGTTTAAATGCAAACAAAAGATTGGCACTTAACTGCTGCCTCACAATCCCCCATGGCAACACCTCTACCAATCAGAGTCCACTCACCTGGTTGAAATTTAAACAAAAGATTGGCAGTTAACTGCTGCCTCTTCCCTCCCCGAGGGAAACAGCTCTACCAATCACAGTCTACTTGCCTGGTTTAAATTTAAGCAACAGATTGGCAGTTAGCTGCTGCCTGGTCAATTCTTCATAGCAACACCTCTACTGATCACAGTCCACTTGCCAAAGCACCCTCAGCACCCTCTCCTCATGCAGTACAAACTGTCGAACTACTGGAAAAAAAGGAGGGCATGAGGCAAAGGGAGTTCTCGCCTGTGTCCTGTTCAGTTTTGATACCTCAATCAATATCTACTTGCAACAGACCTACATTGGGATCAAGAAGCCAAAGAAGGTGAGGGTACAGAAGAATCAGAAGGCAGACAGCACTGGAGAACAGCTGTGCTATAAACTGGACAGAGGTTCACAGTGGTATTTCCCACACGTCTTTATGTGAATCCCCATTTTCTTTGATGTATTATTTGCCGTTCCTTCACTGTTGTTGGGTCAAAATCCTAGAATTCCGTCCCTACGAGCATTGTGGGTCTAGTTACAGCACACAGACAGCGGCAGGTTCAGGAAAACAGCTCACCACTGCTTTCTCAAGGGCCACTGGGCCCAGCCAGCAATGCCCTCGCCCCGTGAATTAACAAAAAAGGGGGATCGTGTCTGAATCTATGTGCCATGCTTCAGGAAGAATTTGAAAGGATGAGAGTGAGTGTAGGAAAGGTGTACAGTACAGCCCCAGGGGCATTCCAGGAGCCTTCAGTTATGTGAAGAGGTCTCTTGGCCCGGCCTGGCCTCAGCATGGACTTCAGGCCTCGAGATGATTCCAGAGCAGTCTCCCGGCTTCGAGGGCCTTGAGGTGAAGCCTGGCGTAGTCTGGACTCAAGGCCCAGTGTGGACTCGAGGCTAGGTACCAGTGTGGACTTGGTTGGAAGCACTGTTTTTCTGCAATTTTTATTTCTTTATTTTTCTAATTTTTTTCCTAAGAGTCTGTACCTAGGTACCTTTGTATGTAAGTTGGCACCATAAATGGTGACATGTAAACTTTTGACTGTACTCAGTTGAGTGCATGTGACAATAGAGCTAATTCTAATTCTAGGTTGGAGATGCTACTGTTGTTCTTCTTACAAGTAATAAAAAAAATCAATGGGTCCAACACTGTTTGGGTTCCAGATGGGTTGTAATGAATGGTCCCTGAGATAGTACATAAATGTAAGGCCTGGTTAGCTCAGTTGGCTGGATGTCTACTCCTCTAATACTGAGTGATGCTAACAACACAGGTTCAATGCTTTCACCTTCAAACTCCAATGTTACTGTTTTGGACTTGCCTATCCTTACCTGGGGTGTGGTAACCATTTGGTTGAACACAATCTAATGAGAGAGAGTGACTATAGCAACTTAATCATTTATTCATGAAGCAAAGTATCCCCAGGGGGGAAGCCAGACCCATTACAGTTATTGGGCAAATTCAGTTTTGTCTTATTTTAATCAAATCTAATTCAAGATCCAATCTTAAAAAAAATATAGTTAAACCCTGAAAAGAACAATCATATGGCTGGAAATGATTATGTTGTGAAATGTGTTGACTTGGATTGGGCCTTGAGTTGCAATCTGGTTTCTCAGATGACTAGAGTTTCGGTTAATGAGCTTTGACTGTAATATAGCATAAACTCTGATCAGTTTCTGTAAACCACATTATATCAATGTTATTCTAAACGAGGATATGGGATCATTAACTGCCAATGAGATCAGCTCCCAAGATTGTTTGGGATTCAGTTGCCCAAACCAACTGTGTGACTCAGGGACAACAAGGTGCAGGGCTGGATGAACACAACAGGCCAAGCAGCATCATAGGAGCAGAAAGGCTGACGTTTCGGGCCTAGACCCTTCATCAGAAAAGGGGGAGGGGAAGGGGGTTTTGAAATAAATAGGGAGAGAGTGGGAGGCGGATAGAAGAGGGATAGAGGAGAGGATAGGTGGAGAGGAAACAAACAGGTCGAAGGAGTTTACTCTTCTGGGGGAGTCTGGTCCTTGGTGAGGATACAGGTGCACACATGCTCACATAAACACACGCACACCATTCTAAGAAATCATGACTGCTCTGTATCTTCACCACTTGGAAAGATGCTTGAAAAAATGTGGAGGAGATTTACCAGAATGGTTCTGAGGTTCCTGATAGGTCGATATCCAGGTTTGGGCTTTAAAGTGGCAAATAAAGTCGGCGCCTTCTCTGATAAGAGAGAATCTGACCATCTCTCCTTGACATTCAATGGTGTTACCATCACTGAATCTCCCACAGTAACATCCAGGAGGTTACTGTTGACTAGAAACTGAACTGGACTCACCATATAAATACAGCAACTACAATAGCAGGTCAGAGGCGAGGAATACTGCAGCGAGTAACTCACCTCCTGACTCCCCAAAGCCTGTCCACCATCGACAAGGCACAAGTCAGGAGTGTGAGGGAATACTCCCCACTTGTCCTGGATGGGTGCAGCTCTAACAACGCTCAAGAAGCTCGACACCATCCAGGACAAAGCCGTCCCTGCTTGAATGGTATAACATCCACTCCCCCCACCACCAACACTCAGTAGCAGCAATGTGTTCCAGCTACAAGATTCACTGCAGAAATTCACCGAAGCTCCTTAGACAGCACAAAACCCACGACCACTTCCATCTAGAAGGACAAGGGCAACAGATACATGGGAACACCACCCGCTGCAGCCTCCCTTCCAAGCCACTCCCCATCCTGACTTGGAAATATATCCACCGTTCCTTCACTGTCACTGGGTCAAAATCCTGGAATTTCCTGCCTAAGGACATTGTGGGTCTACCCGCAGTGTAGACTGTAATGGTTCAAGAAGGCAGCTCACCACCACCTTCTCAAAGGACAATTAAGGATGGGCAAAAAGACCTGGTCCAGCCAGCGATGCCCACATCCTAGGAATGAAGGAAAATAAAAGTCCCTCATCCCTGGTACTATCTCAGTTGTTCCATCTAGTACCCGCTTCACAATTTTTCTAATGTGCAATGCCCATGGTTGGACAAGCATGCCAGCTGTACTCTGAGCCAATGCCTCCACCCAGAGAGTCAATGTTAAAGGAATGGAGATAGAGGTATGCCCAACCTTCCCAGAGTCCCCACTGCATCCACCAGAACCTCTGGGTGGCAGGGTGGCTCAGAGGTCAGCACTGCTGCCTTGTAGTGCCAGGGATCCTGGTTTGATTCCACCCTTGCATTACTGACTGTGTGGAGTTTGCATGTTCTCCCTGTATCTGCCTGGGTTTCCTCCGGGTGCTCCGGTTTCCTCCCACAGCCCAAAGATATGCAGGTTAGGGTGGACCGGCCGTGCTAAATTGCCCCGTAGTTTCCAGGGCTGTGTAGGTTAGATGGATTACCCATGGGAAACACAGGGTTATGGGGATTGTGTGGGATGCTCTTCAGAGGGTTGGTGTGGACACGATGGGCCAAATGGCCTGCTTCCACACTGTAGGTATTCTATAAATACCTATGGTGGGGTATCACTCACATGGAGACTGAGAAACACAAGACATTGGAGCATGAGCAGACTGTTAGGCCCCTTGAGCCTGCTCTGCTGTCCAATACGTCACGGTTGATCTGCCACCTCAATGCCATTTTCTTGCACATATCCCCCAATCCTTTTACTATCTAGAAACCTACTGATCTCTGCATAATATAAGGACTGAATCACCACAGCTCGAGAATTCCAAAAATTCGCTGCCCTAGGAATGAGGAAATCCTTCTTGTCTCAGTGTGAAATGGCCTGCCCCTTGTTCTCCTGAGTCCTGACCTCTTGACCTCTGAACCATCTGCTTCACCAAGCCCTGTAAAAACATTGCGATCGCCTCCCATTGTTCCAAAATCCAGATAGTACAGGCCTAGTCGTTGCTGAGGGGCCTTTCGTTTCCTAAGACTGTAACTGATTGGAGCGGAAGCAGGCCATTTAGCTCATTGAGTCTGCTCTGCCATTCAATGAGACCGTCCTGGGGAATGGCACCACTGCACTGCCTCAGGGAAGGAGACCTGAACCGTATGCCTTACTTCAGGTGTGCCCTCACCTCGGTTCTGCCCAGTTGAATCAAGACATCATCGCCCTTGCAGTCTTCAGTGTAAGCTCTGTTAGTGTGCAGCAGACTCCTGCTGGCCCAGTGTGTACAGCACTCTGTGCTCAAGACATCAAGACAATTGGGATATCGACTGAGGCAGATGGAACTCAGCATGTTCAATGAGCACAATCACTAGAAGCAATGTGTCTGGCTTTCACAGTCAGAACAAACTACTTTTCAGCTTGTTCCATTCATCAGTGTCAGATTAACAGTGTCTATATTCACAAACACTCAACGTCCCACTCTAAAGCATTACCGCACGGGGCGTGAAGGGCTGGATGGCCTACACCTGCTCCCAGGGTTCCATCCCAGTGCGATCAACCTACTGTCCAGCTCCTCAACTGTCCCAGGATCTGGTTCCAGAGTTAACAGTTAATCTCCAGCGATCCAAGATCAATACAAGGGGTGAGTTTCATAGAGCACTAACATAGAGAGAGATTGTGGCATTGAGGTAATGTTAATGGGCTAGTGGTCCACATTGAGAGGGGTCATGGGTTCAAATCCCACTCCCTCCCAGAGAGGGGGGAGGGGAAAAAAAGACATAAAGCAGCTGATGTAATTTAAGTGCAGTTAGTAAATCTGGACTATCCAACTACTTGTCGTGATAATGACCAAGTGTGTTGTAAAACTCCATCTGATTCCCTTTTGTGGATCGAAATCTGCCATCCTAAACAGGTTTGGAATAAGTGTGACTCCAGATTCACACTTAACTCATCTAGACTCGAAACAGTAGCTTGCTTTCCGTCAACGGATGCTGCCTGACCCACTGAGATCTCCAGCATTTGTTATTTTCAGTCACTCTCAATGGGCCTTTGAAACGGCCTAAACAGTCCCTCACTTCAAGGGGGTCAAATTCTAGGCTAGTCAAGTGACTGTTCACATCCCACAGATATAGAAAATAAAGGAAGTATACCTTTCTCACTTCTCCTGCTCATTCAAGTGTTATAGATTCCAGACTGCAAATTACAAGGGGTGTTTGTGTACAATAAAATAGTCATACAGCAGGGAAACAGGCTATTTGGCCCAACTCGTCCATACTGACCAAGTTTCCTAAACTGAACAAGTCACATTTGTCAGCATTTGGCCCATATCCCTCTAAACCTTTCCTATCCACACACCTGTCCAAATGACTTTTAAATTGTGCAATTGTGCCCGCTTCTACAATTTCATCTGGCAGCTTGTTCCATCAACGCACCACCCTCTGTGTGAAAACATTGCCCCCTCAGGTCCCTCTAAAATCTTTCCCCTCTCACTTTAAACCTCTGCCCTCTAGTTTTGGACTTCCCTACCCTGGGGAACTTTCTCACACAGAGGGTGGTGCGTGTATGGAATGAGCTGCCAGAGGAAGTGGTGGTGACTGGTACA
This sequence comes from Rhincodon typus, assembly GCF_021869965.1. Classification (NCBI taxonomy): domain Eukaryota; kingdom Metazoa; phylum Chordata; class Chondrichthyes; order Orectolobiformes; family Rhincodontidae; genus Rhincodon; species Rhincodon typus. The sequence continues at coordinate 3,843,999 of NC_063374.1, read as the reverse complement.
AATACAAAAATGAAAAGGTATCTGGATGGGTACATGAATAGGAAGAGGTTGGGGGATATGGGCCAAATGCTGGTAAATGGGACTAGATTAATTTGGGATGAGTGTTTCCTCTCTCACCTTAAACCGATGCCCTCTAGTTTTGGACACTCACAACCTGGGGAAAAGACCTTGGCTATTCACCCTCCCCCTGCCCCTCATGATTTTATAAACCTCTATAAGATCACCCCTCAGCTTCCAACGCTCCAGGGAAAATAGCACCAGCCTATTCAGCCTCTCCCTATAGCTCAAACCCTCCAACCCCTGTAATAACCTTGTAAATCTTTGTAATCTGTTTGCTTTTGACCAGCGCAGACCCGATGGGCCAAATGGCCCCTTTTCAGGGCTGCAGGCCTCCATGACTCTATGATATTCCTGCTCACTCAATCCAAAACGAATCAAAATACTCCCCATGGCTTCCCTCTTGTTTCATTTGCCAATCTGCTTTCTGGTGGCCCAGAGCTCCTGGTAATGGAAGAGTGACATAAGAAAAATAGAGGCGGCTCGCCATAACTCCAGCCACACACTACCTCACGTACTCCTAATCAGAAAGAGAATATTTATTTAAAAAGTTCCATCAAAAAATGAACTCCATGTATTAATAGACTGAGTGTTTAATGTATGCAGTAGATCTGTAATCATCTCTGTATAACAGTCTGTAATTATTGTTAATTCAACTACTAGAAGGCTCACATTTCATATCCCTTGCTTTAAATAGAATTACAGGCTTATAAGAGATTTATTTAATACATGTAGGTGTCGCTGGCCAGGCACAGCATTTATTGCCCATCCCTGATTGCCCCTTGAAGTGAATTTGCTCGTTTATTCTTGAGTGGCAATTAAGCGTCAAAAACCTCACTGCGCGGTCTGGAGGCATGTGTAGGCCAGACCAGGTAAGGAGGGATTTCCATGCAGCAAAGGGGCATCATGTTCAAATGCAACAAAATCTGGACCAGGCCTGAATGTCCAGGCTTGGGCTGACAAGTGGCAAGTAACATGGTGCCACACAAATGCCAGGCTATGACCATCACTAATAAGAGACAATCTAACCACCGCCCCTTGACATTCAATGGTGTTACCTTCACTGAATCCTTCACTAACAACATCCTGGGGGTTATCATTGACCAGAAACTCAACTGGAGTCACCACATAAACACAGCGGCTACAACAGCAGGTCAGAAGCTGGGAATCCTGCAGCGAGTAACTCACCTCCTCACTCCCCAAAGCCTGTCCCACCATCAACAAGGCACAAGTCAGGAGTGTGAGGGAATTCTCCCCACTTGCCCTGGATGGGGCCAGCTCCAACAACACTCAAGAAACTTGACACCATCTAGGACGAAGCAGCCCATTTGATTGGCACCACATCCACAAACATCCACTCCTCTACCATGGATGCTCAGTAGCCGCAGTATACAAGATGCACAGCAGAAATTCACCCAAGATCCTCAGACAGCACCTTCCAAACCCACAACACTTCCATCTAGAAGGACAAGTACATCAGATATATGGGAACACCACCACCATCAAGTTCCCCTCCAAGTCACTCACCGTCCTGACTTGGAAATATATCGCCATTCCTTCACTGTCACGAGGTGGAAATCCTGGAATTGCCTTCCTAAGGGCATTCTGGGTTAACCCACTGCAGGTAGAATGCAGCAGCTCCCCACCACCTTATCAAGGGGTAATTAGGGATGGCCAATAAATGCTGGGCCCAGCCAGCGATGCCCACATCCCACAAGTAAATAAATTTTAAAAAAAAGTCAGGGAACCCGACCGACTTTGATAGCAATCAGCATCGCGGTCACCTCCACCTTTTCCACTTCGGATTTTACGAAGCGAATTTAACTTTCACTAGCTGCAGCAGTGGGATTTGAACCGGGGCCACCAAAGGATTAGCTAGAGTGACAGACAAATGCAGAGAAGTCTAGAGAAACTCTCCACAATGTCTGTGAATGGAGAAGCAGAGTTCTCCTTTTGATTGACTCTTCTTCAGAACCAGCGAGAGAGGAAAAGAGACATAAAACGGGCAGGAGTTAGGGTGTGAAAGGAGAAAGAGTAGGTCCTCTCCTAAGACAATAGGAAACAAGACATAACTTTGAAGGAGGGTCAGTGGACCTGAAACGTTGCCTCTGTTTTCTCTCCGCAGATGCTGCCAGACCAGCTGAGCTTTGCTGGCAATTCCTGTCTTTGTTTAAATACACAAACAAGGCAAAACTACGGGGTTGGGGAAAGGGAGGTGGTGAGAAGGCAGGAAAAATGGCAGACAGCATAATGTGGTCAATTTGTGGAATGCAACACTGAGATCTTGAGGCTGTAAAGTGACCAAGTGGGAAATGAGGTTCCTCAAGCTTGGGTTGTACTTTGTTGCGACATTGGAGTCAGCTCAGGACAGACATGAGAGCAAGCGGTTTGATTGAAATGGCGAGCTACTGGAAGGTTGGGATCATTCTTAAGGACAAGAGCAGAGGTGCTCTGCAAAACGGTTACCTAGTTTGTCCTTGGTTTGGTCAATAGACGACTAGTCCAGTGACATTACCACGATGCCACCATCTGCTCCACAGGAACCGGTCTTTACGATTGGTCACTATTTCACAGCTGGAACACCCTCCTCCATAATCTTGGTTTTATCTTTTTGGTTCACTTTAGGCCTATCTGGTATTTATGCTAATTCCACCCCGCACCATCTCTCCATCATCGACATATTTCCTTCTCCCTCTGCGCCCTACTCACTCTCTGTGGAGGTGAGTTCTACATTCTCACCGCAACTGGAGGTTTCCCCTGAATTCCTGATTGGATTTTACAAGGGACCGTCTTCAAATGTTGGCCCCTAGTTTTGTGGACTTGACAACCATCTTGTGATGCCAAGGCCTACAAGGCGATGGGCCTTGTGTTGGAATCTGGGATTAAAATGGTGAGGTGGGTGTTTTTGATGAGCACAGACTCAGTGGGCTGAAGAGCCTTCTCCTGTGCTGTAGACCTTCATGACTCTAAGTTGAAACTCTCTCCCCTCTCTCTCTGTTGACTCTATCAATATCCATCATTATTCCAAAGGCCTCTATCAACGGGCTGAATGGCCTAATTCTCCTCTTATATCTTATGGTCTATCTGGTCACTCCTTGGACTTATTTTTATGAATTAAAAGGTAGCATCCCATTCAGCTTTTCCTGGTAGTTTTAATCCCTCTGTTCTGCTCTCAATCCTGCAAGTATTTTATCAGAGGTTCATCACTTTACAGGGGAGGCTTTGTGGTATTTTCACTGGACTGTTAATCCAGAGACCCAAATAATGTTTGGGGGCCTGCGTTCGAATCCTGCCAGAGCAGCTGGTGGAAAATGAATTCAATAACTATATGGAATTAAGAGTCTAATGACCATGAATCGATTGTCAGGAAAAACCCATCTGGTTCACTAATGTCCTTTAGGGAAGGAAACTGCCATCCTTACCTGGTCTGGTCTACTTGTGACTCCAGACCCACAGTAATGTGGTTGACTCATAACTACCCTCTGGGCAATTAGGGATGGGCAATGAATGCCAACCTGGTCAGTGATACCCTTATCCTGTGAACGAATAAAGGGGAAAAACATTTTTGTTTTCAAGTGCTGAATACAAATTTGGTCCCTGGAGTTAAGAAAGGGACCTAATCATGTTACAGCATGTGAAATGGGAGCAGGGAGTAGGCCAATCAGCCCCTCTAGCCATTCAAAAAGATTGTCGACAGTCCGGTTATTCCACATTCCAGGCCTACTCTCGACATCTTTTCACCCTCTCACTATCTCAGCCTTCAAATTATTCAACCACCTTTGCTTCCAATGCCCTTTTAAGTTTGAGAGTTCCAAAGGCTCATCACTCTCTCAGAGAAAAGCTTTGCCTTTGTCTTAGAACCATTACATCTAGGAGAGAATTAAACCATTTGGCCCATCGAGCCTGCTCCTCCATTCAATTATTTTATCTCTGCCTTAAAGACACTCAATGACTTAGCCTCCACAGCCCTCTGCGGCAACGTGTTCCACAGATTCACCACCCTCTGGCTGAAGAAATTCCTCCCCAGCTCAGTTCTAAAGGGTCGTTCCTTCACTGTGAGGCTGTACCTTCAGCTCCTAATCTTTCCTACACATGGAAACATCTTCTCCACGTTGCTCTATCTAGGCCTCTCAGTATTCTGTCAGTTTCGATGAGACGGCTTTGTATTTGTATGAAATGGGTAAGCCTTCATCTTGAAATATTGACCATACGCCATACCAAACATTCCCTCCGCCTGCCCATGCCCATTCCGTTAAAAGCTCTAATTTGTTTTGAAAAAGTCACCTCTTCCTTTTCTGAACTCCAGCAGACACAAACCCATCCTGTCTAAACCCTCCTCATAAGGCAACCCTCCCATAATAGAAGGGCCGAGACAACTAATTTGGATACAGGCATGACTAGAATGGTCCATAGTGCTCTTTATTTTATATGTTCACTCAGAATGTGGCCAAGCCAGCATTTACCACCCAAAGGGCAGTTAAGAATCAACCACATTGCCATAAGTGTGGAGTCACATGGAGGCCAGACCAGGTAAGGATGACAGATGTCCTTCCCTGAAGGATGTTAATGGGTTACTCTGACAATTGGAGACTTGGTTGTACAGGACATTGGTGAGGCCTCTTCTGGAGTACTGTGTCCCGTTCTGGTCACCCTGTTATAGGAATTAAACTGGACAGGGTTCCGAACAGATTTACCGGGATGTTGCCAGAATGGAGGGTTTGAGTCAGAAAAACAGGCTGGACAGGCTGGGACTTTTTTCACTGGAGCGTAGGAGGTTGAGGGTGACCTTATAGAATTTTATAAAATCATGAGGGGCATAGATGAGTTAATAGCAAAGGCCTTTTCCCTGAGGTGGGGAAGTTCAAAACCAGGGTGTATTTTTTAAGGTGAGAGGAGAAAGATTTATAAAGGACATGAGGGGAAAACTTCTTTACACAGAAGGTGGTTAGTGTGTGGAATGAACTGCCAGAGGAAGTAGTGGAAATAGGTACAGTTTCGTTTAAAAGACATTTGGATGAGTTCATGAATAGGAAAAGTTTGGAGGGATGTGGGTCAAATGCAGGCAGGCAAGAGTAGGTTAGTTTGGTGCAGACTAGTTAGGCGGAAGTGTTTGCTTTCATGCTGTATGACTCTATAATTCAAACTCCACCACCTGCCATGGTGAGATTTGAATCCAGGTCCACAGAACATTAGCTAAGTCTTTGAATAATAGTCGAGCAATAATACCACTAGGCCATTGCTTTCCCAGCTGCTGACTGTATCTCCTCAGTTAAGAATTTCAAGAGCAGGAGATGTTCATCTCTTACTGACTTCAGTGATCACGAGCTACACTATTAGCTTCTTGCCTAGTGTGTTGCCATAATATTGCTGAACCATATAGTCACATCACAGAAAAACAACTTATAGTAACACTGGTGTTGGGAATCCATATTTATATTCATTAACTAAATGAAAAATGGGAATATATGGAACTGCTTGGATGGAAAGGATTTTTGCCATGTGCTTTCTTGGAATTGAAGTTAATGCGTGCTTTGTGGTTTACCTGTCTATAGAAAGTCATGTAACTTTACAGAAAAAAAGATAAGCAAAGCTTTTAGGGAGATAACAGATGGGGAGGGTCATGGCCCTTAATTGCTGAAAACTGCAGCTTTAAAAGATAATATGTGCTGGGGTATGCCTTTATGACCTCAGTTTCTGTTTCACAGACCTCGATAGTCAGTAAGGAAGAAATATGAGGAGCTGCAAGTCTCCCTCTCACAGCAGAACCTGGGAATATTTCCAAATATCTGTATTTCTGACTATCTGAATAGCTAAACTGAGACCACTTTCCAAACACTCGGATCCTGCTCGACTTCAAACTGGACTGAACCTCTTCCAACAGACAACTGTCAGCAATTCGATTTCATTTGCAGGATGTCCAGTGGACCTTGTGAAGTCATTAAATTCTAGCCTTTGCTATCAGACCCTTGGCTAATGAGGGTATTTTTTTTACCCCTGTTGCCCTTGCTGCTAAAAGATGATTGCTGTCATCTTTTGTGTTGTCGGAGTGGGTCGGTGTTTGGGGTTAAGGGGACTTTGCTGTTACTCAGATGGTAACTAGTGTTTCCCACTTGTTTTAAGAATACACTTTGTAAAACAAACAGATTATTTTCAGTTTGTTACTGAAGCATGAGGGAGATCTCTTACCGTGGAATAGTGGTAAAGAACATGAATCAATTGGCCATTTTGATGTCTGAATGGAAACATTTACACAAATGGTATGACTGGTGGGGCACATTCCTCAAATCACAGTCAGCGCATGAGGGACAGTCTGCTGTCTCGCTGTGGGTAATATAACCATGTAAAGGAAGCGCGATGGTGAGAGAGTGGGAGAAGACACAGAGATATACAAGTCACTTTACTCTGATTTAAAGACCACATTTCTGAAGGAATAAAATCAAGATTCAGGAAATACTGCAGGATTCTGATTATCAATTGATAAATCCCAATATCTTTTTAAAAGGAAAATAAAACACTATCTGATAAATCTAGACATTGGCAAGCAGATAATTAGATAAATTCCTTCAGAATTCTATACCACAAGAAAGACCAAACCAAGCATTTCTGTGCTCCTTTAGCTCCCTCTAAGTATTTCACTCTGAGACCTCTGACTTATATTGGTCAATCTAGCACATTTCTAGGCCCACATCCTCTGTGCAAAGTCTCCCCGATCTTGTAGGACCCGAACAAATCTCTCAAAACCGATATCACTGAGAAAGGATGATCTTGTCATTGCTGCAGTGTCATTTGAAGGATCTGCCCACATACAAATGGACTGCAACGTTTTCTACATTCCATGTGAACATGCGATACAGGAGCAGAAACAGACCACTCAGAAATTGTGCGCAGTTTTCGTCTTGCCTATTTAACAAAAATTGATAATGTGTTGGAGACGAGGTTTAAAAGACTGATGCCTAGAATGATAGGGTTGTCTTAAAAGGAGAATATTTTCTTTTCTCTCAGAAGGTCGTACGAGTTTGGAGCTTTTAGCCCTCAGATGGCAGTAGAGGTGGTGTTAACCAGGATCAAACGTTAAAATGTCCTCCTTTATTGGAAGGCAAAGGATTACCACTACTGGGGGTAAAGTGTTCCCCACTATCAGGGGATAAGGGTTTACCCACTATCAGGGGGTAAGGGGTTCCCCACTATCAGGGGATAAGGGGTTACCCACTATCAGGGGGTAAGGGGTTCCCCACTATCAGGAGGTAAAGTCTTATCCGTTCTTCTGCTACAATTCAATAATAATTCCCGCCTCGAGATTTCCCATCTCGTTCCCCAGCTTTGCAGGCTAACGTTTGCCCTGGAAGGGGCACTGTCCCTCCAAACGATCTGATGCATGGTCTTGAGAAACTAGCCAGGCATGTGAATCGAGAAACGAATCACAAAACCAGGTCAAAACAAAACAACAAACTGTGGATCGTGAAGGTCTGAAACAAAGACAGACATGGCAGGAGAGACTCCATAGGGAGGGCAGCAGCTGTGTACACAGAACAACAGAGTTAATGCTTCCAGTGCAGTGACCCTTTGACAGAGCAGTGCTGAAGAAGGGTCATTGAACCTGAAACATTAACTCTGTTTCTCTCCACAGATGCTGCCAGACCTGCTGAATTTCTGTTTCTAATTCATTGAATGGTGCCTGGTTGCTCTGGGAAGGGGGTTTGTTAGTAATTGGAAAGGCAGTACAAAATTCTAATGAACATCCCAAACTACCGTTCCCCTTCTCCCTCCCTCCCTGCCTGGGCATCTGAGTGCCCCCCCTCTTTGTTCCTTCTGTCAGAACTCTGTATGCTCACAGGACAGTGCAGAAAGGCCCTTTAGTCTGTCCTGATCTCCTGTGGGACAGGATCAGGTGACCGCTTCACAGAACACTTATGGTCTGCTCGCAAAAAAGATCCTGAGCTTCCAGTTGCCTGCCACTTCAATACACTACCCTGTTCCCTGGGGCAACATCTCTGTCTCGGGCTTGCTGCAGTGTTCCAGTGAAGCTCAGCACAAGCTGCAAGAACAACACCTCATTTTCCGCCTAGGGACGCTATAGCCTTCTGCACTCAATATTGAGTTCAACAATTTTAGGGGTTGAGGCATCTTCTCCCACATCCCTAATCAAACCCACTCCCCCACACAAAGACTTGTCAACACATGGTCTGCTGTTGCACACAATCCATCATCAGCTCCTGACAGTCCCCGCTAACAGCTATTCATTCTCCCAGGCTGAACTTACCCTTCTTTTGCCTGTCCAAGTATTTTTCTCTCTCTTTGTGCCCTATCATTCATTCTCCCCCCACCTCATCTCCTGCATAAATACCAACCAATTCCTGGCTGCCATCAGTTCTGAGGAAGGGTCAATGGACCCGGAGTGTTAACCGTTGACTAAGAGGATGAGGTCTCAGTGTCATGTCATTTCTCTCCACAGATGCTGCCAGACCTGCTGAGCTTTTCCAGCAATTTCTGTTTCCGCTTATGATTTCCAGAACCCGCAGCTCTTTCAGGATATTTTTCTGAGTAAGGGATGACAGCAAAATGGCCGAGGTATCACCGTTCCCTGGAGTATGAAAGATTAAGGGAGCGATTGAGAGGCGAAAGCACCCCAGAGGCTCCACTGGAACGGGCTCTGTGAGGTGGATAGGTTCCAGAAAGTAGAGATCTGTTCCATTCGGAGAAGGTTGCGAGGAAGTTCGACAGGGGTCCTCAAAAATAACCATGACCGGGGTGAGCGTTGCATAGAGAGGGGAGAACTGTTCCCACTGGCGGAACGCAAGAGAACACAGGTTCGCAAAGCCTAGTGAAAGAATGGAGAGTTGATGAGAAGGTTCGTCTCACAAGGAGAGGTCAGGATCTGGGCAGTGTTACCCGAGAGCATGGGAGAGGCAGGTTCAATCAAGATATTCCGGATTGCTCGAAAAGGACGAACGGGCAGCATTCTGGAGGAGGAAGAAAGGCACTTGCTGAACTGCTCCCACTGAGAGCCAGCGCAGACATGACTGGCTGAATAACCTCCTCCTGTGTGTGCTGTGATCTGTGGCAGGTCACAGAAGAATTATGAAACACTCGCACACGCACGAGCAAAACGGTCGCCCATGTTAAGGCCGTGGGGAACGCAAGATCTGAGAGGGTTCGACTGTTTTGCAAAGGGAATGGTGAGGTTGTAGAAGCAGCTCTGAAGGAACAGTCCTGTCGCATTGGAAACAGTTGACTCTGTTTTTCTCTCTCTCTCTCCACAGACCTGCTGAGTTTCCCCAGCATTCCCTGTGTCTGCCTGCTTCAGATTACCAGCACCTGCAGTGTTTTGCTTTCTTTCAGTTGAGTTTATAGAGTTAGGTCACAGAGCAGCCGCCATTTTACTGAATGGCGGAACAGGCTTACTGAGGTTGGGGGTGGGAACTGAATGGATCCCCGCGAGCAGAACAGGAGGAGGCCACGTCTCCCATGAGTCCTTCTATCTGGATCACAGCTTATCTCTACCCATCCACTCACGGTGCTTCCAACTACTCTCAATGCCTGACAAAAAAAAATTCCCCTCAATCCTGTTCTGGAATTTTCGGCTTGTGTCCCCACCCCTGCCCAGACTCAGGAGGTTTTTGAGGGAGAGAATTTCCATTTGCTGTTGAGGTAGTGATTCCCTGACACGGGTCGGGCTGTGATTCGAAATGTTCCCCCGACCTTTTTTCCTCTTTATCAGATCCTTTCTAGAATCCCTACAGTGTGGAGAGATGCCATTTGGCCCATCATGTCTGTGCCGACCCTCTGAAGAGGCACATTATACCTAGGCACAGCACTTTCCTCTAACTTCGCATTTACCATGGCTAACCCACCCAGTCAGCAGATCGCTGGGCACAATGGAGCAACATAGCATGGCCAATCCTGCACATCTTTGGACTGTGGGAGGAAACCGGAGCACCCAGAGGGTACCCACACAGACACAGGGAGAATGTACAAACTCCACACAGACAGTTGCCCGAGGGTGGAGTTGAACCAGGGTCCCTGGCGCTGTGAGGTACTGGTGCTAACCACTGAGCCCTCCCTGCCCTCACCTTCAACCACACATATGGTTTGACCCCCTCAATCTTCTCTGATATGGTGGGGGGGTGCAATTTTATGGCCTGGGAATTTAACCCAGGTGTCATTAACCTCCGACCTCTCACCTCAAAGGTCATTGGCCAGGTATTTCAGAGCATGGTGTAGAATGCCAGGAGGCCGCTCTGCCTCTCTAACCCGTGCCGTATCTTGGAAATCAATTTAGCCCAGCCTCTGACCTGTCGCCCTGCCCATAGGTTCTTCTTGAGTCTTCGCCCTGCATCTTTGCCTCCACCCCACCCCCACCCAAGCTGAAGAAGGAGAAAGGATCTCCCCGCTTGTTTGCAAGCTCTTAGTTGAGGGGTTTGAATGTGTGGAACAGCAGCAGGTCCTTTCTGCTTCCATTGCAGGGAGTCAGGGCTCCAGTCTGCAAATGTGATCACATGGACGTTAATCTGCCGACAACGAGGCAGGCGAGGGACAGGGGAGAGAGAGAGAGAGACACACACAGAGAGAGAGAGAGGGAGAGAGAGAGAGAGAAAGCACACGGCAGTCGACTGGATGACCAGAGGGAGTTCTGCAGGACGAAAACCGGCTGATCCCTCTGACTAAGTCTTCCTGGAGTCACAGTGCGAAGGCAGAGACAGTGAGACAGGAGAAGGACCCTGTGACTATGGAGCACCGGCAAGCTGGGCGCGAGAATGTAATCTGCCTGCAACATCCTACAGTGCTGAGAAAGTTCCCTTTATATTGAGGCGGCCGGGCTCGACTGAGAGAGACAGAGAGAGAGAGAAAAACAGAGACACAGAGAAAGACAGTGAGAGAGGAGAGGGAGAGACAGAGAGAGTGCAAGACAGATAGAGAGCAAGACAGACACACAGAGAAAGGCAGTGAGAGAGGACACGGAGAGAGAGAGAGAGTGAGGCAGAGACACAGTGAAAGGCGGTGACAGAGGAGAGAAAGAGACACAGAGTGAGAAAGGCACACAGAGAAAGGCAGGGGCAGAGGAGAGGGAGAGACAGAGAGAAAGTGAGGCAGAGACACGAATACAGGGGCAGAACAGAGAGGGAGTGAGACGGAGACACAAAGGCAGTGACAGAGGAGAGGGAGAGATAGAAAGTGAGACAGATACACAGAGAAATACAGGGACAGAACAGAAGGAGACACGAAGAGAGAAATGAGACAGAGACACAGAGAAAGACAGTGACAGAAGAGAGGGAGAGACAGAAAGAGAGCAAGACAGAGAAAGACAGTGACAGAGAAGGAGAGGGAGATAGAGAGGCAGAAATACACAAAGATAGAGAGAAACAGACAGACACAGACGAGACCGACAGAGAGAGAAAAACACTAAATGAGAGACAAAAACAGAAAAAGAAACTGACTTAAGAAAGAGAACAGACAGAATTGAGAGAGGGCGATGAAACAGAGATAGAGAAAGATAGGACTGACAAATAGAAAGATAAAGATAGTGGGTGACAGAGATACAGTCAGAGAGGCGGGGGGGGGGGAGGGGGTGTTGGTTGGGGACAGGGAGAGGTGGGTGGTGCAGGGGAGACACAGAGAGAGAGAGACAGACAGACAGCAAAAGACAGTGTGTGTGACAGAAATATCTCAGTAGCCAGCACTGGAGAAATCAAAGGCAAAAAAAATGAGAGCGGGTTCGTTTGGAGCCTGTTTCTGCTCTTTCCAGCCACCGGCAGATACAAATGAATCTCTGGAGCCTGACTATTAAACAGCTTGCGTCGAGCTGAGCTGCATTCGAGGGAGCCGCTGGAAAGTGGGGGCAAAAAGAAAAGGCGCACACATATACAGAACACACCTCGCATCTCTCCAGGAGCAGCTGAAGATGTACCAGCAAGCTTGGGCAACGAGGGGAGCTGGACAGGCGAGAATGAGGAGTCTGGAAGCTAGAGGATCGCCGTCACAGAGCTAATGCCTCTCCCACAACAAAGGTAAACTTAAAAGACACAAGAAAAAAAAAGAGAAGCCCAGGGTGACGAAGCAATGAAATAAAGAAGGGGTTTTCCAGTTTTCCAATGGGGCAAAAGATTAACTAAGAGGATGAGGTCTCAGTGTCATGTCATTAGCATGTGAAGGTCATTGTCAAAATGACAGAATTTGCGATGAAATTGCTATTCGCTTTTGTACGAGGAGTGTGTGTGTGTGTATGTTTCTGGTGTGTTTTGTAACGGTGGATGTGTTTGTGCAGAGGTTTTAACCCTTGCACTGCTGCCTACGAGCCAGCCCCACTCACATGCACTTTGGATTGCGCTGTGCTGTCAGATAACACTGTAATTAAAGAGAAGGCAGCATTGAAGACTGCCCCTGCTGTTGTGCCTTAGACTGTATCAGCAAAACGACAAAGTACTGAGATCAGTTTGCTTAAGCATATTTAAATAAACCAGGTCATTGGTGCGTGTCTGTCTCGCAAAGTGCCGAGACTTGGGGGCTGTGTTAATAAAAAATATATTTGCTGCAGCACGGTTTTAGTGATGGCAAGTGATTTACTGGCAGGATTTTCATGCTAATGAGGCTGGCTGCTGGTACAATCATGCTTTACTGCACATTTTCTCTCTCACACACACACACGCATACACACACATAACACACAAACAACTCACTTACTCCCTCTCTCACACACATGAACAACTCACTCACGCCCTCACACACACAGAAATAACTCACTCAGTCTCACACACACTCCCTCTCTCACACTCACTCCCTCTCTCACACACACAGACACTCGCTCTCACATACACACGCATTCAGTCTCACACACATTCCCCCTCTCCTCTCTCACACACACACATACAACTCACTCACTCTCTCATACACACACACTCTCTCAATCACACACACACATAGATAACACACTTCCCCAGTCTCACACACATGCAAACAACTCACTTAGTCTCACACACACACTCACATGCGCACACTCAAACACATTCTCATACACACACTCAGTCACACACTCAATCCCTCTCTCTCACACACACAAACAACTCAGTCACGGTCTCATACACACTCACTCTCTCAATCACACACACACATAGATAACACACTTACCCAGTCTCACACACATGCAAACAACTCACTCAGTCTCACAAACTCATTCTCACTCTCTCATATATAGTTTCTCTTTCACACACACACACACACACTATCTCACATACACAAACAACACACTCGCTCTCACGTACACACAAACTCACCCACTCCCACACATAATCAATTCTCACACATGAACTCACACAAACAACTCACTCACTCTCTCTCTCACTGTCACACATTCACTCTCATACACATACACACACTTTCACACACACTGATTCTCACACACACGCTCAAACACTTTCTCTCCCCCTCACACACACATACCATTTTAACCATTCACTCTCAATACTGTACCCTTACCTGAGTGCCAAGGTAACCGCCTCATTACGGATGGCTTCCTTTCAAGGGTAAAATTACCAAATAAATGATGAGAACATGTCCTGCTCAGACCCTGAAACCATCTCCAGGATTGCACAGTGCCCCAATTTGACTGTTCTCAGTGCTCAGTAAACCTTTTTATTTATAAATTGGTGTGCTTGTGGATATATAACGTCCCCTTTTCCCAGCAGGAAAGATGAGAAAACTCTTTGTTTTGTTAAACCAATGTAAGTGCTTTCCTCCAAAGTAACATGGGGATGGAAGGGGTGATTCACAGGGAGAGTGTCAGTGGCAGGGATAACAAGGACCACTCCTAATGTTAAGACATTACCATAACATACCCCCACAAATGCCAACAGAAATCCACGAAACAACCAGGTATGCATCAAAACCGACATGTTTATCCCCAAGAAAGCACTCTGCTTAGCTTGCTGATAACTTGGAACATTTCTCCCTGGATTCTGTCTTAAAGATTGTGCCACATGAGAGGGGCCTCCTGCTCCTGTCAACAAACAGGGACTCCCAGCCCCCTTTCCCCCACGCAGTGTCACAGAACTGCCGACTCCGAAACTGGTCACTCGTGACAATATTCCGAACGAGAAAGCCGCCTCTGCCTGATCACTGAGGAATTACACCGCCCCTGTCATTAAAACAAAAACCCTCTCGTGAAGCATGAGCCCCTTGCACTGGGGAGAGTCAATGCACATCCCAGCCTGGCTATTGATGTAAAGACGAGCATATTGACCATAAGGAGAAACTGGGGCCTTCTTGACAATATATCCTTTGATGGGATGTGGGCAATGAGGTGCCCACCCCTCATTCCCCTTGTGCCTGCTCATGCCACTGCAGAGGGCATCTGGGTATATGGTATACAGTCATAGAGTCATGCAGCTTGGAAACAGACCCTTCGGTCCAACTTATCCATGCTGAGCAGATATCCTATGCTGAACCAGTCCCTATTGGCAGCATTTGGCCCATATCTCTCCAAATCCTTCCTATTCATGTATCCATCCAGATGTCTTTTTAAATACTATAATTGTACCAGCCTCCACCACTTCCTCTGGCAGCTTGTTCCATACACGCATCATCCTTTGTGTGAATAAGTTGCCCCTCAGGTTCCTTTTAAATCTTTCTCCTCTCATCTTAACCTTATGCCGGCTAGTTTTGGACTCCCCTACCCTGGGGAAAAGACCTTGGCTATTCACCCTATCCACATCCCTCATGATTTTATAAACCTCTGTAAGGTCACCTCTCAGCCTCTGATGTTCCCAGGCAAGGAGTCCCAGCCTCTCCTTTATAACTCAAACCATCCAGTGCTGATAACATCCGTGTAAATATTTTGTGCACCCTTTAAAAACATCCTTCCTGTAGCATGGCAACCAGAACTGTATGTAGTACTCCAAAAGTGGTAAGACCAATGTCCTGTACAATTGCAACGTTACGTCCCAACTCCTATACTCAATGCTCAATAGCACTGAGTCTGGAGTTGGCCAGACTGGGAGGGGAGGGCAGAATTCCTTCCCTAAAGGGCATCTGGGGAAGCTAAGTAATGAGGATGTCCATTGCAGATGGAATAGGCAGTCACTTCCTGGAAAGTGTTGGCTGCGGGATTTAATAGCCCAGTGGTGTTACCCCTTACACCATCATCTTGCCTAATGAACCGTGATGTGTTACATCAACACAAGGACGTAAGTTACACAGTTCCCAGAGAGCCTTCACTATTCAATGTGTCCATGGACCGATCTCCAACACCTCCCCTTCCACGCTGGGTTCCTCAATCCCCCAACTTTGCAAGAATCTACAGACTTCAAGATTTGAAACATACCCAACGACTGAAAAATGACAGGCCCCTGGGCTCCAGAATTCCCAAGATTCCAAAGGCAACATTGCCCCCTTAAGGTTCCCTGTCTCTGAGGTGCATGTGCTGCAGTGACTTTGGGAACCTGAAGACAATATTCAGTCCGAAAGGGACTACCCCCTTGATGCCAAGACCGTAACTCCCTTCGATGTAGCGCCCTCTCACCTGGGGAAAGCCGCCTTTCAGCGTCTGCCCCTTCACAGGTTTTTGCGCCACTGCTGTCCAAAGGCTTTAAACTTACTCCCATGACAACAGGTACTTACCTACAGGTGGCAATTTGGAAAACATTCTCATCTGCGAGCAGTTAAAACTCAGTTTGAGAATGATGTCTCGAGCTGTTTGGGCTGAACAGCAGCTAAATTGATGTAAATTGACTTGCATTGCACTCATTTGGAGAGGGAACATTTGAAGGTCAAAAGAGATTCTGACAAGCACTGCAAAGGAATTCCATTTAAAACCCTCTTCATTCATGAAATCACGAAGCGAATCCAATAGCAGAAATTGACATGCGTTGAAAGGGAATATGAGCAATTAAGAGTGAGAGACAAAGATTTCCGGTTTCAAGCAAAACAGATGTTCGTACATGGTGCGCATGAGTTCCCCAAATTAAGACCTCCCGTGGAAAATCATTTCTTGCAAATTCAGGGCTAGATTCATACTGCTCTGTCGACGATGTTCAGCATTTACATGATCTGCACACATATTGTGAACTCTGCCCACTTTAACCCACATGGTCACACTTTTAATGGCAACAGCCTATGTAAACCGGTCATGTTGCAGTTACACCCTCCCCCCAAGGGGAGGCACCGCAGGCCAGAGGCAGTTTGATGGGTTAACCCAGGGAGTTTCCGTTCGAAATGCTGCCAGGAGAGGCTGGAGAAGCAGGGAATGTTTTGTTTTGATTGATAGGGATGGTCAAAATCATGAAGGGTTCGGTTTTGTTGTCCCCTGTTCTCTCAATTCTCACATGGGAGCTGGGAATCGCTGGGGAAGTCAGCATTTGTCACCCATCCCTAACTGCCCCTTGAACTAAGCTCGGCCATTTCGAAGGGACAGTTAAGAGTCATTGAGAGGTCTGGAGTTACATGTAGACCAGACTGTGTAAGGACGGCAGATTTCTTTAACCAAAGGGCATCCATGAACCAGATAAGCAATAGTCGATGATGATTGCCATGATTACCATCTCTGAGACTAGCATCATATTACGAATAACTAAATTTAAATTCTACAAGTTGCTGTGATGAGATTTTAATGTGTGTCCTTGTTAACTGGCCCTCTGGGATTGACACAGTCACAGACACACATGCTCACAGACACACGTGCACACAGACAAACACACTAACACCGACACATACTCACTCTCACACACCCTCACAACCACTCACACACACACTCACAACCACTCACACACACACACTCACAACCACTCACAGACACACTCACAACCACACACACACACTCACAACCACGCACACACACACACTCACAACCACTCACACACACACTCACAACCACTCACACACACACACTCACAACCACTCACACACACACTCACAACCACTCACACACACACTCACAACCACTCACACACACACACACAACCACTCACACACACACTCACAACCACTCACACACACACACACACACACAACCACTCACACACAAACACACAACCACTCACACACACAAACACTCACATACATGACCACTCACACACACACTCACATACATGACCACATACACACACGATCACACACACATACAAACACACAAACACTCTCACAGACATGACCACTCACACATACAAACACTCTCACACACACACACTCACTCACACACACAGACAGACATATTGAAACAGGCACTGAGCTGTATTTGAGTATCCTAATTGGAACACTCGTCCCTTGTGCATGTCCACTTTAGTGTTGTTGGGATACTCAGCACATACAAAGCCACAGGGGGAATCACTGACTGGATACAAAATTGATAGGTGATGCATTGAGCTGCAGGACCAACCAGTGTTGACTCTGGGAGCTTAATCAACTTCCCAGGGCCATGAGGTGAAGTTTTAATTTTAAGAACACCAATTCTTTCCCGAACATGTGCCCTGAACGGATGACAATCTGATAAGAGAGGAAGAATGAACTTACATGCATATTGCGTCTTTCACAACCTCATCAGGCACTTACAACCATTCAGGTGTTTTTGAAACACAGTCACTGGTATAGGGAAACAGGGCAAACAAGTTCAAGATTGCAGCTAGACCCCAATTTGATAGTTGCTTGCTAATCTGTCTCAGGGGCACTGGTTGAGGAAATGGCTTAGCTCAGGACAGTGTGCGGGACTCTGCTTTCTAACCTAGGTGGTATCTTGAGTTTCTTCTGTCAATCTGAAAGTACAGAGAGAGGCTTGGTTTGTCATTGCATCGAAAATAAAGCAACTCCCACTGGTCAGCTTTCTTTCAGTAATGTTCCTTGAACAGTACAGCACTCCTTCAGTACTGACTCTCCGACAGTGCAGCACTCCCTTTGGAGGGTACAGGCCCATTCTCCTTGTGGCACCGACCTGCCAATGCCAGGAATCAGTCTGGTGAACTTCCGTTGACAATACTCCTCCCGGATTCCAATAGTAGTTTGGCTGGTCTAAAAGGCAGTGTGGGTCCCTGTTCCTGGGAGCGTAGGAACAGAAAGCAGGGCCATTCAGGCCCTCCACTCTCTGAGCCAGCACGGCCATTCAGTTTGGCAATCATACTGCCTCGGGGCCCCATGATCCTCAAACAAAAATCAATCAGTCTTGCTTTTGGTATCTTTCAATCAACTACCACCCACGGCCACACCCTACTCCCCACATTTGTTGGAGGGAGGGAGTTTGAGACGCCCAGTGCAAGGGAGTGCTCCTTGGCATCCCCAAGGTCCTGTCTCTCAAAACAAGTGAAGATTTCACCCCCTCGGTTCAGACAACTTTCCCGTCAGACGGCAAACTGCTCTCTATTGACTGTGCTGAGTCTATCTGGCATTTGAGATCCCGAGATTAGCTCTGCCCTTCGTCTTCTCTACCTAGGAAGATTCGAAGCCCAGTGTGACCATATCTTCTGGCACAAAGGTAGTGCCCCTACCTCTGAGCCAGGTTCAAGGATGACACGTGAGCCTCTCCTTTGCTTTAAGGGGAGGCCCAGTAGTATTATTGCTAAACTATTAATCCGGAGACCCCCCCTCCCCGGTAATAATCCAAGGACCTGGGTTCAAATCCCGCCAGATGGTCGAATTCGAACTCAATAAAAATCTGGAATTAAGAGTCGAACTGTTGGGGGAAAGACCCACTCATGGCCTTTAGGGAAGGAAGTCTTACCCAGTCTGGCCTACACCGGACCCCACAGCAACATGGTTGACTCTAAACTGCCCTCTGGAATGGGCAATAAATGCTCCATCTCCTGCAATGAATGAAAAACGAAAGTCCCAGCTGATACAGAGGTTTGTTGTAACATCTGAGTAGGGTGATTTGAAAATATCGAGATGCTTGGTGGGGGGGACCTTTTAAAAAAGCCTTCACCACCCACTGTGTAGGGTTCAGTTCCTGGGCATTCTTTAATTGGAGGGGGAGGGTGCAGGAATAAAAGGGCAGTGAAGAAATCAAAGCAAGTGAGCTTTTTAACCCGGTACAATCATGTGAAAATCCACATTGGAATTTCCACACCAAACTGCTCCTGTCCATCACATTTTCACTACAGGAGAGATGGTTGGGGGTGAAGGTCAAAGAATTGGAGTTAAGCATCAAAATAAATACAGGAGGTAATACTGAATAGAGGGCTCTGCCAGTAAATGACAGTGCTCTGTTTACACTCTGGTCCACCAGGCTCCAGGCTGGGGATATACAGCAGTTTCTTCAATCTGCTGCTGCAGTTATTTCTTGGTGCACTGACTTGTTCCTGCCCCTCAACCGTTTCTGTGTCTATTCAGCCCCCACTCAAAGTGCTTCTCCAATTCTAACTCTCCACTTCTGCCCTCACAGCAAGGATGATCTCTGCAGAGATCAGGAATCCTGCTACACACACCAGACACACACGCACGCACGCGCGCAAACATACACATGCACACACACAGACACACATTCTCACATACCCACATGCAGACATACACACACACACACAAACACACACACAGACATTCTCACACACGCGCGCACGCGCGCACACAGACATACACATGCACACACACACACACGCAGACACACAATCACACAGACACATATTCTCACACACCCACATGCAGACACACACACACACACACACACACAGACACACAGACACAGACACAGACACATTCACACTCTCTCTCTCTCACATGTTCTGTTAGCTTAGCGAGCACACCCAGAAGATCAGTTCATTTCCAACACCCATAGGCCAGAACTGGTAAGGACAGCAGATTTCCTTCCCTAAAGGGTATTAGTGAAGTAGATGAGTTTTTCCTGACAATCAACGATGATTTCATGGTCATCATTAATTCCAGACTTTCAAAATAAAATTAATTCCAGACTTCTTTTGAATTCAAATTCCACCAGCTGCCATGGTGGGATTCGAAACCAGGTCACCAGAACGTTAGCTGGGTCTCTGGATTATTAACACCACTAAGCATGTGTCTGTGAACCCATATATGTCTATGTATGTGTGTATCTGTGTGTGTCTGTCTATGTGTGTCCATGTGTTTGTATTTGAGAGTGTGTGTATGTGTGTATGCGCGTCTGTGTCTGTGTCAGTCTGGGTGTTCACGTGTTTGCATGTCTATATATATGTGTGTGTAAATCAAACAAATTTGACTGAGAGAGTGTCTGAGTCTGAGGGATTTTCTAGGACTGTGAGAGACAGACGGGGAGGGGAAAGGGTGACTAAATGAGCGTAGGGGAGGGTATAGTGTAAGGTAATCTTTGGCCACAGTTACCCCCCAACCTCCCTCAGGCAACCTGACAATTCAATGGGAACAGAAGGAGGCCATTCAACCCCAAACCTCCTGTGCCTATTCTTTCACTGAGCAAGATGATGGCTGATCTTTGACTCTACTCCATTGAGCACCTTTCGTAAAAAAACAGAATTCCCAATCTCAGATTTTAAAACTGACCACTGATCAGGCTGCCTACAAAAACGTTACTCTGGAGGACTAACTGCGTCAGTGGTCCTCAGAAAATGCCAGTTTGACTCAACAGTGTTGGTTGGACATAAGGAGAATGTATGTTTCATGCCAACCTCCCTCACCCCATCCTATAACCAGAGTTAGAGCATTGCAGTAAGTCACTGAACTACTTCTTGTTACAATTACAATCTTGACATGTAAACTTAGACCATCCTTAATCAATGAATAAACATTGGCAAGGCAAAACGATACACCTGAACAGTGCTGGGGTGGTCATAGTTGAGGATCTAAGTGCCAAAGAGGATATTTTACTCTCTCAGTTCAAGTGGTCTGTCAGTGTGGCTGCTGTGAGGCTATTTCATAACGTATTTCAGTAGTTTTGGGACAATGTAAATGGACTTTAGGACAATCGGGAAATCAAGGGTTGGGAGGACATGCAGAAAAATGGGCTTTAGGATTATTAGACCAGTCATTGAATGATGGAGCAGACTGGATTGGCTGAATGGCCTAATTCTGTTCCTAGGTCTGGTGGATGCGTTGCGCACCGGTCTAATCCCTTGTGGTGCTCGCCCACAGGTCTCCCTGACGGATCAACAATGCGAAGGCTCCTTTTGGGCTGCCTGCTGGTCGGGGGCTTGGCAGCGTTGGCCAACGCCTGCCCCTTCCACTGCGTGTGCCAGAACCTGTCGGACTCGCTCAGCACACTGTGCGCCAACAAGGGGCTGCTGTTTGTGCCGGTGAACATCGACCGGCGCACCGTGGAGTTGCGGCTGGCCGACAACTTCATCCGGGTGGTGGGGCAGCGGGACTTTGTCAACATGTCGGGCCTGGTGGACCTCACCCTGTCCCGCAACACCATCGGCTCCATCCAGCCGTTCGCTTTCGCCGACCTGGAGAGCCTGCGCTCGCTGCACCTGGATGGCAACCGGCTCACCACCCTGCGGGACCACAACCTGAGCGGCCTGGTCAACCTGCAGCACCTCATTGTCAACAACAACCAGCTGGTCAGCATCGGCACCGCCGCCTTCGACGACTTCCTGCTCACCCTGGAGGACCTGGACCTGTCGTTCAACAACCTGCAGCGGGTACCTTGGCAGGCGGTGCGCGCCATGGTCAACCTCCACACCCTCAACCTGGACCACAACCTCATTGAGCACATGGTGGCAGGCACCTTCCGACAGTTGGTCAAGCTCGCACGGCTCGACATGACGTCCAACCGGCTGCGCACACTGCCCCCCGACCCGCTCTTCTCGCGCTCCCAGGCCACGCCGCTGGCCCTTCCTTCCACCTCCACCTCCTCCTCCATCGCCATGGTGGCGCTCAGCTTCGGTGGCAACCCCCTGCACTGCAACTGCGAGCTACTCTGGCTCCGGCGCCTGACCCGCCACAACGACCTGGAAACGTGCGCCGCCCCTGCCCACCTGGCGGGCAGGTACTTCTGGTCGGTGCCGGAGGAGGAGTTCATCTGCGAACCGCCGCTGATCACCCGCCACACCCACCGGGTCTGGATCCTTGAGGGGCAGCGGGCCACCCTCAAGTGCCGGGCCGTGGGCGACCCGGAGCCCACCATCCACTGGGTGTCGCCGGGGGACAAGATCGTGGTCAACTCATCGCGGGTGACCTCCTACCGCAACGGCACCCTGGACATCCTGGTGGCCACCGTGGCCGACGATGGGCCTTACGCCTGCTTCGCCACCAACGCTGCCGGCGAGTCCAGCGCCCTGGCTGACCTCAAGATCATCCCGCTGCCCCACGGAGGCAACGGCTCGGCCCGCGCCCCCCACCGCCGGCCCGGCTCCTCGGACATCACCACCTCCAATAGGCCACCCAGGCGCCGCCCAGAGGAGCAGCAGCAGGAGGAGGAGGACGAGGAGACAGACGGGGAAGAGAGGGAGATGGAGGAGGAAACCGTGGCGGTGCTAGACATAACAGACACTGGCGCTTTGGTCCATTGGCCAACTGCTGTCTCCCCGCGTCACGTGTGGATGTACCAGATCCAGTACAACTCCTCGGTGGATGAGACATTGGTGTACAGGTAGGCACAAATGCCCTCTGGCACTGCGCTATTGGGCTCCTTTCCCCATCCCACCACCACCACTGCCAGCTCCGAAACTACTCGTACTGCAAGTTGCTCAGAGGACTCTTGGCAGGCTCAGGGTTTGGATGGCAAAGGTAGGGGAGCAGGGCAGTCAGAATCTCTGGAACAACGGGATGGAGGAACAGAAGACGCTGCCTGGCACTGGGCAGTTTCAGTCGCAAACAGAGATTGGATAAACCGGGGAAAATAAAATAACCTCCAAAGAACTGCGGATGCTGGAAATCAGAAATTGCTGGAGACACTCAGCAGGTCTGGCAGCATCTTGCGGAGACAGAGAGCAGAGTTAATGTTTCGGATCCAGGCTCCCTTCTTCAGAACTGGGACACTGGGATAAACTAGGGTTATTTTCCTTCGGGCAGAGACCGAGGGAAGACTTTATTCTCTCGATGGAAGGTGTGGGAACTTATATGTCCTAATTTTGCCTTTGACCATGAAACATTGCTTTCTTTCCCCTTCGTTCATTTAATGGCTAGGCAGCATTTATTGCCCATCCTGAATTGCCCAGACGGCAGTTCAGAGTCAACCACTTTGCTGTGGGTCTGGAGTCACGTGTAGGCTAGGCCAGACCAGGCAAGAATGGCAGTTTCCTTCCCGAGAGGGCATTAGTGAACCAGATTGGTTTTCCCAACAATCGACAATGGATTCACGGTCATCATTGGACTCTTAGTTCCAGATATTTCATTGCATTCAAATTCCATCATCAGCCGTGATGAGATTTGAACCCAGGTCCCCGGGATGTTATCCGGGTTTCTAGTTTAATAGCCCAGCGATAATACCACTAGGCCATTACCACCCCCATCATAAAGGAAGGAATACCTGATTCACTAATTCCTGTAGAGAAGGATACCTGTTGTCCTTATCCAGTCTGACCTACATGTGAGAGCAAATCCACAATTTTTTTATTCTTGCATGGGATGTTTGTGTCACTGGCTGGGCCCAGCATTTATTGCCCCGTCCCTAGTTGCCCCTTGAGAAGGTGGTGGTGAGCTGCCTTCTTGAACCACAACTCCACTGGAGAGGGAATTCCAGGATTTTGACCCAGTGATCCTGAAGGAACAGCCAATGTATTTCCAAACCAGGATGGCGAGTGGCATGGAGGGGAATTTGCAGGGGGTGGTGTCCCCACATATCTGCTGCTCATGTCCTTCTAGATGGACGGGTTGTGAGTTTGGAAGGTGCTGTCTAAGGGGCTTTGAACTTGCCCTCTCTGGCCCAGAAAGTGAACAGTTCTGTCATGAAAGCAGAAAGGAATGAGGCCTGGTTTCTGATTAGAAATAAACTAAACTGATATAATCAGCCCAATCTGATGTTTCAACAGCTCTCTGTGGAAAATGCTGGAGAGAAACAGTGTGCAAGGGCAGGCGATAGAGCAGGAAATTGGCACAAACAAATTTAGGTTGTTTGAAGAGCCAGTGCAGGCCACATTGGGCTGAGTAGCCTCCGTCTGTGCTGTATCCCTTGTGACTCTGCAATCAATTAATTGGTGAGTTGCTGCAGTGCACACTGTAGACTGCTGGTGGTAGAGGGAATGAAGGTACAACTTGCGTTGCCATTTAAGCAGGTTGCTTTGTCCTGGATGGTGTCGAGCTTCTTGAGTGTTGTTGGAGCTGCCCCCATCCAGGAGCAAGTGGGGAGTATTCCAACATAGTCTTGACTTGAGCCTTGATGCTGGACAGGCCCTGGGGAGTCAGGAGTTGAGTTACTTACTGCAGTGTTGCTGAACTCTGACCTGTGCTTGCAACTACTGTGTTTATGCGCTGAGAGGCTGATAGTCTGGGGATTCAGCCACAGTTTTTGATCTTTCAAATTACTAGGTCTTATGTCCATTTTTGCACAAACTGTGCTGCTAACGGGAGGGAGTAATTACATCGTATCAAGTTTACAAAGTTAACATCACACATACTTCTGGCCAGTTCAATGCACGCAATATCCACCAATTCTCCCTATCCTCTTCCTCCCTCGTCCCAACACTGGCTTCCTGATAGCTCCATTCCTCGGAGATGGGGGGAGTGAACTGCTGCTGTCCCATGACCAACTGGGAAATCAGCAGACCCTCCTGGCGCTATTCTGCCAGTCAAACAGCCTTATGACTATGGGTCAAAAACAAACTTGCTGGAGAAGCTCAGCAGGTCTGGCAGCGTCTGTGAAGGAAAAAATACAGAGTTAATGTTTCGGGTCCGGTGACCAGACCTGCTGAGCTTCTCCAGCAACTTTGTTTTTGTTCCTGATTTACAGCATCCGCAGTTCTTTCGGTTTTTATGACCATACGTGTTTCTGTGTACAAGGTTTCAAAGGCTACTTGAGGGTAGGAAAATCACTTGTAATAGTCATTAGAGTCATACAGCATGGAAACAGACCCTTCAGGCCAACCAGTCAATGCCAACCATGTTCCAAAACTAAACCAGTTCCCCCTGTCTGCGCCTGGCCCATATCCCTCCAAACATTTCCTATTCATGTACTTATCCAAATGTCTTTTAAACCACCCTCTGTGTAAAAAAGTTGTCCTTTTTAGATCTTTCTCCTCTCACCCTAAAAATATGCCTCCTAATTTTGAACTCCCCCACCCTTGGGAAAAGACCCTTGTCATTCAATTCATCTATGCCCCTCATGATTTTATAAGCCTCAACAAGGTCACCCCTCAACCACCTATGCTTCAGTGAAAAACATCCCAGCCTATTTTTATAATTCAAACCTTCCATTCCTGGCAACATCTTGGTAAATTTTTTCCGAACTCTCTGTAGTTTAATAATATCTGTCCTATAAGAGGGTGGCCAGAACTGCACACAGTACTCCAGAAGAGGCCTTACCAACATTCTGTACAACCTTAACGTGACGTCCCAACTCCTATACTCAATGGTCTGAGCAATGAAGGCAAATATGCTAAACACCTTCTTGGGCATCCTGTCTCTACCTGTGACGCAAATTTTAAAGAATTATGTACCTGAACCCCTAGGACCCTCTGGTCTACAACACTGCTCTGGGCCCGACCATTAATTGTACAAGTCCTGCCCTTGTTTGTTTTATCAAAACGCATTTGTTTTGCCTCTCTCTCGACCTATTTTGAATCTGAGTGGCAGAGATTAATGTTTGGCCTGCAGCCGCTTTCTGTGACAGAGAAGTCTCATCGCTCTCTAGGTGAAGGCATCTTTCTTTATCTCAGTCCGCAGCCCTGGGTGGCGTGGTGGTTCAGTGGTTAGCACTGCTGCCTCACAGCGCCAGGGACCCAGGTTTGATTCCACCCTCGGGCGACTGTCTGTGTGGAGTTTGTACATTCTCCCTGTGTCTGCATGGGTTTTCTCCTACAGTCCAAAGATGTGCAGGTGAGGTGGATTGGCCATGGCAAACGCAGGGTTACAGGGATAGGGCAGGGTAGTGTGGGTCTTGGTAGGTTGCTCTTAGAGGATTAGTGTGGACTCGATGGGCTGAATGGCCTGCTGCCATGCAGTAGGGACTCTATGAAATGGCCTACCCCATAATCCTTAGAAAGTGAACCCCTGGTTCTGGACTCCCCCCCCAGTCTTTGGGAAACATCCTTTGTGCCTTGATCCTGTCAGGATTTTACAGGTTTTTATGAGATCTCCCCCTCATTCTTCTAAAAGAGTCCATGAATGCAATCCTAACTGATCTGGTCTTTCTTCATAGTCTGGTATCAGTCTGGTAAACCTTCGCTGCACTCCCTCCATCGCCAGAATATCCTTCCTCAGATAAAGAGACTAAACAGGCCTCAAATACAAAAGCAACGTCTGACTCTCACATGTGTCCCTGTAACACGGGACGCCCAGTTCCCGAGCTCCATGTGAAGGTTAAGTGACCAGGTCAAAATGGCTCCCATTGCTCAGCGGCCTTGAGGCTCTCAAACTGTCTTTTCTTTGCTCTGTTCTGTACGTGGAACACGATCGCCATGGTAACAAGCACAACAGCAATTGGTACCGTATTCCTGAATGTTTGCTCGCTACCCCACCCCCTCACAGCAGTCACTTTCCAGAAGAAAATAAAAACCATTATTTGTTCCATTTTTTTGAGAGGGCTCCTCCCCTACCTCTGTCAGATCTTCTTTACTGCCTTGTACAGGGCAGTCTGCAACAGACTAGGGTGGGGGGGAGGGGCGGGGAGTGGGAAGGGAGAGGGGAGCTAATTTGTCTCAGCGATGTTAGTTCAGGTATAATTCTTGGCTCCTGGCCACTGGAATTGTTCTACAAGTCGCAGGCTGGAGTTTGCACATTCTCCCTGTGTCTGCGTGGGTTTCCTCCCACAGTTCAAAGATGTGCAGGGTTTTAGGGTGGATTGGCTATGCTAAATTGCCCCACAGTGTTCAGGGATGTGTAGATTTAGGTGGGTTATAGGGGGGTGGGTCTGGGTGAGATGCTCTGAGGGTCAGTATGGACTTGTTGGGCCGAAGGGCCTGTTTCCACACTGTAGGGATTCTGTGGTTCTAAACGATAGCCTGACCTTGATTACCTCATAGGGTCCAGTGGGAATGCCTGACATCCAATGGAACTAAGATGTTAATCGAGGGGTAATAGTGGGAATTGGGTTTATATGGGGAGCAAGTAATCAGGATGGTTGAAGCTCGTGGTGTGCAAATTGGAATAAAGCTCTGACTGCAAACACATCCGTCTTGATGGTGCCTAAACAACCTTTAACCTCTGGCGCCAGTCCCCTCGATTTTAAGGGGCAGGAAGGTGACCTGACTGAAGCAGATAAAGCTCGGACAGGGTACGACAGGGCAGAAGCCTGAAAGGTGAATCCCCCTGGTCGCAGGCACGTAGAACACCAGCTTACAAACTAGGGGGCAGGGGTCAGCCGTTCTTGACCATGACAAGGAGAGACTTCTTCACTCGGAATCTTGTGGACCCTCGGCCATGGAAGATGCCCCGGACTGAGGCTGGTCGATTGCAAGTGGTCACAGGTTTTGGCAGAAGGTGAAGCTGTGGTAGAAAATTGGCGACGATGTGATAGAATGGCAGTGTGGGTTCAAACTAGGGGTCAAACACTGACCTGTGCTCCTGTCTCTGATGCCTCTTAATGAAATTTTAAAAGGGGAGCGGGGGCTGTGAGACCTAGCTGGCTTGATCAAAAACATAAGTTGCTGGTAAAGCTCAGCAGATCTGCCAGCATCTGTGAAAGAAAATACAGAGTTAACGTTTCAGGTCCGGTGACCCTTCCTCAGAACTGATGGTGGCTGGGAAAATGTCAGTTTATATACAGAAAAAAGGGGAGGGGGATGGGGTAGGGAGTAAACAATGGGATACAGCCTAAAGAGAGAGAAAAGCAGTTGGACAAAGAGTTGATAACGGTCTGGCTGAGAGGGTGAATAGTTGTTAATGGGGACTATTAGTGACTGATAATAGGTAGTGTGTAATGGCAGGCTATGTGGTAACAAGGCTTGGTGTATGGGGTAGGGGGCTAGGACATGGGAGAGTTTAGGTCCTAAAATTATTGAACTCGATGTTGAGTCTGGAGGGCTGCAGAGTCCTGAAGCGGAAAATGAGGTGTTGTTCTTGCAGCTTGTGTTCAACTTCGCTGAAACACTGCAGCAAGCCAGAGACAGAGATTTTGGCCAGGGAACAGGGTGGTGCATTAAAGTGGTAGGCAACAGGTAGAGGACTACTTTATTACTCCACTGGAGAATCTGACTAGATTACGAGCTCAAGACTCAAAGGTGATGTGCGAACCTGCTGGGCATTCTTTTGTTAAAGAAAATGCAATCCCTTTTACTTTCAGATTCTTAAAAAATTGAATCCAAATTCTCAAAACTCCCAGAGTGGGATTTGAACTGGCAATCGCCAGATTATTAGTTTAAACCTCTGGATTACTGAACGAGCAGAGAAAAGTGATGCTCACTGCTCACGATGAAGCCATTGAGGTGAAAAAATAAACAACACAGTTATCTTTTTAGAAAGGCAACTGGAGTATTGTTGAAACACACAGCAAACCTCCAGCATATTTTGGATGTTGCTTTCCAAGAACTCTGGCCGGTATGGCAATTAAGATTTGAATCTTTTCTCTCTTCATTTCCCCACCCCTTTTTGGAATGGAGGTGTGAAATTCCATGTACTTAGATATGCTTGCTGATCCTGAGCACTCAGCCAAGTCCAAGTCATTACCAATGGCACTAGCATCTGTTTGGTCTAGCCTGCTGACATCTTTTTACTGTTCAGAGATTTTCGAATGGTTTAATCAGCTTACTCTTCAACTGGGTGCTGGGATGTGAAAAATCAGATTTCACCCTTCAGAACAAACATAATTTGTCTGAAATTATAGCGACTTTCAAAAGGACTGTTCAGGGGTTCACTGTGATGGGTTATTACCACTCTGTCCTTTATGAGTAAAGGCGAAGGTGGGAGCATTAGTGGGAATATTCAAGGGGTCTTGCTGTGGGTATGTGACTGGGCAAATTATTGCAGTGGGGGAGGGGAAGAGATATAATTTCTAAGGGTTATTACTGGGTGTACTTCCAGAGGAGTGTGTCTTGGTGCATTTTTTTTGAGGAAAGTTTCTGGAGGGTATTTCTGGGGCGTACATCTTGGGCCATTTCTGGAGAATATTTTTGGGAATATTACTGAATAGTGTCTCTTGGGGTATTTCTGGAACATATTTCTGAAGGTATTGCTAGGGGGGTGGTTTCTGTAGGGCATCTCTGAGAGTATTTCCAAAGGGTATCTCAGGTATTTTGGAGGGTATGTCTGGGGCTTTTCCGGGAGGGAATCTGTGGGTGTATTTCCGGAGGTTTTCATTGAGGGCATTTCTGGAGGATATCTTTGAGGGTATTTCAAGAGAATATCACAGGGCATTTCTGGAGGACATTTCTGAGGGTATTTCTGGAGGGTATCTGTGGGTGTGTTTCTGGAGGCTTTCTATGAGGGTATTTCAGGAGGGTATCTCTGAGACCATTTCTGGAGAACATCTCTGAGGGTACCTCTGGCAGGTATCTGTGGGTGTATTTCTGGAGGGATGGTTTGAGGGTATTTCTGGAGGATCTCTGAGCGAATTTCAAGAATGTATCTCTGAGACAACATCTGAGGGTATTTCTGGAAGGTATCTCTGAAATTCTGGAGGGTACTACTTGAGATATTGTTGGACTGGTATCTCTGGAGGGTAATTCTGGATGTTTTTGATGGTGGTGGCAGGAATTGCTTTGGACAGTATTAGTGAGGGGCATTTCTGAGGGAGCGGGGTAAAGCTAACGTGTGTAACTGCATGTTCAAAACCATCCCTCACCAACTTAATGGTAACTTCTGATGCAGTCACCTTATTGGGTGAAGGCATTCTATCGCGCCTAGTGACTGAGCTGGGGTTCACATTGGCTGAATAGCTCATCTCTGGGCTGTTACTTCCTGGAATAAAAGCATCGATTTTTAAAATTCTTTCATAGAATGTGAGCCTGATGGCTAGGCCCAATATCTATTGCCCATCCCTAGGTTCCAAACGGCTAATGTGGTTCCAATGAAAATGATGAGTGGCTGACAGGGAACTTGCGGGAGGAGGCGGGGGTGGTTTTCCCATGTATCTGCTGTACTTGTCCTTCTAGATGGAAGTGGACGTTGGTTTGGAAGGTGCTGTCTGAGGAGCCTCGGTGAATTTCTGCAGTGCGTCTTGTAGACGGTACACACTGCTGCTACAGAGGGTGGTAGGTGGAGTGTATGGATGTTTGTGGATGTGGTGCCAATCTGGAGGGGCTGCTTCATCCTGGATGGTGTTGAGTTTCTTGAGTTTTGTTGGAGCTGCCCCCATCCAGGGCAGGTTGGGAGTATTCCATCACACTCCTGAGTTGTGCCGTGTAGATGGTGTTCAGGCTTTGGGGAGTCAGGAATTCAGATTTGCCAAGAACAACAACAATGTCTGGTCACTGATAGTCAGACATCATTAATTACTAATCTAGGATCTATACTTCTTTGGTGCTCTGATGGCCTAATTGTATATATTGATCAGTCCATAAAATGTCAATATTTCATGTCAAGCACACATATTCCGTTTAAGGCTTCCCTTTATAAATGAGATCCGCTTTTAAAAAAGAAAATGATTGTTGTTAACAGACTAGCTATCTGACTGAATACAGGATTAGGGCTATTTTTAACTCTTTCATGGCTCACAAGCAAGGCCAACATTCACTGCCTTACCCTAACTGGCCCTTGAACTGCCTCAATCATTTCTGATGGCAGTCAATATTCAACCACGCTGCTCTGAGTATGGAGTCACAGGTAGGCCCAGACTAGCAGGTTTCCTACTGTAAGACATTTGTGAACCAGACTGGCCTTCACAACAATCGCTACACAGGTGCTGAATGGGTTTATAATCTCCAGATTCTATTGGACTCAAATTTCACCACTTGCCAAAAAGTCACAGTCTTGGAGTCATATATCACGGAAAAGGACCCTTTGGTCCACCTAATCCACGCCCACAATGTTCCCAAACTAAACAAGTCCCACCTGCCTGCTCCTGGCCCATATCCCTCCAAACCTTTCCTATTCATGTACTTATCCAAATGTCTTTTAAATGTTGTGACTGAACCTGCATCCACCACTTTCTCTGGCAGTTCATTCCACACATGAAACACTCTCTGTGTAAAATCATTGCCCCTCATGTCCTTTTAAAATCTTTCTCCTCTCACTTTAAAATCATGGCCCCTCATTTTGAACTCCCCCACCCTAGGGAAAAGACGCTTGTCATTCACCTTATCCATACCCCTCATGATTTTATAAACCTCCATAAGGTCACCCCTCAACCT
This sequence comes from Rhincodon typus, assembly GCF_021869965.1. Lineage (NCBI taxonomy): Eukaryota > Metazoa > Chordata > Chondrichthyes > Orectolobiformes > Rhincodontidae > Rhincodon > Rhincodon typus. The sequence goes on along the minus strand of NC_063374.1, from coordinate 3,812,647 downwards.
CCTACGCTGCAGTAAAAAAAGTCCCAGCCTTTCCAGTCCAATTTTTATATCTGAAACCCTCCACTCCCAGCAGAATCTTTTCTGAGCCTTCTCCAGTTTAATGACATCCTTGCTGTAACAGGGCGACCAGAACTGGACATAGTACTCCAGAAGAGATCTCACCAATGTCGTGTACAAACTCAACATGATGCCCCCAACTCCTATACTCAATCCATGTTGGGATTCGAACCTGGGTCACCTGAACATTAGACTGGGCCTCCGGATTACATGTCAAGGGATCCTACCGCTGCACAGAGTGCTCCCCTAGATTGACGGTGGAACACCTGTCCCTGTTCCTGCAATTCTAAATGCATTCAGAAGCAACTGCACCTTCCCACCCCATCCCATGTTGTGATCTTCCCAGCTGTGGTCATTGTGAGGGGATTGACAACAAGACGGCCTCGACTTCTGAAATTAGAGGAGACAAAAGTGACAGTATAGGGAAACCTATCCGTGCAGTGAGTGGTTGGAAGGGGAATGAGAGCGCAGCAGAAGCAGGTTCAGTCATAGCGTTGAAAAAGGGGAATGGGACTATTATCTAAAAAGGAGGAGGAATACGGTAAGGGAAGGAAGCCATGAGAGGACGGATTTTGTAGTGAACTCCTCGTTTGAAGAGATTGGTGCGGACACAATGGGCCAAATGGCCTCAATGTGCGCTGGAGCAATTCTCGTCATTCTACGCGTTGTTACACTTCAGGCACAGCAAGATCCCAGAAGTGGTGGATTATATAAAAGGCGAGCACGTGTCTCAGCGATCTTGGAGAGGTGGTCAGGGCACAGGTCGCTTGATGTGAAGGCTGCCAAAAGGATCCGAAACGGTAGTAAGATTTCTCACTTGACGTCAACGTAGCTGGCGACCCCTTTCTCGGCCTTAACTCTCAACGTGGATGGGTCAGCAGCAAAAACACTGTGAGCAAAACTGTCTTTCTGAGTGTGCACTTTGATAAATGAGTTTCCACAGAGCGGCGACGTAGGAAATGGGAGCAGGAGGAGTCCATTCAGTTCCGAATACATGCTCTGCCATCCGAGAAAATGTTGGACAATCGTTAAGTGCAGCCTCAAGCCCACTCACCCAAACTCCACCAGTCACAACAGCACCCCCTCCCCCCACCCACCCATCAACCCTTCCCTCCCTTGTCTCACTTGGCCCTGAGTATATTCCATGATCCAGCCTCCACCGCTTCCTGGGGAAGGGAATTCTACAGGCGAAATGCCCTCTAAGAGAAGATATTCGTCCTCATCTTAGTCTCAAAAGGGACAGCCCCAATTCCAAAACTATGCCCACTGTGAGAGAAAACATCCTTTCACCACTGACCCTGCCGAGACCCCTCAAGGTAATACTGAAACAGGGAAGATCACTCCTCCCTCCTTGAAGCTCCAGCGACTATCTGGTCCCAAGCTTTCCTCAAAAGGCAAACCCCTTTTGTCCCAGGAAATAGGCGAGTGAACCTTCTGTGAACTGTTTCCAAAGCAAGTGTGTCCCTCCTTCAGCAGGGAGACCAAAACTCCGCACAATATTCCAGATCCAGTCTCGCTAAGACTCTGTAGTGGACTAACTGACCAATCAGCAACATCTTCTTCACTATTTCATGTGCACCTCCCCCCCACCCTTAGGATGGCATATGCCAAATGAGCTTGCAGAGTTAATGTCCCTGCCTCTGGGCCAAGAGGCCCATCTAATCCAGAGGTGTTTCAGAGTCATACAGTGTACCGCAACATACCTTTCGGTCCAACCCATCTGTGCCGACCAGGTATCCCAAACTGACCTAGTCCCATTTGCCTATGTTTGGCCTATATCCCTCTAAACGCTTCCAATCCATGTACCCATCCAGATGTCTTTTAAATGTTATAACTGTACCAGCCTCCACCACTTCCTCTGGCAGCTCATTCCATACATGCACCACCCTCTGTGCGAAAAAGTTGCCCTTCAGGCCCCTTTTTAAATCCTTCCCCTCTCACCTTGAACCTCTGCCCTCTAGTTTGGACTTCTTTACCCTGGAGAAAAAAGACATTGGCTATTCAGCTTATCTATGCCCCTGGTGATTTTATAAACCTCTACAAGATCACCTCTCAGCCTCTGGTGTTCCGGGGAAAAAATGTCCTTGCTTCTCCAGCCTCTCCTTACAACTTAAACCCTCCAGTCTCGGCAATATCTTTGTAAAGTTTTTTCTGTACCCTTTCTTGTTTAACAATATCCTTCCTATGAGTCCGAACAGGTTGTCATTGTGATGACATTGCACCCATTGCATAGCACCCTCAACACAAAAGAATATGGGGGCGGCATGGTGGCTCAGTGGTTAGCACTGCAGACTCACAGCGCCAGGGACCCGGGTTTGATTCCACCCTCGGGCAACTGTCTGTGTGGAGTTTGCACATTCTCCCCATGTCTGCATGGGTTTCCTCCGGATGCTCCAGTTTCCTCCCACAGTCCAAAGATGTGCAGGCTAGGTGGATTGGCCACGCTAAATTGCCCGTAGTGTTCAGGGATGTGTGGGTTATAGGGGGATGGGTCTGGGTGGGATGCTCCAAGGGTCGGTGTGGACTTGTTGGGTCAAAGGGCCTGTTTCCACACTGTAGGGATCCTATGAATAAGGGGAGGCCATTCACCCCCTAAGTTGTTTTACCTTTCAACTTCTAGCACAACAAGTGTTTACTAGATGAGGACTAAGAACAGCACATTAAATCAAGGATAGTAAGAACTGCCGATGCTGGAGTCTGTGATAACACAGTGTGGAGCTGGAGGAACACAGCAGGCCAGGCAGCATCATAGGAGCAGGTCAGCTTTCATCAGCTTTCCTGCTCCTCTGATGCAGTCTGGTCTGCTGTGTTCCTCCAGCTCCACACTGTGTTATTACATTAAATCAAGGTTCCTTTGCACCGTAACTTCATCTATCTATGTCGGTTCCCTAATTTTGGACACCAACCCCCAGCAAACATTCATCAGCGTAGAGTTTTGCAATATTGTGCTTCACAGTGATGGAGGGAGTTTCAAATTGTGTGTAAAAGTGCTCTCTGATTTTTTTGAAAATTCATTCATAGCAATGTGGACGTCGCTGGCTGGGCCCAACATCGATTTCATGTTCCTAATTGCTCCTTGAGAAGGTGGTGGTGAGCCTACCTCTTGAAACTCTGCAGCCCCTGAGGTGTGGGGGCACTCGCAGTACTGTTAGGGAGCGAGTTCCAGGATTTTGTCCCAGTGATAGTGAAGGAATGGTGATATATTTCCAGGGAGAGGTCGGGGGTTTTGAAAGGTGTCATCGAAGGAGCCTTGCTCATCCTGTCGATGGTAAATGCTGAGCGTCAGTAGTGGAGGTAAAATTTGAGAGCCAAACTAGAGCTGTTTGTAACATTAACTGAAAGAACTGCGGATGCTGGAAATCAGAAACAAAAACAGAAATTGCTGGAAAAACTCAGCAGGTTTGGCAGCATCCGTGAAGAGAAATCATCTTAAGATGAGAAAATATCTTTGCTATATACGTGTGAAATGTTACAATCTAATTGAGTTTTTGCAGTTGTTAACATCAACAGAAACAGACTCCAACTCTGGTGGCAAACAGTTCAATTCTGGATGTGAATTAGCTACAGAATCTGATTTCTCTCCATAGGTGCTGCCAGATCTGCTGAGTTTTTCCATTTTTTATTGCTGTGTATAAAGTTCATTGTCATAGTTTCATAGGGCTAATCTCTCCTTAGTGGGAGAGAAGTGGCTGGTGGTGGTTTAACCTGAAAGTCACCATGCCTCCGGCGAGGGGAGAGATTAAAAAGGTGGGATCTGCACTGGAACTTCAGCCACAGCAGCAATTAAACCCATGATGTTGGCATCAGAGACCAGCTGTCCAGTCAGCTGAGCTAACTGATTCCCTATTGGGCCATAGATAGGGCAAATACGAAGGAACTTCCCTCCTTGATGGAGGGATCACAGACCAAGGCCATAGATATAAGGTGAGGGGCTGGAGGTTCAGAGGGGATTTGAGAACAAGATGTTTGGTTGGGATCTGGAATTCACGGCCTGTAAGGGTAGGAAAGGCAGGAACCCTCGTACAAGAGTGAAGAAATATTCAGGTGTGCACCTGAAATGATACAGTATACAAGGCTACGTGCCAAGTGCCGGGAAATGGGATTAGAATGGATAGGTGGTTGGTGATCGGCATGGACGTGATGGGCTGAAGGGCCTCTTTCCACGCTGTTAAACTCTATGCAGCCCTCAGGCCCTGGCTGCAGCTTCAGCTTTTCCTGCCGCAACCTCCAGGATCCTGCTCTCCATCCTGACCCACATGTGGCATCTCAGCGCCACCATCTTGAGTGTCCCATTCCCCTTCACTTCCTGTCCGTCCTGTCTTCCCCTTCCAAACGGATCAACTTCCAGTCAGCACCTCTACCTTAAGGTTCTGCACCCCCCCTTCCACTTTTCCAAAGTTTCCTCCTCCTCCTCACACCCAGCAAGAAGACACATCGGGCTTCACAATCTCTACCACGGGAAGGATGCGCAAACTCCACACAGTCGCCCGAAGGTGGAATTGAACCCGGGTCCCTGGTGCCGTGAGGGAGCAGTGCTAACCACTGAGCTGCCATGCTGCCCAGTTTCTACTCAATGTGTTCAAGATGGAGTTAGGTACAGCACTAGGGGCTAAGTGGATCAAAGGGCGTGGAGGTAAGAGTGGGGACAGGGGACGAGATGGATGATCATATTGAACAATGGAACAGGGGCCGAATGGCCTCCTCCCTCCTGCTCCCACGTTCCACATTTCTATTTGATGTGTCTCGTCGCTGCGGTGGTCTCTGAGCTTGCGTGGTGTGGGAGTGGGGGTGAGGGGGGTGAAGGATGGGGGAACGAGGGAGGTTTTTGAACGCGGTGACCTCTGACCTCTCTCCCTTTCGCCTTCCCAGGATTGTGCCATCCAGCAGCCGGGCCTTCGCCCTCCAGAACCTGGCGCCAGGAGCGGAGTATGACCTGTGCGTCCTGGCCATCTACGGAGACACCGAGACCCAGTTGGCCGCCACCCGGGTGCTGGGTTGCACCCGCTTCGGCACCAAGGAGGAGGAGTACCCTCACTGCCGCCTGCTGAGGGCTCACTTCCTGGGGGGCACCCTGAGTGTGGCGGTGGGTGGTGCTGTCATGGTCGCCCTGCTGGTCTTTGGCGTGGCTGCCCTGCTCAAGCTCAGGGGCTGTGGTGGGCGCCGCCTGCCCAAGGTCAGTGACGTCTACTCCCAGACCAACGGCGCTGCTCCGCGACTGGCGGACCCCGGGGTCCAGGAGAGGGCCAAAGCGCCGCGGAGGAAGCCCAAGCCCAGGGCGCGGGTGAGGGGGCACCAGATGGAGTCTGCGACAACGCCCCGGCCCCCTGCCCCCTTGCCCAAAGCCAGCCGCAGCTGCTCCTTCGACCTGGGCACCTCGTCCTCCACCGCCCGGCGCGGCTACGCCAAGCGCCTCAGCGTCGTCTGGACTAGGAGGAGTCGGTCAGTGCACGGCACGCTGCTGCGGTACGCCGAGACCGGTGTCACGGTGGGACGGGGTGAGGAGGGAATCTTCGGCGGCTCCCAGGAGCTGGAGGAGAGCATCGTCTGAATGGACAGTGAGAGAGAGCGCGAGGGAGCACCGACCGGCAGGAAATCAAATCCCACCCGCCCCCTACCCCGGCAAACACCGCCGCTGGCGACGAGGAGGGTGGGAAGCAAGTGCTTCGATCGTGGACTGAGGGGAATGATTCAAAAAGGACCTGAGGGGGTCAATCTTTTCACACAGAGGGTGGTGCTGCCACAGGAAGTGGTGGAGGCTGGTACAATTACAACATTTGAAAGACATTTGGATGGGTGCATGGATAGGAACGGTTTGCAATGATATGTGCCAAATGCTGGCAAATGGGGCTAGTTCAGTTTGGGATACCTGGTCGGCATGGGCGAGTTGGGCCTAAGGGCCTGTTTCCGTGCTGTAGGACTCTATGAGCCTCGCTACCGACTTGGCACCAGTGTCAACCCGTTGGGAGTCATCAACGCGATGGGAGGCTTGTGATTTTGGACTCTGGGGATGGGAGGGGCGATGGGGAGCAGGGTGTAAGGGGTGGGAGGGAGTCAGACTCACTGGCTCCGCATCTTTTGGCCAGTCTCAGCAACGTTCCATCAACAAGACTTTTTGTGACGGGGTTGGGGAGGAGCGTGGTTAACAAGAAACCTCTCACTCCACATACGCCCCCTCCCCTTTCCCGCACCAGGCGTCCCAGGAATTTTGAGGGGCGGGAGCTGGACTGTACTGTGAAAGGGGTCAGAGACTTTGGTTGGGAAGGGAGGGGATGGTGGTGGGTGTATGAAGGGGTGGGGCCAGCTCCCGACTGCAATGTAAAGCTCACTGGTAATACATTCGCACCGCACCCCACCACCTGTAACAACACGAGACTCTCTTCATTATTTGAATGTCAAATTCTGATGTGCTGTTTTTACATTCATCTATTCAGTCTGCGTTTTACTGGTTCACCAAAGTTACCTATGTACGCGTTGACTGGAAGTAACACAGACACAGGTGTAAATACAGAAATATGAACATATTTCACCCAGGTCTGAAACCTTGTTCGAATCAGTCCGGTTGGATCGAAAACTTGGAGGGGACTGTCCCGATGTCACTCGGGACATCTCGGAAATTGCTGAGTCAGCCATTCGGCCTCACCACAGCCTTCCCACCGCAGTGGAAATCCCTCTCCGGTTTTCCGCAAGACCAGCTTGCAACCACCGCAGGAGGTCGGTCTACAACTGCTTGTCATGCAACCTGTGCCCCACTCAAGAACCTGTTCCGCGCTACCCCAAAGGGTAGCAGGGTCTGGGTAGTGGTAATGACACCGGGCCAGTCATCCAGAGGGGGCTGCGGTAATGTTCTCGGGAACGCGGGGTCAAATCCCACCAGGATTTCAATGCAGTTGATTACAATCTGAAATTGAAAGCGAGTTTTTGTCTCAACTCTTTTGAACGCAGAGTGAAGCTCCCTCGGCATCGTTACCCACCAAACACTCCCAGAACAGGGACAACACGGGGTTAGACACAGGGTAAAGGTACCTCCACACTGTTCCCCACCAAACATTCCTGGGACAGGGACAGCACAAGGTTAAATACCGAGTAAACCTCACTCGACTCTTTTAGACAGAAAGTGAACAGATAGTAAAGTTGCCTTGACGCTGCCTCAAACTAACAATACTGGGACAGGGATGAATACGTAGTAAAGTTCTCTCTATCCCTTGACCTAATAGTAAACTGGAAGTAAAATTCCCTAGGTGTTTGGTACACTTGCCTTTACTGGTCAGTGCATTGAGTATTAGAGTTGAAATGTCATATTGCGGCTGTACAGGACATTGGTTAGGCCACTATTGGAATATTGCATGCAATTCTGGTTTCCCTGCTCTCGGAAGGATGTTGTGAAACTTGAAAGGGTTCAGAAAAAATTTAGAAGGATGTTGCCAGGGTTGGAGGGTTTGAGGTAGAGGGAGAGGCTGAATAGGCTGGGGCTATTTTTGCTGGAGCATCGGAGGCTGAGGGGTGACCTTATGGAGGTTTATAAAATCATGAGGGGTATGGACAGGGTAAACAGACATCCTTGGGGGGGGGGGGGGGGGGGGCGGGGTGAGTCCAAAGTTAAAAGGCATAGGTTTAAGGTGAGAAGGGAAAGATTTAAAAGGGATCTAAGGGGAAAGGAATGAGCTGCCAACATTTAAAAGCCATCTGGATGGGTGTATGAATAGGAAGGGTTTAGAGTGATATGGGCCAAATGCTGGCAAATGGGACTAGATTTATTTAGGATATTTGATCAGCATTGACGAGTTGGACCGAAGGGTCTGTTTCCATGCTGTACATCTCTATGACTCTGTGAGACTTTAGAACTGAAAGTAAGGTTCCCCCGACACCATCTCCATTAAAGACTGCTGTGACAGGGACAACAAGGGTTTAAATTACAGAGTAAGGGTCCCACCACTTGTTTGAACTCAAACTAAATGGAAAGCAAAGTTCCCTTGACACCATCCCTATTAAACACTCCTGGGGGAGGGGTTAAGTTTCAGTCTCAGTGGTGACTGTGAACCTGTAAGTGAATGCTGTGCCAGAGAAGGTCAATCCACAATTCTTACACAGCATCCATTTGGCCCATCTGTTTTGCCCTGACCCTGTGAACAACATCCCACCCATAACCTCACATTTCCCATGGCTAACCCACCTAATCCTGCACATCCCTGGACACTATGGGGGCAATTTAGCACAGCCAATCCACTAAACCTGCACATCTTCGGACTGTGGGAGGAAACCGGAGTACTGTGGGAAACCCACGTAGACACAGGGTGAATGTGAAAACTCCACACAGTTGCCTGAGGCTGGAGTTGAACCCAGGTCCCTGGTACTGTGAGGCACCAGTGCTAACCACTGAGCCACCATGCCACCCCATGATATGGCTTACACGTGGCTCCAGATCCCCCAGTGACGCACTGCCTGGGAGGGCGGTTGAAGCAGGTAGCCTCATAGCCGTTTCAAAAGAAAAGTAAATGGATGAGCACTTGAAATATCATAACATTCCAGGTGCTGAGTCTAGTCGTAGTGTACTTTTAGCAGTATAAACTCGATGGGCCGAAGGGATTCTTCTATACTGCATGATTCTATGATGTATTTGACTCTTGAACTTCCCCTTAGATAGCTCAGCAAGCAACTTGATTCAAGGGCAGTTAGGAACGAATAACAAACACTGAGCTTGCTTGGATATTTGAGACACTGACAGCCCCCTTAGCCCTGGGTTTGTCTACAAGTGGCAGCATCTTCTCTATGATGAGATGGATCGGACCCCTTTGTAATGGTCAAGATGCCCATCCATGCCCGTCTCTTCTGGGAGTCTGTATAACCTTCCCCGCTGGTTACAAATTCCCGTTTCAGGCAGCCCGGCTGGGAGAATTTTAACTCAGTTGTTTTGCGGATCGGAAGATTGAATCAAGCTGCTGACAATCAAGATTAAAATCTACCAGATACATCTACCTTCATTGACCTGTTGTGGGTGAATTCCATCACCCTGCTGTTGGAATTGTTGTCTCTAGTGCAACTGTTTGAGTTCGCCAGACTAGTGCAAGGTTTTGTAAAGTCTTGGGGGTCACGGTGTGCCCGTTTCACCAATTCCAAATTGTTTCTGGGTGTGATGCCCTCAAAGAGTCTTGGGGACCTGTGATTGCCAAGCATTTGTCATCACCTTTTGATATGTCTCTGCCTCTCTCACCTACTCAATGGAAAGTGGGTGGGGGTGTGTGTTTGAAGCGTTTTCCAGGTAACACTCAGCCTGTCTGGCCACCTTTCGAGCCCTGGATTGGAGTTCGTACTCTGGAGCTTTTAGGGCCAGAAGTGCCTGGGATACGAACGCATTGTGCCAATATGACCCCTTGATTCTCGTTGATGGTTTAATTTTAGACCCTTGTGGTGATTTAGATTAGAATACTCCCCCAATTCCCTTTCAGAAATGACTGACAAGCTTATAAGAAAGTAGGAGCAGAAGTAGGCCACTCTGTTGTTTTAACCCATTCTGACCTTCACTGAGACCTTGGCTGATCTTGTACTTTAACATCAACTGCCTGCACTGTCCCATGGTATGCCATGATGCTTTAAACATGTGGAAATCGACTGGTATAGCCTTGACAAGTTACTCCACGCATCTATTTATAAACCAGCAATCTGCATGTTTGCTTTTATTAACCAGCTCAGTATACGGAGACAATGCTACATTGCCTTGCACTGTGAACTAAGGGCAGTCCAAAATCAAGGCATTGAACGATCAATCCTTCATTTCCCATTTCATTGGCACCTGACCCTGAAGCTCGAGGATTTCACCGCAGTGGTACTCAGTTGGCATCAGCGGTGAATGATGTAAGATATCCCCACGCAGTCATCAATCCATTGAATATTGGCATTAGCTGCCACCTATCGACCTGTGGGGCCCTTAAATAGTAGGTAGGTGCAAGGAAGAGACTAGGTGCGAATACACAAATTCACCGAACCTCTTCCTCCTCTCCCTGAGCAGTTCTCTTCTCCCTTTTCATGTGATCGGGCTTTTACAGGGAGACTGTGGCGAGATGGAAGCTCAGGACAACATTCTGGGGTTGGGGGTTTAAACGCAATTAAAGCTAAAACATGAAGCTATCGTTGATGGTTGTAAGAACCCAGTCATCTACTAATGACCTACAGAGAAGGAAATATGGCACCCTTAGCCTGGTCCTGCACGGTGACTCCAGATCCACAGTGATGTGGTTGGCTCTTAACTGCCTTGAAATGGCCAAGCGAGCCTCTCAATTCAAGGGGCAATTAGGGATGGATGATAAACACTGGCCGCGGCTATACCATGTAAGGAATGTGAAAACCCCAGCAAACCCTCTCCACTCCACTAACTCCAACTTTGTCAGTTCCCTTTGGTATTTTTTTAATCACCTCATTAATTCCCCAACCATCGGCGATCACGAGAGCAGTCTCTAACTCAACCACAACGGGGGTACAATTCTCGCTACAGTCTGAATTGACAGAGCCCTTGCCCTTCTTAAACAGCCTGTGAACGTGTAGCCATGTTCCTTATCGCCCTTCAAGGGAGGGTTCCCATAGTCCTGTACCCCCAAAATTGAGGTTTCTAGCCATTTCTGAGGAACTGAATGGACAGTCGGAAGGGTTGAATGGGTTGGCTGGATGCCAATTGTCTTACAGCCTGGGGATACATGAACAGATGGAATGGCCACTTGCCGGTTTCGGTAGTGCCCTCCCCTTGAGCCAGGGTTCCTTCTCTTTCCCCCATCGCCCTGTACTCTTTAAGTGTCAGTACAGACTCTCTTCATGAAAGTTACCCAATCAAGCACTGGAGTCTCATCTCCCCACTGTCATGGAGGTCTACAGCTTAGAAACTTCAGCCCAAACAGCTTAATCTTTTAGCTGATTACCACTGTCTGCAGGATGTGGGTATCCCTGGGCATTCATTGCCCATCCTCAAATGGGAGCATGTAAGAGTCAACTGTGCTGCTGTGGGTCTGGAGTCATGTGAAGACTAGGCCATGTGTCTTAAACCCGAGATCTCTGGCAATGGAAACTGTTCTGCCGGGTTTGCCCTCATCAAAACCCGAGTTTGGAACACTGTGATGACCTCTCCCCTTGACCTTCTCTGCTCTAAGGAGTGGCGCAGTCCCAACGTCTTTGGTCTCTCCATAATTGCAGAATCCCCACTTCCCTCGGTCCCGTTTCAACAAATCTCTCTCCGTGCCCTCTCACAATCACTTAAGTGCGGTGCCCAGAATTTGACAGAAGTTGCACCAGCTGAACATCAGGCCAGTGGGTTCGACAAAGCACTAGATGTGGGGGCGACACTAAGTTCCTTTGACCTCACAAGTCCCCGGTGTTCCTTCTTTGATGGGGTGCGAGCAAGTTTGGCATCTGTTGCACATCCCTAAAACTGCACTCGCATCGAGCGGCTTGCTCAGGCCAGTTCAGAGGGCATTTAAGAGCCAACCTCATTGCTGAGGGCCTGGATGCCTGTGTGGGCCCAGACTGGGTATAAAAGGCAGAATTCCTTCCCCAAGAGTGAACCAGATGGGTTTAATCAACAACAATAGTTTTGTGGTTGCTGCCATTGAGATAAGCCTTTTATGCCTGGTTTACCAATTAACTCATTGAATGTAAACTCCACCAGCCAACAGGGTAGGGTTTGAACCCTTGTGCAGTGGCTCTTCGGACTATTCGTCCAGTGACATTACCACGATGCCAGTCTTTAGGAGGTGGCTTAGAATTAAGCACCCAGCAGGATGGGTGACAGGAGAGGCATTGGGCTCGGAGTCAGTAGGTACGACAAAGCAGACTTCGCCAATTCACGGAAGAACTGGAGACCCCTTTAGAAGCAAAGTTCCTTTACCAACTCCACCGATTCGACAGGACAAAGCCCATGCCGAATATTTAAAAGGTGGCAGGCACGGTTGTAGCAGAAAGAGAGGAGATTCATTCTAACTCAGAACGCGTAGCAGGCAAGTGGTGTGTTGGGTATTTTGTTTTTTTTTGTTAATTTCAACGCTTTATAAAGAGGCAAGACAAATAAAACTAACATTTCTCCAGGGACAGGTACAGTGCTGGAAAGCAAGCTGTTGGTCCCAGCTGTGAAAGAAGGTTTGGTGGGAAGCGGGGGAGGAGGAAGAGAGCAGGAGCCTAGTTTTACTCAGGAACAGAAGGTCTTATCCATTCCCTTGATAAATCATGTTAATTCAAGTGCTCTTGGAATGCTGCTCAGTATGTGATTGGCTTTTTAATGATTGCCTCACGCTGAGTAGAAGCTCTGGGCAATTAGTCAGGAGTTACAAACAGGTCGTAGAATCCCTACAGTGAGGAAAGAGGCCATTTGGCCCATCGATTCTGGGAAGAGCACTCCAAAGAACATCCCAACCAGACCTAGCCCCCACCTTAACATGGTACCCACAGTCAATCCATGAATCTTATTAAACTGGAGAGGGTTCAGAAAAAAAGATTTACTAGGATGTTGCTGCGAATGGACGGTCTGAGATATAAAAATGGATAGGAGTGTAGGAGGTTGAGGAGCGACCTTATAGAGGCTTATAAAATCATGAGGGGCATAGGTAAGGTGAATGGCAGGTGTCTTTTCGTTAGGATGAGGAAGTTCAAATCTAGGGGGCATATTTTTAAGGCAGAGGAGAAAGGGACATGAGGAGCAATTTTTTTTTACAAAGAGAATGGTTCGTGTGTGGAATGAACTTCCAGATGCAGGTGCAGTCACAACGTTTGAAAGACATTTGGATAAGTTCATGAATAGGAAAGATGTGGAGGGATATGGGCCAAACACAGGCAGGTGGGACTAGTTTACCTTGGGAACATGGTCAGCACGGAGTGGCTGGACCGAAGGGTCTGTTTCCATGCTGTATGACACTATGGCCTGACCCGCACATCTTTGGACTGTGGGAGGAAACCAGAGCACCCGGAAGTAACCCGTGCAGAAACGGGGAGAATGTGCAAACTCCATACAAACCTCGCAAGGCTGGAATCAGACCCACGTCCCTGGCATTGTGAGGCAGCAGTGCTAACCACTGAGCCACCAACTGCTGCTGAAGAGTCATTTGTCATGCCTGTCACTTGTCCTGTCAGGTATTAAGGAACTGGTGTAGGTGTAGCTGCAAAGCCAGCAGTTGCAGCCCATCCCTCATTACCCCTTGACCTGAGAGGGTGTCTGGGTCTCAGTTCAGAGCTGACCCCATCGTTATGGGGTCTGGAGTGACACGCAGGCCCAGGCCAGGTAAAGACAGCAGATTTGCTTTCCCTAGAAGGCTGGTGGTGAATCAGATGGCTTTGTTAACACAACCGTAGATAGATGTCAGGGTCACCGTCACAGAGACTGACTCTCAATTCCGGATGTATCAACTGAATTTTATTTCCACTGGCTGCTGTGACATACCGAGTGACATGACTGTTCCACTAGCCAATGACGTTGGTGGCACATTGGCTCAGTGGTTAGCACTACTGCCTCACAGGGCCAGGGACCCAGGCTCGATTCCAGCCTGTCTGTGTGGAGTTTGCATGTTCTCCCTGTGTCTGCGTGGGTTTTGTTCTGGTTTCCTCCCACAGTCCAACGACGTGCAGGCTAGGGTGGGCTGGCCATGCTAAATTGCCCGTAGTGCTTAGGGATGTGTAGATTTGGGGGATGGGTCTGGGTGGGATGCTCCGAGGGTTGGTGTGAACCTGTTGGGCTGAAGGGCCTGTTTCCACACTTTAGGGATTCTATGATATGACAGAAGGTTCACCAGACTGATCACATTTTTTTCACACAGAGGGCGGTGCGTGTGTGAAATGAGCTGCCAGAGGAAGTGGTGGAGGCTGGTACAATTACAACATTTAAAAGGCATCTGGATGGGTACATGAATAGGAAGGGTTTGGAGGGATATGGGCAAATGCTGGTAAATGGGACTAAATTAATTTAGGATATCTGGTCAGCACGGACGAGTTGGACTGAAGGGTCTGTTTCCATGCTGTACATCACTATGAGTCTATGACTGTCCATAAGACCATAAGATGGGAGCACAGAAGTAGGCCATTCAGTCCATCCAGTCTGCTCCGCCATTCAATGGCTGATCTCTAAATCCTCAGCTCCACTTTCCTGCCTATTCCTGTCACCCGAGATTCCTAGTAATTAAAAATCTGTTTCAGCCTTGAGTATACTGAATACCCCAGCCTTGCTGGCCCTCTGAGGTAAAGAATTCCACAGATTAATAACATTACAATTATACAGAAGAGGTCCTTCATCCCATTCTGTCTGTACTGCTACCTACACTAGTCTCACTTTCCTGCACTGGGCCCATAGCCTTGAATGCCATGACACTTAACGTGCTCATCCAAGTACTTTTTAAAGGTTGTGAGGTTTCCTGCCTCAACTACCTTCCCAGGTAGGGCATTCCAGACCCCAACCACCATCTGGGTAAAAAACATTTTCCTCAAATCCCCTCTAAACTTATTGCCTTTGACTTTAAAATTATGCCCCCACCCCTTGTTATTGATCCTTTGACTAAGGGAAACAGTTGGTTTCTATCCACCCTGTTCATGTCCCTCATAATCTTAGAAGTCCTACAGTGTGGAAGCAGACCATTCAGCCCAATGATTCCCTCCAAAGAGCATCCCACCCTACTCTGTAACTCCACATTTCCCAAGGCTAACCTACCTAGTCTGCACATCCTTGGACACTGTGGCCAATCCACTTAGCCTGCAAATCTTTGGACTGAGGGAGGAAACTGGAACAGCTCGAGGCAAACCCCACGCAGACACTGGGAGAATGTGCAAACGTCACACAGACAGTCACCTGAGGCTGGGATTGAAGCCAGGTCCCAGTCACTGCGAGGCAGTAGTACCAGCCACTGAGCAACTGTGCCATAATCCTCCGGCAGATCCCACTCACCCTCGACCTTCTCTGCTCCGTTCATGCTTATCCAGGCTCTGTTTGTAGTTGAAATGCTCCAACCCAGGCAACATTCTGCTTTGCACCCTCTCCAATCCATCACCTCGGAGAGAAGAAATTCCTCCTCATCTCTGCATCAAATAGTTGACTCCTCTACTCTGAGATTATATCCTCTGGTCCTCGACTCTCCCAAGAAGGGAAGCAAGCTTTCCGAAACCACCCCGTTAAGTCTCCTCAGAATCCCAGTGTCCCGACTCGAAACGCCAACTTTCCTGCTCCTCTGATGCTGCCTGCCCTGCTGTGTTCCTCCAGCTCCACACTGTGGTTATCTCATCCTTGGAATCTGATATGTTTCAGTAAGGTCACCTCTCACGCTTCCGCATTCCAGTGAGTAACAGACCCAACCTACTCAACCTCTCCTGATAAGACAGTCCCTCCATACCTGGTATCAGCTACGTGAGGAGAGATTGAGGAGACGTGGCCTGCCTTGTTTAGCATTTAGAAAAATAACAATTGATCTCACTGAAGCCTACAAAATCCTTACAGTCTGCAACCAGCTAAATACAGGAAGGATGCTTCCTCTTCCTTCGGGGTTTAAAACTAGGAGGATACAGTCTTGGAACAGGGGTCTTGGATCGTTTAGGATTGAGGTGAGGAAGAATTTCTTCACTTGGAGAGGGTGAATCTTTGGAATTTTCAATCCCAGCAGCTGAGAAGGCTCACTCATTGAGAGATTGTTAGGTATCTATATATTAAAGACATCAAGAAGAGTGCACAGCAAGCTCCCAGAAATAGCAATGAGAGAATGACCAAATCTTGTTTTAAATTAAGGAGCAGAATTAGGCCATTTGGCCCACTGAGCCAGCTCCGCTATTCGATCATGGCTCATATGTTTCTCAAATCCATTCTCCTGCCTTCTCCCCGTAACCATCGATCCCCTTACCAATCAAGAACCTATCTCTGTCTTAAAGTCAGGTAATGACTTGGCCTCCACAGCCCTCTGTGGCAATGAGTTCCACAGATTCACCCCCCTTCTGGCTGAAGAAATTCCTCTCATCTCAGTTCTAAGGTTGTCCCTTCACTCTGAGGCTGTGTCCTCAGGTCTTAGTCTATGAGTAGAAACATCTTCTCCACATCCACTCTACTCAGGTCTCTCAGTATTCTGCAAGTTTCAATCAGATCCCCTCCTCATCCTTCTAAACTCTATCAGTCCTCAACTGCTCCTCATATGACAAAGGTCAGTGACACCTCAATGGGCCAAATGGCCTGCTTCCACACTGTAGGGATTCTATGATTCTATGTTCTCCTGGGAGGAGATTGGTTCAAGCCCAGAAACTTGAGGGGCCTGGAGACAGCAGACGGAGGGAAGCCACAGTTTGCTGAATTCCTGCCGGTCAGGCGAATGGAACGTACTGGCCTTTCCATGCAGTGGAAGAAGGATGCAGAAGTTATACTGCAGCTGCACAAAACTCTGGTTAGACCGCACCCCCCACCCCGCCACTTGGAGTACTATGAGCAGATCTGAGCACGACACCTTAGGAAGGGTATATCGGCCTCGCAGGGAGTCCTCAGAACCTATCTATCTCAGCCTGGAATATGCACAAGAAACTCTGCCCCCCACCAAAGCTCTCTGGGGCCAAGACTCACAACCCTCTGAGAGAAAAAATTCCTCCTCATCTCAGTCCTAAATTGGTGCCCCTTTATTCTGAGGCTATGCCCTCTGGCCCTGGACTCTCCCAGGAGGGGAAACATCCTCACAGCATTTACCGTGTCAGACCCATGAACAGTCCTACTTTGCAATGAGATCAATCATAGAAATTAAGCCTGTTTTCTCTTGAATTTAGAAGGGTTGAGCGGGTCATCTGCATGAAGTCTTCAAGACATTAATAGGAAAAGGACAGTGTAGATAAACTATTTCCCACTGGTTGGGGTTTCTAGAACGAGAGGGCAGAGGCTGAGAATGAAGGCCAGAGCGTTCAGGAGAGATGTTAGGAAGCACTTTGACACACAAAGGGTGGTAGATGTTTGGAACTCTCTTCTACCGACGGCAGTGGATGCTGGATCAGTTGTTAATTTTAATCCCACGACAGATACACTTTTGCTAAGCAGAGGTATTATGGAATAAAGGCCATGGATCGGACATGATCTCATTGAATGGTGGAACAGGTTCGAGAGGCTGAATGGCCTTCCTCCGGTTCCTGTGTCGGTCTCGCCATCTTCTGGAGTGAGGCAGGAATAGCGGGGAGGTTTCGTCGGCTGGCCGAGTGGAGCATGGCAGAATTGGGATGTGGCTGAGGTGCTTCGGAGGCGGGATGCTCGCTTTCCGGAGCCTGGGGCGGGTGCGAGTCTGCGGCGGTGGTTACGATGTCATATTTACACTTTAAACGCGTGTAAACCGAGCAGCACATGAGCTCAAGCGATACGGCGGGGTTTCAGAAATGCTGAATGAGACAGCGTGGCTTCGTGTGATATGAACCGGTGAAGCAGCGGCAAAGACAAACAGCCCTTCACGAGGAATCCGCTCTGTCATAGCGCGGCTCGGACAGCAGTATAAAACAGAGCAGAGAGCACTGGAGATACTCAGCGGAGAGAGAGAGAGTTAACGTTTCCGGTGTTAGTTTTCAAAAACTCTTGAGACGTTAGCCCTGGTTTTATCTCTCTGCTGCCAAACCTCCTGAGCTGCTCTGATGCTCTCCGTCTCCCTTTCAGGTTTCCTGCACTCCACAGCGTTTTGCTTTGATTTTGGAAGTCAATTCACCGACCAGGCATGATGAACATTTCCCAGAGCTAAATCATGCATGATAATGGCAATAATAAACTAATAATTGTGTCCGGCTCTTGGGAAGAGCCTTCTGATCTTTTTCCCGACTCTTTCCCCTGAGCGTGTCTCCTTCTCGGGAATTCCTCCTAGCCTCCGATAAGACTTATTGAACCAGCTTTCGTTACACGCTCCCAGCCGGCGCATTCCAGATCACAATAACTCGCTCTATGTGACAGGAAAATCCATTCCCCCAGCGTCCCTCCGCTTCTTTTGTCAATTATTTTACATCAACAAATCCTCTGATGGCTGACAACTTCCCATCTCTCCTGAATTCTGGATCAACGTTCTCAACATGACGATGGTGGGAGATAAAATTGGGGAGTGGGGGTTTTGGGGGGAAGTTCAGTGTGGGACATAAACTGTCAGTTCGCCCATCCAGGGGACTGGGCTAAGCTCACCAAGGCAACTGGAGCAATTTCCAGTTAACGAATCTGGAGGATCATTTTCCAATTTAAAAAAAAGACAACCCGTTGATTGTTCCCATTGATTGTTGCAAAAGCCCACATGGTCCACTGGTGCCCTGTAAGAAGGAAATGTTCCGTCCTTACCCGGTCTGGCCTACATGTGACTCCAGGCCCCCACAGCAATGAGGCTGAGGGAAATAGCTCTGAGGGAAATCAGAGGCGGGAACAAACACTAGCCTGACCAGGAACACCCAGAAACAATTAGACAAAAAAAAATCATTTATCCCTAAAGGCCTGTTTTTCTGTACTGTCCACTCAACCATCTTCAGCTGCTTCGTCAATGACTTTCCCTCCATCATAAGGTCAGAATTGGGGGATATTTGCCAATAATTGCACAAGGTTCAGCACCATTCCCCGCTCTTCAGATACTGGGGCCCAAATGCAACAACATCTGGACAATATCCAAGCTTGGGCTTAAAGTAAGTAACATTCGCGCCACACAAATGCCAGGCAATGACCATCTCCAATTACAGACAACCTAACCACTGCTCCTTGATATTCAGTGGCCTTACCATCATTGAATCCCCCACTATCAACATCCTTGAGGTTACCATTGACCATTGACCAACTGGTCCAGCCATATAACCTGCAGTGGCTACAAGAGCAGGCCAGAAGCTGGGAATACTGCGGCGAGTAACTCACCTCCTGACTCCCCCCAAAGCCTGTCCACCATCTACAAGGCACAAGTCAGGAGTGTGAGGGAATACTCCCCACTTGCCCCTGGATGGGTGCAGCTCCAACACTCAAGAAACTCGATACTATCCAGGACAAAGCATCCTGCTTGATTGGCACCACATCCACAAGCATCCATTCCCTCCATCATCGATGTTCAGTAGCAGCAGTGTGTACCATCTACAAGATGCACTGTAGCAACTCAACTGGGCTCCTTAGACAGCACCTTCCAAACCCACAACCTCTACTAACTAGAAAGACAAGGGAAACAGATACATGGGGACACCATCTCCTGCAAGTTCTCCTCTGAGCCACTCACAATCCTGACTTGGAAATATATCACCTGTCCTTCAGTGCCGCTGGGTCAAAATCCTAGAATTCTCTCCTTAATGGCATTATGGGTCTACCTACAGCACAGGGATTGTAGCAGTTCAAGACAAGTCAAACAAATCAACCAATCAGAAAAGTCAAGGAAGCTTCATTGGTTGGTTCTTGACCATTGATCAAACAATCCGCGTTTTGACAAATGAGAACCAAGCCGCTGAATAAGTTCCCGCATGATTTAGTGCCACCTATGTCTGTCACCACCCAGGCTCTCTTTTATTTTCGCTGCAAAATCCAGAGATTCTCAATCACTGGAGACACTGGGAACATTCTGGAGGATTGACAAGTCCAGCTGTACCAGTCAATTTTGCTTATTCCATCATTGGTAGATTCTTGTTGTGGTCACATTCCCAACAATGACCAGCAATGTTTCACTCACACTAGCGGGAAGTGAGTGGATGTGGGGTTGCACCAGAAGGCGGTGGGAGCCTACCTTTTGCAATCACTCCTCATTTATCATCCAGCCAAGCCTACCTGTCTTCTCCAGCAGAGATTACAAAAATAGCCTTAAAATACTGACCTATATTCCATCATGTTACAGGGAAGAAAAACTCATTTCATTTTGTGCAATTCACCGCTGCACCTGTCCCCTTTATTCCATTGTGCATGAAGATGTGTGTGTCTGTGCGAATATGTATGAGAACGTGCATGAGTATGTCTGTGTTTTTGTGGGTATAGTGCAGGTATGTGTGTCACTGTGCTTGTCCACATCTGTAAGAATGCGGGTGTTAATGAGCATGCATAAGAATGTATCTGTCAGCATGTATGTGAGAGAATATGCCTGTGTGTATTTTTCCTGAGTGCTTTTGCGTCTGTGCAAGTGAATGAACATCTCTGTGTGTGAGAATTTACATGTGTGTATGAATGTGTGTGTGTGAGAAAGTGTGTGTGTATCTATTAGTGTGTGTGAATGTTGGTGTGTAAGACTGTCTGTGTAAGAATGTATATGTGTGTCTGTGTGTGAATGAATGTGTATTTATGAGCGTTTGTGTGTGAGACTGCATGTGTCTGTGTGTGAGAGAATGTACATGTCTGTGTGAGTGCATGTGAGAATGTGTGAGTGTGTGTATGAATGTTTGTATGTGAGAATGTGTGTGTATATGTGAGAACATATGTATATGAGTGTCTATGAATGTTTGTGTGTAAGAAGGTGTGTGTGAAAACATATGTGTGTGTGAATGTGTGTGTGAGATTGTAAGTATGGATCTGTGTGAGTGAGTGTATGAATGTTTGTGTGTGAGAATGTGTGTGTGTACGAATGTTTGTGTGTGAGAATATACGTGTGTGCCTGTGTGTGAGTGAGTGTATGAATTTTGTGTGTGAGAATGTGCGTGAGTGAATGAATGTGTGAGAATGTGTGTGTGAGTGTATGAATGTCTGTGTGTGAGAATGTGTGAGTGAGTGTATGAATGTGTGTGTCAGTGTGAGTGAATATATGTTTGAGTGTGAGATTGTAAGTTTGTGTCTGTGTGAATGAATGTACAATTGTGTGTGTGAGAATGTGTATGTGTGTCTATGTAAGTGAGGGTATGAATATGTGTGTGTCTGTGTGTGTGAGGGTATGAATGTGTGTGTGTCTATGTGTGTGTGAAGGTATGAATGTTTGTGTGTGAGATTGTAAGTGTGAGTGAGTGTATGTATATGTGTGTGTGTGTGTATGCATGTCTGTGTGTGAGAATGTGTGAGTGAGTGTATGAATGTGTGTGAGAATGTGTGTGTATATCTGTATATGAATGTGTTTGTGAATGTGACTGTGTGTGTTTATTGCGTGTTATCACTGTCTGTGCTTTTGCCTATCTGTGGACATTGGTAAGGGCACGTGACAGATAGAATGTGTGTCTATGTGCGAATGTGCATGTGAATGTGTGCGACTCTGTGTGAGTATGTGTATCTCATGTGAGTATACCTGTTCTTATTGCTCCTCTGAAGGGACAGACCCCAAGACTGGACTCTGCAGGAAGGAATTTTGATCCAGTCACAATACCCTCAAGCTTGGCATGTAATCTTCTGCCTTGTACTGTCTAGCTGGAGGAACCAGAGCAGATGGCCTAAATAGGAAACTGCTCTGCAGGAGAGGCGGGATTGTTTGATCTCAATGAAGAGGCAGGTGATGACTCTGTCTGTACAACGGCTCAGTGGCCCTCACTGCAGTTTTAGCAATCCACTGAACACATCAAACATAATCGAGCACTGCTGACAAAACAGGCTCACAGGCCAGGCTTCAGGACACTGCAAAGTGTTGCAAAGTACTCGCTGACAGAAATGGGCCATTTGGACTAACTGGCTCACGCTGGTGTTTATGCAATTATATATGCCTCTCAGTACAAAACATCGACGTTTCCTTCTCATCCCTCTGACTCCTGGATAAATCCAACTTCCCCTTCAATCATTCACCTCAACCACTTGCTGTGGCTGCAAAGTTCCACTGCCTCATAGCTTTCTGGGGCAAAGATCCCTTCTTGAGATTTTTTGAGTGGATAACTTACAGGTATGGCCCCATTCCCGGTCCTGCTCAGAAGAGGAGAGGCCTCGAGCACCAAATCCCTTCATAAACATGACAACCATTATTAAGGTTTATGAAATCTTGAGCGGCATGGATAAGGTGAATGGTCGGTGTCTTTTCCCTAGGGTGGGGCATTTCAAGACTAGGGGGCATATTTTTAAGGTGAGAGGAGAAAGATTTAAGAAAGACATGGGGGCAACTTTTTTTTACACAGAGAGTGGTTCATGTGCAGAATGAACTTCCAGAGGAAGTGGTGGATGGGGGTACAGTTACAACGTTTAAAGGACTTTTAGATAAGTAAATGTGTAGGAAAGGTTTGGAGGGATAAGGGCCAAGCGCAGGCAGGTGGAACTAGATTAGATTGGGATTATGGTCGGCATGGACTGGTTGCACCAAAGGGTCTATTTCTGTGCTGTATGACTCTGACTCAGCCGATAGATTGATCCCTAACCTGTTCAAACAATGGGATCACTGCAGGAAATCTTTCCCAGATATACATCCAATAACCTGCTCAGGATTAATTACCTTCATCCGAGAAGGTGGGCATCACCAGCAAGGCCACCCTTAATCGGATCGGTCATTTTCAGTGGGCAGTTAAGGACCAACTTATCACGGAGGAGTCTGGAGTCACGTATAGGCCCGACTGGGCAAGGAAAGGCCAGGTTTCATTCTTGAAAGAGGCTTGATGGAACCAGACAGGTTTGTATGACGATCGACAATAGTTGTAGCAGTCACAAGCTTTTCACTTCCAGGATCGTGAACGGAATTTAAATTCCGCACATCTTCCGGGATGGAATTGGAACCCCTGGCTCCAGCAAGTTCACCAAGACCTCTGGGTAAGCAGTTGACTGACATTACAGCTAGGCTGGCAGTGATTGGTCAGCCAGCTGGACATCATAGAATATGAGCTCCCTGATTGGGGCTGTTAATCTGGCCCAATCAAGGAGCCCTGGCTGACATAAAAGGTGCGTGTCAGGGGTACCAGAGTCTGAATGAGGCAGTATTAAAGCCAAGGACTGTCCATGTGTAAATAAAGGGTGATAGGATACCAGCCTCTGTGCACTTATTTCAGGCTAGGTCAGCAGAGTAACTTTCCATTTTAACATGTTTAACATAATTTTATCTGTTTTTTTTTCAATTCTGTCATTCTAAAGATGAACACTACTGCTTTGCTGTTGCTGGAGCTTCATCAAGCTGTGTTGCTACTTTTAGAGGTTTGTGTGTCTCTATCCAGATATCTCCTCTACCCAAGTTCCATTCATACTTTCTAAACAGTGCATGACCTTAATTTTCTGCCTAACCTCACAGTTAATCTATGCAATATCTCACCTGCCAGTGAGACTTGGAAAGTGAGAGAATGGCAGGAGCAGTGATGAGAGCTTGAGTAAAATGGCTCTATACTCTCTGGAGTTAGATTGAGAGGCAATCGCATTGAGGTGTAGGTGATTCTGAACAGGCTTGGCAGGGCAGGTGCTGGGAAATTGTTTACTCTGCCCCTCCCAAAGCACGGTTGAAATTGTTCCCTTTCTGGGTGGTATAGGTTGAGTGGCACGGCTAGAGCATAAGCTTCCTCAGTAAAATGGCCCTTACACCATTAAATACCGGGCCTAACTTCCTTCAGAAACAAAAACAGAAGTTGCTGGAAAAGCTCAGCAGGTCTGGCAGCATCTGTGAAGAGAAACCAGAGTTAATGGTTCTGGTGACCCTTCCTCGGAACTTCCTTCAGGTTGGGCTTGACGGTAATGAATGCGGAAAACTCTTTATTCAGGAGTCAGTACAGACACGATGAGTCGAATGGCCTCCTTCTGAACTGTAAAATACGATGATTCTACACTGAGAGGGAGCGGGGTGGTCAGCTATTGTTCTGGCGAGTTTAATGGATGGACAACATGAAACATCCAGCGATGTGTATCGATTTGTAATTCATGGTTTCTTCACTCCCTTGCTGCACATTTCGGGAAAGTTCAGCCTTGAGTTTACAGCGAGCAATGTTAAGCCCATTTCTATTTTGTCTGGGCTGGGCTGTTAAAGGACCTCCCATTTAAGTTGGAGGTGAAGAAGACTTTTCTTTCTCCTTAACAGGTTCGTGAGTCTGTCCAACTCTCTGTCCCAGATCAGGTTGGAGGTCGGATGATGGAGTATTGTTTAGGCAGAGCTACATAGACTCGTGATTAAAAGGGAGTCAAGGGTATTGGGTGGCTGTGGGGGTGGGGGTAGGGGTTGGGAGGTAGACGGGAAGGCAGAGTCAAGAGCAAAATCAGACCACTGAATGGTCCCTGTGACCAACTCCAGCCTCCAATTGCCTTGATCCCTTACAATTCACCTATTGGCAGGTCCATGGCAGACGCCATCTCCCTGGCCCTACACTTATTCCTGGAACATCTGGACAACAAGGATACCTCCGTCAGGCTCCTATTTATTGACTACAACTCCACCTTCAACACCATAATTCCAGACAAACTCATCTCCACACTCTGGGACCTAGGTCTCTGCTCCCACCTTCTGTAACTGGATTCTTGACCTCCTGACCAACAGACCACAGTCAGGAAAGATAGGTGACAACATTCCTCCACAATAATCCTCAATACTGGAGTCCTGCAAGGCTGTTAGCACTGTTGGCTACTCAGCTGATTCGCGATGCAGAGTGATGTCAACAGTGCAGGGTCAATTCCTGTACTGGCTGAGGCTACCATGAAAGTCTCGATCTCACCGTTCACCCTCAAGTTAAACCACCACCAGTTACCCTCTCTCTCTCTCTCTCTAATGAGTGAGTGGGACTATGGCAACTTGACCTTTGACTTTACAGTGCCTTAGGGTCTGACCACTATGATGGCTCCTGCAAGTCATCCAGGACAGCCCTGATCTCAATGCCTGTCTAGAGAGGAGGAGGGAGGCAGAAGATAGTCGTAATCATTTACCAATGCCAGCACAAACGCTGAAGCACTGTCATATTAATCCAGTAAGAGAAACTGAACATCACACACTCTGCCTGTCTGATGCTGCTAGATACTGATAGGATGAGATGTTTAACAGGCAGTGATTCACTATCATCTGGGAATCGAAAACAAAACTACCCTTGCAACTCTGAAAATGATTTGATAATGTTTTTCCAAATACACATATAACCATTGAGAACCGCACAGGCCCACAGATGCCTGCAATTCTGCCCAGTGCAATCTGGCAAGAATGTCAAAGGTTTGGGAGAAGGTGTGGAGACAGATGGAATCGGGACGAGGGACTTCAGTTCAGGTGGGAAAGCCAGGATTGTTTTCTCGGAGCCGAGGAAGTGAAGGATAGGGTCTTTTTGTTCAAAATCATCATGGTTTTTGATAAGACCATGGAGAGGTGTACTGTTCTCACTCGCTAATGCGTCGCAGATTTAAAATAGGAGGTAAGAAGAAATATTTTGGCTCATTGAGTGCTTTTGGGATCTGGAAATTCATGGAATCGGGTTGTTATCCTTGGAGCAGGGAAGGCTGAGAGGCTGATCTCATTGAGGTGCATAAGGTTATGAGGGACACTGGAGGGGCAGAGAGGAAGCAGCTTTAGTCAAAGGGTCACTAACATAGTGTAGTTTTAGGGTGAACGTCAGGAGGTTTAGAGGGGATTTGAGGGAAAAAAAAAATCCACCTGGAGAATGGTGGGGGTCTGGAATACACTGCCTGGGAGGGCAGTTGAGGGGGTTAGCCTTGCCCCCTTTAAGAAATATGTGGACAGGCACTTGAAATGTCATAACATTCAAGTGTTGGAAAGTGGGACTAGTGTAAATAGGTCGAAGCGCAGAAGGTCCTCATGACTCTATGAACTATATATAACAGTAATACTCAAAGGGGAATTGGATAAATATTCACTAAAAAAAAGCACACAAAGTGTTTTGGGGCGAGGAAGGATGTTATTAAACTGGAAACAGTGCAAAAAAAGATTTACAAGGATGTTACTGAACCTGGAGAGATTGGAGGGTTTGAGTTATAAGGAGAGATTGGTCAGGCTGGGACATTTTTCCCTGCAATGTAGAAGGCTGTGGGCTGACTTTCTAGAGGTTTATAAAATCGTGAGGGGGCGGGTTGGGTGAATAGCCAAGGCGTTTTTCTTCCCAGTTCAATGTGAGGAGGAAAGATTCAAAAGGGACCCGAGGGGCAACATTTTCACACGGAAGGTGGTGCATATTTGGAACGAGCTGCCAGAGGACATGATAGAGGCAGGTACAATTACAACATTTAAAAGACATCTGGATGGGTATATGAACAGTAAGGGCTTGGAGGGATATGGGCCAAATTCTGGCAAATGGGACTAGATTAATTCAAGATATCTGGTCAGCATGGATGAGTTGGACCAAAGGGTCTGTTTCTGTGTTGTATATCTCTATGACTCTATCAATGGGATTAGTCCAGTTTTGGAAACCTGGTAGGTATGGATGAGTTGGGCTGAAGGGTTTCGAAGTGTGAGGGGTATGGGAAAGAGCTGGTCATAGAATGGGCTGAATAGCCTTGTTCTGCACAATCTGACTTTATGGTCACCCCTCCTTCCCCTTCAGCCCTGGTTATATCCTGCTGTGAAAACTGGACAATTTGCCTGAAAACCCTCTGAATTCTAGGGGCTGAATCTCCCTTTCATCGTGTGCCAAATGTCCACGGGGCCTGGCAGAGAGGCCAATGATTGACTGAAAGTATATGACTCACTGTCAGGTAAATGTGAGCTGACATTAATGCAGTTCTTTCTAAGTGTTCGAAGGTCACAGAGGATCAGTGGAACTGAATCTGATCATTGATTACAGAATATAATGTTCCACAGCTGTCAACTCCTTCTGAGCTGCACAGGAGATGTATTCAAAAAGTGACATTTTTGGTCCATGTAGAGGTTACTTACAAAATACATTAGACAGCCTTGAAGTGAAATTCCTCTCCCAGCAGTAAAAAAAAACAGAAAGGTGTTTGGTTCCATTAAGCCTGCGATAGGGTTAGGGTCGGTTCCGATAGGGTTAGGGTTTGGGTTAGGGCTAGGATTGGTTCTTGCAAGCCCTTTTCTGTCCTCATGTAAAGATTGTGTCTTATAAGTACATTCAAGGCTGAGATTGGTAGATTTTTAATCAGCAAGGGAATCAAAGGTTGTACAGAAAAGGTAGGAAAGTGAAGTCAAGGATTATCAGATCAGACAAGATCTCAGAGCTGACTCAATGGGCTGAATGGCCTGATTTGCTCCTACATCCTACAGTCTTGTCTTATTTTCTGTTGTGGCTTGAAATGGGAAATGGACTGTTTTAGAAACCAAGGATTGTTGAGGGATTACAACATGCTTTTAAAAGTAAGTAACCTGGCACTGTTTACACAGCTGCCAGTTTGAGCAGACATCGAAGTGCAGTTTGTAGAGGAGCTGGAATCGACTACTGGGTCCAAATGGAGATTCAGCTGGCAACAAGTGGCTGATTGGTCTATGGATGAGTGACCAGTTATCGATAACAAAGGCCTTCTGCCTGACAACAGTTATGTGACTGGCTCCCAGGTAGCTAAACATCTTGGGACAGTGAACAACATAGGGAGAAACTGTGAGGCCTCTACCAGCTCAGGAGCTCTCACTGTTCTCTGCAGTAAAAGCCACTATATTCCTTAAGAAAACCAATTTAACCAGGTTTCCCTCAGCATATTGAGGCTGTTGGGATATTGAGGCTCTTGTCAGGAAAAAGAAAAAGGCATGTATTGGGTTTAAGCTATCGGGCTCAAGTGAATCCCTACATGACTATAAAAAGTGTAGGAGCGCACTCAAGAGGGAAATCAGAAGATCAAAAAGAGGGTATGACAGGGATCTGACAGATAATGTTAAAGATAATCCCAAGAAATTTTATAGCTATATGAAGAATAAGAGGGTCGCTAGGGAGAGAATAGGCCCCCTTAAAGATCAGCATGGCCGTCTATATGTGGAGCCACAGGAGATGGGGGAGATTATTAATGAATATTTCTCCTCAGTTTTTACTGGGAGAATCATGGATGCTAAGAAAATAAGGCAAACAAGTGGAAATGTTTTAGACCGCATACATATTACCAGGGTGAAGGCACTTACAGCCTTAAAGCACATTGCGGTGGATAAATCCTCTGGGCCTGATCAAGTCCATCCTCGGACACTGTGGGAGGCGAGGGAAGAAATTGCAGAGGCCCTTGCAGAGATTTTTGCTTCATCTTGAGTTACTGGTGAAGTTCCAGAAGACCGGAGGGTGGCTAAAGTTGTTCCATTGTTTAAGAAAGGTAGCAAGACAAGTCAGGGAGCTACAGGCCAGTGAGCCTGACATCAGTGGTAGGCAAGTTATTGGAGAGGATACTGAAGGACAGGATCAACCAACATTTGGATAGTCAAGGTCTGATTAGGGATCATCGGCATGGATTTGTGTGCGGGAAGTTATATCTGACAAATCTTTTACAGTTTTTCAAAGAGGTAACCGAGAGAATAGGTGAGGGTCGGGCAGTGGATGTTGTCAAAGGCCTTACTAAAGTCCATATAGACAAGGTCCTGCACAGCAGGCTAGTCATGAAAGTTAGGTTGCATGGGATCCAGGGAGGGCTAGCTAATTGGATTCAAAATTAGCTCAATGGTTGGAAGCAGAGGGGGATGGTTGAAGGTTGTTTCTCGGACTGGAGGCCTGTGACTAGTGGTATGCTACAGGAGTCAGTGCTGGGACCTTTGTTATTTGTTATTTACATAAATGATCTGGATGTGAACGTACAAGGCATGATTACTAAGTTTGCGGATGATACAAAATTAGGAAGTATCATTGATAGTGAAGAAGGTTATCAAAAATTACAGAGGGATCTTGGTCAGATGGGGAAGTGGACTGAGGATTGGCAAATACAATTCAATACAGATAAGTGTGAGGTGTTGCACTTTGAAAAGTCAAACCAAGGTAGGACTTATACAGTAAATGGTAAAGTATTGAGGAGTGTTGTGGAACAGAGGGAGCTAAGACTACAAGTACATAGTTTGTTGAAAGCGGCGTGGTGGTGGTGAAGAAGGCATTTAGCATGCTGGCCTTCATCGGTCGAGGCATTGAGTATAGGAGTTGGGACGTTATGTTACAGTTGTATAAATCGTTGGTGAGGCACTTGAGTATTGTGTACAGTTTTGGTCACCCTATTATAGGAAAGACATAGTTAAACTGGAAAGTGTGCAAAGAAGATTTATGAGGATGTTGCCAGGACTAGTGGGCCTGAGTTATAGAGAGAGGTTGGCCAGGACAGGACTTTATTCCTTGGAATGTAGGACAATGAGGGGTGACCTTATTGAGGTGCATAAAATCATGAGGGGCATAGATAGGATGAATGCATATAGTCTTTTTCCTAGGGTTGGGGAATTGAAAACTTGAGGGCACAGGTTTAAGGTGAGAGGGGAAAGATTTAAGAAGGACCTCAGGGGTAAATTCACGCAGAGAGTGGTGCATACATGGAATGGGCTGCTCGAGAAAGTGGTTGAGGCGGGTATAATAGCAACATTTAATAAACATTTGAATAGGTTCATGGATGGGAAGGGTTTAGAGGGATATGGACCAAATGCGGGCAATTGGAACTAGTTGAGTGGGCACCATGGTTAGCATGGATCAGTTTGGGCTAAAGGGCCTATTTTCATGCTGCATTACTCTATGACTCAATATTCTGTAAGCTGTGACTTTTAATTATTAAGTCAGAGATCTTTTACAAGTGTGAGGCAGCCACTGTCTAAGTTTTCTCCTGTCTCACATGCTGGTTAATCTCTTGTCTTTCTTCTTCCTAACTGAGTCATGTGGACCATGATGTGAGTCCAGTTGAGTTTCTGGTCCACAGTAACCCCCCAGGATGTTGGTTGTTGGGATTCAGTGATGGTAATGCCATTGTATGTCAAAGCGTGTGGGTTAGATTGTCTCTTACTGGAGACAGTCATTGCCTGGCATTTATATGGCATTGGAAATGGTCATTGCCTGGCATTTCTGTATGTGAATGTTACTTGCTACTTTTCTGTCCAAGGCTGGATATCACTGCATTTGGACACAGACTGATATATCACAGGAGGACAGACTTGCCTACCGTCACACAATAATCAGTGTGGCAAGGCCGTACAAGTTTCCTTGGGGAGACTTCTGAACATATTTGAGGTTAAAGCATGAAATTCATTTGGGGTTAGGAACATATCACTGCTGTTTTCATTATTTTTTTCAATTCTTTGAGGGAATGTGATCATCTTGGCATTTCTTAAGCAGCCCTTAAACTGAAGCCGCCAATTTCAGGGGGCAGCGAAGAGACCTTATGAGTCTGGACTCACATACAGGACAGACCAGGTAAAGGTGGCAGATTTCCTTCCCAGAAGGAAGGGATTTGACAACTGATGACAGTTTCCTGGTCATGGGGTCTGAGGCAAACTTCACGTCACCTTTTACTAATCGAATTTAAATTTCACCAGCTGCTGTAGTAGGATTCAAACCCACATTCCGTGGAGCATTAGCCTGGGCTGCTGGGTTACTGGGCCAATAATAGAACAACTAGGCTGCTCTCTCTCCCACACAGTTCTCCTGAGCTCTGTAACAGACAGCAATCTGCAGCGTTTTCCCTATTATTCATCTGGATGTTTTCCTAAGTCTGCTCGGTGGTTTGTGGCCTGAACTGCAGTCTAATAGAATGTACCTCTAAACTCGAAATGCCTAAAGATTTGCAATGCCTCCAGAGAACGAAATGCAGAAAGGCTCGAATCCTGGGTGTGCTGCACTAACCAACATTAGGAGCCTGTGATAGTCATTCTGAAACACAGCGTGGCAGGGAATCTTCCTGCCTGTCGGTTGTCTGCACCGGCTCTATCCCCTCCTGCTCTCTCCCCATATCCCCGTGCACCATTTCTATTGAAAGAACCATCTGACACCCACATGGGCGCTTCAATAAAACGTGCCTCCCCTACACTTCCAGGGTGTACATTCCACAGCCCAACTACTCGCTGTGTGGAAAATCTTTTTCTCACATCACCCTTGCTTCATTTGCTCAACACTTTAAATCTACACCCCTCCCAGTCTTGTTCCATTTACAAGTGGAAACAGCTTGTCCCTGATTTGAAGACCTCTATCAAATCTCCTCGCAGCCTTCTTCTTACTGAGGAGATCAGTCCCAACTTCTTCAGCCTTATTCTCATCACTGAGGTTTCACATCACTAGAACTGTTCTTGTGGAGCTCTTCTGCACTCTCTCCAATGCATTTACATCTTTCCTATAAAGTGTCCAGCTCTGGTCGCCCAGTTATAGGAACGATGTTATTAAGCTGGACAGGGTTCAGAAGAGATTTACCAGGATGTTGCCAGGTACGGAAGGTTTGAGTTACAGAGAAAGGCTGGATAGGCTGGGACTTTTTTCACTGGAGTGTAGGAGTTGAGGGGTGATCTTGTCGAGGTTTATAAAATCATGAGGGGTATAGACAGGGTTAATGATTGGTGCCTTTTCCCTAGGGTGAGGGCTTTCAAGACCAGGGGGCATATTTTTTAAGGTGAGAGGAGAGAGATTTAAAAAAGACATGGGGACAATTTTTTTGCACAGGGGTTGATTCGTGTGTGGAATGAACTTTCAGAGGAAGTGGTGGATGTAGGTACAGTCACAATGTCGAAAAGACATTTAGATAGGAAAGGTTTGGAGGGATATGGGCCAGGAGCAAGCAGATGGGGCTAGTTTAGTTTGGGAAAATGTTCTGCATGGACTGGTTGGACTGAAAGGTCTGTTTCCGTGCTGTATGACTCTATGTGGCGCGCACAATGGCACACACTACTCCAGCTGAGGTCTAACAAGTGTCTTGTACAAGTTAAACATCATCCCCTTACTCTTGGAGTCTATGCCCCTATTAATAAAGCTGAGGGCACTTTCTGGATTATAGCTACTCTCTCCACCCATCCTGCCACCTTCGATGATCTGCGGACGTGTAGCCCCAAGTTTTTTTGTCTGTCCTGCACTTCCTTTCGAATTGTAGCCCGCATTGTCTTTCCATGTTCTTCCTACCAAACTGCATCACCCCACATTTCTCTGCATGCAGGATGGGTCAATTTAAGTGCAGCAAGATCCCACAAAATGGCAATGAAGCCCTTTTGGATTATTGTTAAGGGATTGGGCCCGGAAAGCCAGGATAACTTTGAAACAGGGCCTTGGGTTTCTTCTTCAGAGCTGAGCTCCCTGGTCTTCAACATCCTCCCTCCCCTGACCCCAACAAATGCTGTACTGGGAAACTGCCTGCACTGCGGGCTCAAGTGCGCTCTGGAGTGAGTGTTGAACCGTACACAGCCTTCTGTCTCAGAGGCGACAGGGAAATCTACTGAAGCACAGGGTCTGAAAGACTCTGGTGGACAGAAGACAGACAAAAGCAAAGCAAGACCCCAGCTGCACAACACCTACTAAAAGCATGGCATAGAGTACAAAAGCAAGAGGTTATGTTAAGTTTCCACAGAACACTGATTCGGCCTTAAGTGAAATACTGCACCCAGTTCTGGATGGTACATAAGAAGCAAAGCCATTATGCGAGGGTGCAGAAACGATTCATGAAAATGATCTCAGGGATAAAACATAGAAAACAGGAGCAGGAGGCCGTTCGGCCCTTTGAGCGTGCTTGGCCATTCAATAGGTTCATTCATGGCTGATCATTCAACTCAGTCCCTGGTTCCTGACTTTTGCCTTTGATTCTTTTAGACCTAAGAACTATATTCCATCTTGAAAACATTCAATGTTTTGGACTCAACTGCTTTTTGTGTCAGAGAATCCCACAAGCTCCCCACTCTCTGGGTGAAGACATTTCTCCCCATCTCAGTCCTAAATGGCCTACCCCGTAATCCTTAGACTGTGACCCCCTGGTTCTGGACTCGCAAGTCATCGGGAACATCCTTCCTGTATTGACCCCGTTTAGTCCTGCTAGAAGTTTATAGGTTTCCATGAGATCCACCCTCATTCTGCAGTCAATATAGTCCAAACTGGTCCAGTCTCTCTGAGCAACATCAGTTCCCTGGATGGACTGTCTTTCTTAGAGAAGAAAGGGTCAACAGGAGATTTAATCGAGGTGTTCAAAACCCTATGTGGTTTGGGCAGAGTGTGAGCCATTCCCCTTGGTGGAAGGGCTGAAATGATTGGCAAAAGAAGAAATAGCGACAGGAGGAAGAACTCATTCCCGCAGTGAGTGGTAAGGATCGGGAATGCATTGCCTGAGAACATGTGGGAGGCTGGTTCAATCGAGACATTCCTTAGGGAAATTGTATTTTTATCCAGACAGGAAGAATGTGCAGGTTTATGGGAGGAAGGCAAGGGGGGAATTGAAACTAGGCTCATTGCTCGTTTGGAGGGGTGACGCGGACAGGATGGGACAAATGGCCTCCATCTGTGCTGTAACCGTTCTGTGATCTTATTCTGTTTGTCCTTTCTCTCTGTCAGCCACAGCCTTGTACATTTGATACAGTACTTGTAGCTGTGAAGTAGCAGAGAAGCACTGCATAAACACAGTATGAATACATCACCAGCGCTGTCAGCTCACACCAGGAGCCGTCGCAAACAAGTGAGCTGATGATCTCAGTCTTCTAGCTTCTGACAAATCCATCAAGCTTTTCAATAATGCATGCCCACCAGCCCCCCACCACCATATGCAGTGACTGATTCTCCCTCCCTCTTTCTCAAGACTGTCAGCCATCATCGCCATTAGTGACACCCTCCAAGATGCAACTCCACAATTGTACAGAACCACATCATTGCACGACTGAATGTCACTTAGTATCCTGGTCTGAGAAGAACCATTTCCAAAGGTGATGTGTTGTAATCTCACAGATTGCGAATAGATTGCTCAGTTATCCAGAAATAATCCAGACATAAACAACGCACAGCATTATTTTACAACAGCACTCAGGGAACAGAAACATGGATGATTCCTCACTTGGAGGAATAAAACAATTTTTATTCACCGTTTTATAATATTTGATCACTATTTTATGCCTTTTTTATTCACTCGCACACAGGGCTCACTGTCTGGGCCTGTCATTAGTTGTCCCTTGAGAAGGTGGTGCCTTCTTGAACTGCTGCAGTCCATGTGCAGGAGAGACACCCATCAACGCTGTCAGGGAGGGAATTTCAGGATTGTGGCCTAGCAGCACTGAAGGAACAGCCAATATATTTCCAAGTCAGGATGGTGAGTGGCTTGGAGGAGAACTTGTAGGGGGTGGTGTTCCCATGTATCTGTTGCTCTGTCCTTCTAGATGAAAGTGGTCGTGGGTTTGGAAGGCACTGTCTCAGGATCTTTGGAGAATTTCTGCCGTGCCTCTTGTAGATGGGACACACTGCTGTGACTGATGATGGAGGGAGTGGATGGTGTGGATGTGGTGTCAATCAAAGCTGGGTGTTGCTTTGTCCTGGACGGTGTGGAGCTTCTTGAGTGTTGTTGGGGCTGCACCCATCCAGGGGGCAAGTGGGGAGTATTCCCTCACACTCCTGGCTTGTGCCTTGGAGATGGTGGGACAGGTTTTGGGGAGTTACTCACTGCAGTATTCCTTGCCTCTGACCTGCTCTTGTAGCCACTGTGTTTATGTGGCTCATCCAGTTCAGTCACTGGTCAAATGTAACTTTGCCCCCACTAACCCCTCCCCCAAAATACCATTATTGGGGGATTCAGTGATAGTAACACCATTGAATGTCAAGGGGCAATGATTAGATTGTCTCTGATTGGAGAGACTATCAACATCCTGGGGGCTTACCACTGACCAGAAACTCAACTGGATTCACCATATACAGACAGTAGCTAAAACAGCAGGTCTGAGGCTGGGAATACAATGGCAAGTAACTCACCTCCTGGCTCGCCAAAGCGTATCCACCACCTACAAAGCACAAGTCAGAGCTGTGGTGGGACACTCCCCACTGGCTCTGGTTTGGTGCAGCTCTGACAACATTCAAGAAGCTTCACATCATCCAGGACAAAGCAGCCCTGCTTGATTGGCACCATATCCACAAGCATCCGTTCCCTCCACTCATTGACACTCAGTAGCAGCAGAGTGTACCAATTACAAGGTGCGCTTCAACCATCTCTGGAATTAACAGCGTAATGAAGACTACGAATCTGTTATTGATTGTCGGAAAAACCCATCTGGTTCACTTATGTCTTTTCAGGAAGGAAATCTGCCATCCTTACCTGGTCTGGTCTACATGTGACTCCAGACCCACAGCAATGTGGCTGACTCTTAACTGCCCTCTGGGCAATTAGGGATGGGCAATAAATGCTGGCCTAGCCAGGGATGCCCTCATCTCACTAATGAATAAAGGATGGACGTTTTACTTCATTCAAAAGCATTGGTGAACAAGAGGGAGGGCAGCACAGTGGCTCAGTGGTTAGCACTGCTGCCTCACTGGTTCAATGTCACCCTCGGGCAACAGTGTGGAGTTTGCATGTTCTCCCAGCATCTGTGTGAATTTCCTCCGGGCACTCTGGTTTCCTCCCAGAGTTCAAAGACGTGCAGGCTAGGTGGATTAAGCCATGGTAGATACAGGGTTATGGTTACAGTTATGATGTTGGGGGTGGGGAATGCTCTTTGGAATGATGGTGCAGACTCCATGGGCCAAATGGCCTCTATCGACAATGTAGGGATTGACAATGGTCACCATTAGATTAGCTTCTTGTTACTGACTTCAATTTCTCCCTGCACCACAGTGGGACTCAAACCCATGCCCCCAAAGCGCTAGCCTGGGTTGTCTCAGGTTACCATCAATAGTGCCACTTGCCCTACAAGTCCCCTTGCTGTGAGAGAGCTCTCAGACTTCATCATCTGCTGACTTACAACTCGGGGAGAGAGGACTGAAGGTACATCAGGCCACAGTTTCTATGCTTCACAATAACGTAGGGGTCAGAAGGAATGGACCATTCAGGTTATCAGTCCTACTCCACCATTCAACCAGACTATCTACCTGGCTGCCACTTTCCCCCACCAACTCTACAATCCCTTGTTATCACTCGTATCTGGAAATCTCACGGCTTCCTGTCTCGGAAATGCTCAGTATTGATCCTCGGCTGCTCCCTGGTGAGAGAATATTACCAGCCTCTGAGAGAAACACGTCTATCCTGATGGACGTTGGGCCTTTTTCTGTGCTGTCGGCCTCTCTGACTCAGTAACAGCCACAGTTAACGCACCACTTCTCCATATTCTTCGCAGGCTCCCTGTTTGGATCTTTCCTCCCTGCCCATTTCCCTGCCTGTGTAGGCAATGAATTGCAGTTAAATCTTTCAGTCCTGACAAATGATTATTTGGCCTGAAACATTAACTCTGTTTCTCTGACTCAGCAATTCCTGTATCCAGTGCCACTAACTCGGGCCTGACTGTGGGTTTGTTTTGAACATTCATTCGTACAATCTTGAACTGGTTCCAGCACCACCACCCCTCCTCCCCCAACCTCCTAGGACAAAACAATTACTCGAGGAGACAATTTTTGGGGGACACCGCTCCTGCAATCGTGATGTCCCGTTTCCCATTCACATTACTGTACAGAGCAGTGCAGATGATAATTGTTAACACTCCTGCAATATCACTTCTTCAGTATTAAACTCAAAACTCCCTTGCAAATGCATCTAAGTGCCTCATTTCTTTGATCTTTCACTGCAGCTAGGCTGACAGCATTATCTAGCTGGCTCACTCAAATTCCCTCCTTGATTTCTGGCTTTTGTGGTTGTTATATAACAGTTAGATGCACTGAAATGCTCTTGCAGCCCACTTCATTCAAATTCCTTCAAAAAAAAGACTTTCTGCCAAAATGCATTCCAAGAGTCAGGTACTGGTGTGTTGCAACATTATGCTCCGTGATTTCCTGAGGCTTATATACTGGAGGTCGCACTCCCCCAGCATGGGGTAACTGATGTGCCACTGCATTGCACGCAAGCAGAGTTAAAGGCTGTTCAGATGCAGACAAGAGATCAAAGCGTGAAATAAATCTACTTAGCAACAAGGTGCCGACATGTAATTCTGCAGTGTCCATTCTGAGCAGTGCACCACCACTAGTGCTGGTCACAAGGCGTTATGCACCAGGATCTCATTCTCTGGCTGCTGCTAGTTCTACATTCAAAGGAATAGGGGCATAACATATCATGACATTGGTGTCAGCTCTGAGTGCCAGCCCCGAGTAAATATAAGACTGGTACCTGTCCTGAAAATCTACAAGACTGGTACCAGGCCTGAGAAATTACAAGATTAGGGGCATTAGTGCATCAAATGAATTCTTACAGCAATCCACAGTAATCTTCACGGTTATCCTTCATGAGTCTATCTGCATGTTCCACATGTAGGAAGTGAATCTAACTCTCATCAGCTGTCATTGTAGGATTTGAATCTGGGACCTTCGTGCCTTAGCCTAAGCCTGAGCCTGCAGGTTACCAGTGCAGTGATATTACAACACCATAGCTCCCTCTAACCTGAGACCACTCCTTTATCTATGTGTCTGCATGTGGAACACAACAGCACTGTCTGTGACACTAAGCTGTTTAATACGATGGAAATGGCCTGTCATTATAGGATAATGTTGGTGAGAATGCTATCTGGTCATGTGTGGTGCTTGTAGAGAGGGAGAGACAGTGCAGGACTCCTTGGAAACTAGCACTGATAGAAGTACAAGTCTGGTCCCAACCCTGAGAAACTACAAGATTGGTACCAACTCTGAGAAAGTACAAGACAGGTACCAACCCTGAGAAACTACAAGATTGGTGCCAACCCTGAAAGAAACTACAAAACAGGTACCGACCCTGAGAGAAACTACAAGACAGGTACCGACCCTGA